>NC_138773.1:8466641-8679852 GCF_965119305.1 Pelophylax lessonae | reverse complement strand
CTTGAGGGCCACTAATAGTGAGACAGCAGCCACAGGAACACAGTGACATAGGAGTGCCTGTAATAAGTCCAGTAGTCTGCGTGGCCGCAGTCAGAAGGGAGATGTAGTAGTGAACGTAGCGAACAGGCTGGTAGAAGGCAGCTGGAAGCAAGACTTGCTGGGCTGACAGTTTTAGCAGGACAGATGAGCAAGATGCAGGGTCAGACAAGCTGGGTTGTAACTGTTGAGCAGAGGGACATAGATGGTAGACAGCAGGAAGGTCAGGTCACATGCCAAGTTGGTACCAAGAGAACAGTAAGGCAGGATCAGAAGGCAGAAGTGAAATCCAGTAGACAAGCCGGGGTCAGGGTATAAGGCAGACAATCACAGGTTAGGGATAAGCCGAATCATGATCAGAGGTCACACGGAATCAGAAACAACACACAGAAGCTGCAGGCCAAACAGCAATGAGTCCATGCAGAAGGCCTGTTTAAATAGCCAGCCTGGCACCATCATTAGTGCCTATGCATGCTCCCTAACCAATGAACAAGAACGCCTGCTTGACCAGTTGCTGGTCTGCGCTGGCGCATATGTTCGCGCCGATGAACTCATCTATCCTATGGACCTGACTTCTTTGACAAAGACCTAAGATGTCAGGTAAATTCCCTTCCAACACAATTGTCAACAGAATACTTGTAAGTCGGCTGTCTACATTTTGTGGATAACCACTGACATCATTTCTGGATAGCGGTGGAGTGCACGCGAGCTGGGGAACCGTAGCTAGCTGCGAGGAAAAGTGAATCCTGAGTTTACCAGGTCCAGATTGCCTAGGCGCATTGTGTGTGGAAATTGATATCACACAGCAGTGGTGGTAAATTGCGGTGACTCATGTTATTTCATTTACGGTACTCAATCCAATCTATTTTTGGATGCACCTAATTAACAATATATATATATATATATATATATATATATATATATATATATATATATATTGTATATATTGTTAATTAGGTGCATCCAAAAATAGATTGGAAGTGCACAGTCCAAAAAAAATATATATATATATTTATTTTTGGACTGTGCACTTATCATGCACTCTTTAGAAAACCTATAGTGCTCTGGGAATCCTTTATCATGTATTAAGTGTGTAATACTAATTTATTTTTGGATGCACTTAATTTACAATATATATATATATATATATTTCTTTTTGTTTTATTTTTTTGGACTGTGCACTTATCACGAGAATAACAATTTTGGACATTAATTTGGGACACTGTTATATTACTCCTATTTATAGGAGTACTTTATTTATAGGAGTATTTTCTTTGTATTTTATGTTTATAAATAATTACCTTTCACTTATTATTATTACAAGCGTTGCTTGTGTTTTCACATAATTAGGTGTGCATTTCACAAGACAGTATGTTTATTTTTGATTTATTGAAGTAGCGGCATTCATTTGTGTCCTTTTAGTTTTAGCGCAAGAGACTCAAATTATATTTTGTTATTTTTCATTGAAACCATGGACAGGGGAGTGCAGAATGAGGAGAAGGAGGGGAAGGAGTCAAAGGCTTTTTGCAATAATACAAAATACAATAATGCAAAAGAAAAAAAATCTGTGCTTGCAATTTACTTTTGAATTAAATAAATTATATATATATATATATATATATATATATATATATATATATATATATATATATATATATATATATATATATATAAATATTAATATTCCAGGTAAAAAAAATGTGTATTTAAATGTTTTACTTTACTAGGAGCCTGCAAAGCATTGTATCCACGATCGTGGGTGCAATGCAGGGCTTATGCAGACAGTCTTGTACAAGCAGGCCGTTACACAATGACAGGAAGACTCAATTAACTACCTAGAGTACATAACAGCATCATAGTAGTTAATTGAGAACTACAAGCCAACAGCCAGAAAGACCGTGGGTACTTGTAGTTTCCATATTCACAGAACTCCGTGCCGGTTGGTCAGAGCCTCACACAGCTGCATTTTTTTTTTTTAATTGTGACAGCGATCAGGGGGAGAAAGTGGGGGATAGGTGGAGGGTGCTGCATCTGTAACATATTCCATGGTACACCCTGAACATAGGTGTAACATGTAACATGTTAAGAAAGGTAAACTAATCCTATTTAAATTTTCTTATCACAGATTATTTATCAATATTGCTGATGCTATTAATTTCATTATTTAAAGGTGTAAACCAGTGTTTCTCAACCTTTTTTTAAGACAAGTCACCCTTTAAAATTATGGACAGTCTCAAGGCACTCATTCCAAAATGTAAAAAACTATTGTAATAGTTTTACATAATGTGGAAACATCGACACATGTAGGACACCCAACATTAGAGGTGATTTATTCTTCCAAAGCAAATACACTTTTGCACACAAGTACTGACTGGTATTCCAATGTTTCTCCTCTCCCTCAGTTTCTCTCCATCACTCAGCTAATGTGACCCCGGTGTTCACTGAGAGGGGCAGAGGAGGGTTAAAAAAGGATGCTATGCAGGCGATCAATACCCTTCGTATGATGATACCACTGGATTTTAGGATGGAAGGATGAAATGGTATACAATAAAAATCTGTGGCTTTGTGTAACTAAAAGGCAGGCTTGATCAACCTGATGGATTGTAGACATTTTTGGGCATATTTTAGGCATTTTGCCAAGGCATCCCTGAAGAATCCTCAAGGCACCCCTGAAGAAACCTCAAGGCACCCCTGAAGAAACCTCAAGGCAACCCTGAAGAAACCTCAAGGCACCCCTGAAGAAACCTCAAGGCAACCCTGAAGAAACCTCAAGGCACCCCTGAAGAAACCTCAAGGCAACCCTGAAGAAACCTCAAGGCACCCCTGAAGAAACCTCAAGGCAACCCTGAAGAAACCTCAAGGCAACCCTGAAGAAACCTCAAGGCACCCCTGAAGAAACCTCAAGGCAACCCTGAAGAAACCTCAAGGCACCCCTGAAGAAACCTCAAGGCACCCCTGAAGAAACCTCAAGGCAACCCTGAAGAAACCTCAAGGCAACCCTGAAGAAACCTCAAGGCAACCCTGAAGAAACCTCAAGGTGCCTGAGCACCCTAGTTGAGATAGGCTGGTATAAACAGTTCTTTCATTGTACAGGCACCGTTCACATTCTGGCTCACTTAGCATTAAAATGGCCTTTAAATAAATAAATAAATAAATCTCTCACCTAGTTGATCTGCCATTTCTTTCAACTCTAGGTCATATAGGGAATCATTGAAATCAGTAATGTTCACGCGACCTCTCTTCTTGGTATGATATAAGATGGCGAATGTGCACTGAGCCAAAGAGTCCATGAAGGATTGGAAATTATTAAAGGTGATATGTACAGGAAAAGTATATTGTACCAAATCCAGGAACATGGGTTGCTGGAGCACATGAATCAGCCATCTATAATTGTCCTGTCCATCTTGTGAGAAAATCCCAACCGTGAGTTTTTGAGGGACCATGGTCCTAGAAAAAGGCTTTAAACAAATGACATCATGGGAACAATATTACACATTGGTCATAACAATTGTGGTTTGAGGTAAAGTAGATATAGTTCATCAAGCTACTGCAAGGTTTAGAGGGATTATTAAATAGTAAATAGGAACACAAATCAAATCAGATGAATCCAACTTCAGATTTCTCTTCCCCCAGGAGCACCCTTCACACTCTTGTCTATCGTACACTTCCCTCTTTTTTTCTATTTTAATGGGAAGGTCCTGAATGCTGCAAAGTGGGCCACCATGTAAGGACATGTCACCTCTCTTGGCCACATTCTCTTGGAAGTCCAGAATGACCTAATGATGTATATATATAAACAAAAAAAGAGCGTAAATTTTGCAAAAATAGCAATATTTTTCAAATTTTTTTATATGAAATTCCCCCCCAAAAAAATGTAAAAATCAAAATTTTTTAACATTTTCGGCCAATTTGTTTTATGCTACATATGTTTGGTAAAAAAAATCGCAAAAAGCGTATTTTGATTGGTTTGCGCAAAAGTTATTGCGTTTACTAACAAAGGGAAAGATTTTTGTCATTTTTGTTGTTTTTTTTTAACGCGTAATGGTGGCGATCTACGATTTTTTTTGCGGTACTGCGACATTGCGGCGGACAGATTGGACCCTTGACTGACATTTTTGACACTTTTGGGGTTACCAGTGACATTACTGCAGTAATCAGTGCTATACATATGCACTGTTACTGTAAAATTACACTGGCAGTGAAGGGGTTAATTTTATTTGAGAGGGAGGGGCTGTGTGTGTCCCTAGGGGCGTGATTCTTACTGTGATTGGCTGTGGCTTGAGCTGTAGAAACACTGATCAATGATCCTACATAGTAGAACCGTATGATCATTGTTTCTACACAGGGGAGAATGACAGGCGGCTTGTTTACACTAGCCGCCTGACTTTCTCCCTCTGCAGCGACGATCGCAGAGTGACCAGCGGACATCGGGTCCGCCGCTCACACGTGCGGGGGGGTCCGTGAACGCGCGGGAGCGCACCGCTGGCGGCGCGCGCTCGCTCCCCAGAGCCTCACAGGCTAGTGACGTTTATATACGTCACTTTGCCTGTGAGGGGCTGACCGCCGCAGTATATCTACTTGTGGCGGTCGGCAAGTGGTTAAAGTATACCTAAAGGCAAAACTTTTTTTTTTCTTTGGATAGAGAGGAGAGGGATTAGAAGGCCTGTCAGCCTTTATTGCTGTCTGTGCCCTCATTAACCACTTGCCTACTGGGCCCTTACACCCCCTTTCTGTCCAGGCCAGTTTTCAGCTTTCAGCGCTGTCACACTTTGAATGACAATTGCGCGGTCTTGCAACACTGTAATCAAATTAAATTTGTATCATTTTTTTTTAGACATATAAAGATTTATTTTAGTGGTATTTGATCACCACTGAGTTTTTTATTTTTTGCTAAAAATTTTTAAAAAAGTCTGAAACTTTTGAAAAAAAAATCTGAGTTTCTGTTAGAAAATGTTGTACATTTATAATTTTTCTTCTTCACTGATGTGCGCTGATGAGGCGGCACTAAAGGGCACTGATTAGGTAGCACTGCTGAGGAGGCACTAATAAGCAACACTGATGGGCACTGATAGTGGCACATATGAGCATTGATTGGCAGCATGAATAGGTGGCACTGAAGAGCAGAACTGAAGGGCGGCACTAATCGGCACTATTGGGAGGCACTGATGAGCAAGCACTGATGGGCACTGAAAGGCAGCACTGATTGGTATCAATGATGGACACTGATTGGCATCAATAATAGACACTAATAGGTGGCACTGATGGACACTGATGGGTGGTACTGCTGGGGAATGACTGGCAACATTGTTGGACACTGTTGGGCCTGCACAGATAATCAGGGCACTAATTATTGATGCAGGTCTCCCCTGTGAAGAAATTCTGCTAATTAGCTCTCCTAACCTCAAACGCTGTCAGTGTGAGGAGAGGAAACCCAATAACCTGTATTTCCTTGTTTACATGTGATCAGTTGTGATTGAACACAGCTGATCACATGGGTGAAGAGCCGCTTCATTGGCTCTTTGCCAAGATTTGGGATGAACCATGTCCCGCGGACACAGCACAGCACTGATCGCCACGTTGCGCACTGGTGGGACGATGTCATATGACGTCCCAGAACAAGAGAGCACCTTGCCCACTGTCATTCATCTTTATAGCGGGCGGGAGGAGGTTAAAGAGTTTCACCCTCTCTGTGTGCCCTGTTTACCATTATCATAAATTATCATGAAAATAAAGAAAATCACAAATTTTGGGTTGCCCCCAGAAAAGTAATAGAGGGGAAATCTTCCAATCGGCACACTAGTTCTGGTGACCTGGGGGTCCCAAAGGGATTCCCCTAATTTACAGGGATTTCCTCTCACTTCCTGTTTGGCTATGGGACAGGAAGGGAAGGGAAATCTCTAAAATTGGACAATTGGTGAAAATAAATCCAACAGGGGTTATAACCCTCCCTTAAACCTGTTTGTTATTTATTTATTTTTTTTAAGGGCATTTAGAAACAATTTTAAAAATGATCGACCCTTAGTAAAACTTTCCAACGTTGCTTTAAAATTTCTGCAATACTCCGCAACCCACCCCTAACAACCAGTCATTAACTGGTCACCCTCCCCCATAGTCTGTATCAGCCAGGCTTCCTGTGTGCACTTTTTGGGGGGTAAATGGAATAATTTAGACATGTGCGGTTTGATTTAGGCTTCTTTCACACGGTCCGCCTCCGCAGGCGGATCTGTGTTGCTCAGCGGGGATCGATCCGCGATTGAGCCGGGCGGATGACAGCTCCGTCTCCGCTTGCAGAGCGGAGAGGGAGGTGTCTCGGCACCCGCTGCCCTCTATGGGGGATCGGAGGAGAGCGGACCGCTTGTCCGCTCTCATCAGATCCGCTCCGCTCCGATTACTGAACGGATGGAAAAATAGGGTTTCCATCCGTCCAGATTTCAGCACAGGATCGGATGCGGATGGCAGCGGGTGTCAGCGGAGGTGACCTCCGCTGACACCGGCGTGCCCCATAGAGCTGCATGGAGGATCCGATCAGATCCGCCTAAAAAACTGATAGGCGGATCTGATCGGACCGCCCATGTGAAAGAGCCCTTATTCCAAATAAATATTCACATTTTTTTTGCTTTTTCGGAGATTCGGATATATCCAAATCCCCAAATTACAGTACAAACAAATTTTATCAAATTGTCAGAATAACGAAATTAAATTTCTCTGAATTTCCGAAATTCTAATTTAAATTAGACTTGAAATTTACATCGAATTCGATTCAAATTTGAACTGTAAACATATTAAAATAAATGACTGTGTGTGTTATTAGAGTACCATTTAGATCCCGGTATTACCACTAAAACCCAATGACCTACAGGAACATCCTTGGGTTGGAAGTGGTTAAAGGAAAGGTTTACCTTTTGGAGTATGTTATATGTTCCACCCGCACTTAGGATGGAATATGTAACATGTTCCAGCAGCTTCAGCTTTTAACCCCCCCCCCCCTCAGTGACAGCGGGTGGGCATCTTCTCCGGGCACCCACTGTCACTGATTGAAAATAAGGTGGCCGACCCCTCCAGCCGCGTCATTCACTCACAGTCCTCTGACAATGGGAAACTAAAGTCCTGGCAGCCTTTGCAGCTGTCAGCTTGTAGTTCCAATGAACTACCATGGCGCTGTTGAGCTCTCTGGTAGTTCATTCACTCTTTCTGTCAGTGTGTATCTGTCCGCCAGTACGAGGTGTCTGCAGGAGTCCTTGCGTGTGCAATGCTTTCAAGGGCCCAAGTAGAAAAGAAATGAATAAAATTTTAATTTTTTTACCTGCAAAAAGATGTGCATTTATTATTTTATTTAAAAAGGTAAATTTCACTGCCATGTCATTTGGTCATATGGACTGGAATGAAGGTGGTGGTGGTGGTGGTGGTGGTGGGGAAGGGGGGGTTATACACGTTTCCAGGGGCTAACACCATCGGGTTGTGTCTAAATCTGACAAGCAGACTCCTGCTTGTCAGTCAGATGGAAGCATTCGGGCAGCTGCACTGCCATCCAATTGCTTCCACCTCCCCTCCCCCATCATGTATCCTGGGCTCCGCTTCCGCGTCTTTGGGCCCGGGACTGGCAAAGCAAATGCTATTGGGTGGAGGTGAAGGAGAAGAGTGGACATTCTCCTTGTGACAAACTCACTCAGGACAGGGGATTTTGGAGGGGACTGCAGGCTAGCCTCTTGCCTACTGACTATGGGTTAAGGCTTGTGAGGGAACACTGCTCTTTGGGGTGCATGCTGGGGGGACCCTTGGATTAATGTTACTTTGGATTCAAGTTCACATCTCCCCAAGACACACAGACTCTGGGACTCTAGGCCCATGTTAAAGGCCTTGCTGCCTATTGCCAATAGGGGACTGCTCCGCACAGTCAGACTCATGGCAGATGCTAATGTCATCAGCTCAACCACCTGTCTTCCACACATTGTTGATTGTTGTGATTAACTCACCTATTGTATACTGTGGGGATGTGTTTACACTTATAATAATGTGTATTGTACTTCATGAGCTTGATGACGGCAAGTCTGCTAGTTAATTAGCTCAATTTAATTAAATCACTCCTCTATAAGTCCTCTATTAGTTGCTAGTGGGAAAGTAGAATACTGTTTGTGTTGGTTGTTCCTTCGCTATGTTAATTATATTTCTGTACACAATTTCATCGGCATATGACAATGTATATAAGGTATATATTCAGTGTGAGTTTGCTCAATAAATGTTCCAGATCTAGGGTTGAGCGGACACCTAGATGTCCGTGTTCGACGGGTTCGGCCGAACTTTAAAAAAAAGTCCGGGTCCGTGTCCCGGACTTTTACCGAACTTTTCCCGGACACCGAACCCCATTGAAGTCAATGGGGACCCGAACTTTAAGGCACTAAAATGGCTCTAAAACACCAAAGGAAAGGGCTAGAGTGCTGCAAATGGCAGCAAAACGTAATTAAGAGCATGGCAAGTGCTCTGCAAACAAATGTGGATAGGGAAATAACTTAAAACAACAAAAAAAAACAGAAAAATAAAACAATGTTCTTCTTCATCTCTGAAGGACGAGGCCCATATGGAGTAGGAGGGAGGTTGAGGTGGTGGTGGATGTGGCGGTGACATAGGCGTGCGCACAGGGTGTGCTGGGTGTGCCTGGGCACACCCTAATCACCTAGGGCACATAGCATTGCCAGTGAGGAGATGGGAAAGATCTCCCTGGGACCTGCTCTGCTCTATTTCTCCTTGCCTACAGGTACATGGCCCCGATACATTACTCTCCCTGCTGGCAAACACATGCATGTGTATTTCAACTTTGGGGTGCACACCTTAATGCAATAGGCTGCGCACACCTATGGGCGGTGTAGGTGGAAGCGGCGGTGGAGGAGGACCAGGGCCGGATTAACAGCATCATGGGCTTGGTGCTGAGGATTTTGAAGGGCCTTAAGGGCCGTGCCTTGCCATGCACCCAGAGGAGGAAGGGTGCAGCCATGCATGCCTAATTCAACATGGGATGCTGTCTCTGAAGCCCATAAACACATCCATGCATCGCCAACTGTCCCTCCTTGTCCGGCCTTCACGCTGTGTGGGGAGGTTCTGAGGGTGCTGCCTGGGGAAGCGAGCATAGAAGCCAGACTTCTGTGTTTACAAGTGACAGAAGAGCGGTAACAGTGAATATGGCCAACCCGGGGCCTATATAAAAGGTAGGGGCCTGGAGCTGCAGCTCCAATAGCCCCTACATTAATCTGGCCCTGAGGAGGAGGACGAGGTAGCCAACACTGCTTCTTTTCAAAAATTTTAAATGAGGGTACACCCCAAAAGAGTGAGAAAGAGCAAAAATGGAACAATGGGTGGGTAAGGTCGGTATCCATTGCTATTCTGCATAAGGTACGGAAAAGTCCCGTGGGATCCATGCCTGGTTCATTTTAATGAACGTGAGCTTGTCCACATTGTCTCTGGACAGGCGGCTGCGCTTGTCTGTTATAACGCCCCCAGCCGTGCTAAATACCCGTTCAGATAATACACTGGCTGCAGGGCACGCCAGCACCTCCAAGGCGTAAAGGGCAAGCTCAGGCCATGTGCCCAATTTGGAGACCCAGAAGTTGAAGGGGGCAGACCCGTCATTCACTACATGTAGGCGTGTGCACACATACTGCTCCACCATGTTGGTAAAATGCTGCCTCCTGCTAAGACGTTCCATCTGAGCTGCTGGTGCTGCTGTTTGTTGTGGCGTGCTGACAAAGCTTTTCCACATTTCGGCCATGCTAACCCTGCCTTCTGAGGTGCTGGCGGTGCCCTGGTTGCGTTGGCGACCTCCTCCTCCTCCTCCTCTGCCTTGTGCTTCCACTGTGGCCCCGCTGTCAGATGGGAATGCCAGCAGCATGGCGTCTACCAGCGTGCGCTTGTACTCGCGCATCTTGCGATCGCGCTCCAGTGAGTGAATTAAGGACGGTACGTTGTCCTTGTAACGGGGATCCAGCAGCGTGGCCACCCAGTAATCAGCACAAGTTAGAATGTGGGCAACTCGGCGGTCGTTGTGGAGACACTGCAGCATGTAATCGCTCATGTGTGCCAGGCTGCCCAGAGGCAACGAAAGGCTGTCCTCTGTGGGAGGTGTATCGTCCGTGTCCTCTGTATCCCCCCAGCCACGCACCAGTGATGGCCATGAGCTGGCCTGGGTGCCACCCTGCTGTGAACATGGTTCCATCTCCTCCTCCAGCTCCTCCTCCTCCTCATCCTCCTCATCCTCCAGAACTGTGCCCCTGCTGGACAATTGCGTCCCTGGCGTTTGCGTGTGCAGGAACCCACCCTCGGAGCCCCTTGCGAATGACTGCCCTGAAAGCCTTGGAAATGTTACCTCTTCATCCTCCTCCTCCTCCTCATCCTGTGCCACATCCTCTTCCATCATCGCCCGAATTGTTTTTTCAAGGAGGCATAGAAGTGGGATAGTTAAGCTGAGAACGGCGTCATTGCCACTGGCCATGTTGGTGGAGTACTCAAAACAGCGCAACAAGGCACACAGGTCTCGCATGGAGGCCCAGTTAAATTAAATAGCGGAATAGAAAATATGATCCAAAAAAAGTGTATGTATATCACACGTACACAACCACACTGGGCCCCAATTACTATTGTTTGTACCCCTAAAAGGCTAGATGAGGAGTAGGGGGAGTATGGAACAGGCAGCACCCTCAAACCTTCAGAAGTATGAGATGAACCCCAACAACTTGGAAAGGTGGATCTCTCTCACACGTACCAACACAGACTATCCCCCAATTTAACTGATCCCCAAAGGTTTTTGATTAAATAGCGGAATAGAAAATATGATCCAAAAAAAGTGTATGTATATCACACGTACACAACCACACTAGGCCCCAATTACTATTGTTTGTACCCCTAAAAGGCTAGATGAGGAGTAGGGGGGGTATGGAACAGGCAGCACCCTCAAACCTTCAGAAGTATGAGATGAACCCCAACAACTTGGAAAGGTGGATCTCTCTCACACGTACCAACACAGACTATCCCCCAATTTAACTGATCCCCAAAGGTTTTTGATTAAATAGCGGAATAGAAAATATGATCCAAAAAAAGTGTATGTATATCACACGTACACAACCACACTGGGCCCCAATTACTATTGTTTGTACCCCTAAAAGGCTAGATGAGGAGTAGGGGGAGTATGGAACAGGCAGCACCCTCAAACCTTCAGAAGTATGAGATGAACCCCAACAACTTGGAAAGGTGGATCTCTCTCACACGTACCAACACAGACTATCCCCCAATTTAACTGATCCCCAAAGGTTTTTGATTAAATAGCGGAATAGAAAATATGATCCAAAAAAAGTGTATGTATATCACACGTACACAACCACACTAGGCCCCAATTACTATTGTTTGTACCCCTAAAAGGCTAGATGAGGAGTAGGGGGGGTATGGAACAGGCAGCACCCTCAAACCTTCAGAAGTATGAGATGAACCCCAACAACTTGGAAAGGTGGATCTCTCTCACACGTACCAACACAGACTATCCCCCAATTTAACTGATCCCCAAAGGTTTTTGATTAAATAGCGGAATAGAAAATATGATCCAAAAAAAGTGTATGTATATCACACGTACACAACCACACTAGGCCCCAATTACTATTGTTTGTACCCCTAAAAGGCTAGGAGTAGGGGGAGTATGGAACAGGCAGCACCCTCAAACCTTCAGAAGTATGAGATGAACCCCAACAACTTGGAAAGGTGGATCTCTCTCACACGTACCAACACAGACTATCCCCCAATTTAACTGATCCCCAAAGGTTTTTGATTAAATAGCGGAATAGAAAATATGATCCAAAAAAAGTGTATGTATATCACACGTACACAACCACACTAGGCCCCAATTACTATTGTTTGTACCCCTAAAAGGCTAGGAGTAGGGGGAGTATGGAACAGGCAGCACCCTCAAACCTTCAGAAGTATGAGATGAACCCCAACAACTTGGAAAGGTGGATCTCTCTCACACGTACCAACACAGACTATCCCCCAATTTAACTGATCCCCAAAGGTTTTTGATTAAATAGCGGAATAGAAAATATGATCCAAAAAAAGTGTATGTATATCACACGTACACAACCACACTAGGCCCCAATTACTATTGTTTGTACCCCTAAAAGGCTAGATGAGGAGTAGGGGGGGTATGGAACAGGCAGCACCCTCAAATCTTCAGAAGTATGAGATGAACCCCAAAAACTTGGAAAGGTGGATCTCTCTCACACGTACCAACACAGACTATCCCCCAATTTAACTGATCCCCAAAGGTTTTTGATTAAATAGCGGAATAGAAAATATGATCCAAAAAAAGTGTATGTATATCACACGTACACAACCACACTAGGCCCCAATTACTATTGTTTGTACCCCTAAAAGGCTAGATGAGGAGTAGGGGGAGTATGGAACAGGCAGCACCCTCAAATCTTCAGAAGTATGAGATTGTGTTCACTGTACCCCACAAAGATTGAGTTCACTGCACCCCACAATGATTGTGTTCACTGCACCCCACAAAGATTGTGTTCACTGCACCTCACAAAGATTGTGTTCACTGTACCCCCCAAAGATTGTGTTCACTGCACCCCACAAAGATTCTGTTCACTGTACCCCACAAAGATTGTGTTCACTGCACCCTAAAAGGATGTTGTTCACTGCACCCCACAAAGATTGTGTTCACTGCACCCTAAAAGGATGTTGTTCACTGCACCCCAAAAAGATTGTGTTCACTGTACCCCCCCCAAAGATTGTGTTCACTGCACCCCACAAAGATTGTGTTCACTGCACCCCAAAAAGATTGTGTTCACTGTACCCCCCAAAGATTGTGTTCACTGCACCCCAAAAAGATTGTGTTCACTGTACCCCCCAAAGATTGTGTTCACTGCACCCCACAAAGATTCTGTTCACTGTACCCCACAAAGATTGTGTTCACTGCACCCCAAAAAGATTGTGTTCACTGTACCCCCCCAAAGATTGTGTTCACTGCACCCCACAAAGATTCTGTTCACTGCACCCCACAAAGGATTTTGTTCACTGCACCCCAAAAAGATTGTGTTCACTGCACCCCAAAAAGGATTTTGATCACTGCACCCCAAAAAGGATGTTGTTCACTGCACCCCAAAAATGATTTTGTTCACTCCACCCCAAAAAGATTGTGTTCACTGCACCCCACAAAGATTGTGTTCACTGCACCCCAAAAAGATTGTGTTCACTGTACCCCCCAAAGATTGTGTTCACTGCACCCCACAAAGATTCTGTTCACTGTACCCCACAAAGATTGTGTTCACTGCACCCCAAAAAGATTGTGTTCACTGCACCCCAAAAAGGATGTTGTTCACTGCACCCCAAAAAGGATGTTGTTCACTCCACCCCAAAAAGATTGTGTTCACTGCACCCCACAAAGATTGTGTTCACTGCACCCCAAAAAGATTGTGTTCACTGCACCCCACAAAGGATTTTGTTCACTGCACCCCAAAAAGATTGTGTTCACTGCACCCCAAAAAGGATTTTGATCACTGCACCCCAAAAAGGATGTTGTTCACTGCACCCCAAAAATGATTTTGTTCACTCCACCCCAAAAAGATTGTGTTCACTGCACCCCACAAAGATTGTGTTCACTGCACCCCAAAAAGATTGTGTTCACTGTACCCCCCAAAGATTGTGTTCACTGCACCCCACAAAGATTCTGTTCACTGTACCCCACAAAGATTGTGTTCACTGCACCCCAAAAAGATTGTGTTCACTGCACCCCAAAAAGGATGTTGTTCACTGCACCCCAAAAAGGATGTTGTTCACTCCACCCCAAAAAGATTGTGTTCACTGCACCCCACAAAGATTGTGTTCACTGCACCCCAAAAAGATTGTGTTCACTGCACCCCAAAAATGATTTTGTTCACTGCACCCCAAAAAGGATGTTGTTCACTCCACCCCAAAAAGATTGTGTTCACTGCACCCCAAAAAGATTGTGTTCACTGCACCCCACAAAGGATTTTGTTCACTGCACCCCAAAAAGATTGTGTTCACTGCACCCCAAAAAGGATGTTGTTCACTGCACCCCAAAAAGGATTTTGTTCACTGCACCCCAAAAAGATTGTGTTCACTGCACCCCACAAAGGATTTTGTTCACTGCACCCCACAAAGATTGTGTTCACTGCACACCAAAAAGGATTGTGTTCACTGCACCCCAAAAAGATTTTGTTCACTGCAGCCCAAAAAGATTGTGTTCACTGCAGCCCAAAAAGATTGTGTTCACTGCAGCCCAAAAAGATTGTGTTCACTGCAGCCCAAAAAGATTGTGTTCACTGCAGCTCACACACAGAAAAATGGATGTGGATCACTGACACCTGCCTATCTCCAATCCCACACCACACAGCAATATCGATTGTAGTTTGTAGAACACAGTTTCCCTAAAATTCAGCAGACTCTGTCCCTAACAGGATTGAGAAGAGATCGTAGATCAGGATTGAGTGCAGATTCACCCCACCCCCCACACAGCAATATCGATTGTAGTTTGTAGAAGACACTGACCCTATAATTCAGCAGACTCTATCCCTAAAATGCCTACAACTCGCCCTGCCTAAACACTCCGACCTGTCCCTCAATTCTATCCGGACACAAATGGTTTTTTCCTGCCTATCTTTCCCTAATCAGCAGCCAGCACATTGATGTGTGCTCTGTCCCTTAGCTAAGCAGCAGAATGACGCTGCTGCGGCGGCTGCCTCGAACTTATAAAGACTTGGTCACATGCTTCAGACGGCCAATCACAGCTACTAAGACATTTGCAGGCATGGCTGGGATGGCTTAAGGCACACCAGTTAAACGATTGTTGATTGGCTGTTGAAAGCCCGCCATGAAAAGAGCGCCAAAGCATGCAAAACCCGGAAATAAAACGACCGAACACGGATTTTTACCCGAACATACAGTAAAGTGTCCGTGTCCGTGTTCGGGTAAAAAAAATCCAATTATTCGGTACGAACACGAATAATACAGTCCGTGTTCGCTCAACACTATCCAGATCGTATACAATCCATTCTCGGCTAGTTTTGTATGGGGGCGGCTAGAATATCTGATATCTATATTCAAGACTGGAGGAAGTAGTATTCTGACAGAAGCACACAAGCGCATTGTGGGTCACTGTTCCGTTACACCCCTCCCCTCCTTGTTGCTGACCCAGAAAGCAATGTGTTTAACCTCCCTGGTGGTATGATTGTTTCCGATTTTAGGTGCTGAAAAGCGATACAATTATTTTATATGTTATATACATATATTTTATATATTCTATATATATATTTATAGTTATTTATTATAATATCATTTATGATTTTGTGTTTCAAAATTTATCATACCCGAGATGTTATAAAGAATAACGCACAGTAAAAAAAAAAAAAAAAATCATATGTAAATAGTTGGTTTGGGCTGCTTGTATATATATATATATATATATATATATATATATATATATATATATATATATATATTTATAAAGTACAGTAAAACTGCAGGAAAGGGCACTGGGGGGCAAACTAATGTCAATTATATTATATTTTGTAATGTAATCCAATAGGATTACAATATATCAGTGTGTTTGGTGTGTGTTACTTTTCAAATTTGCCGCCAAGTTCAGCCCCCTTGCGAGCGTCACGTCGCAGGAGAAAGAAGCCGTGGCATACAGCATTGGGCAGAAGATCTGCCGCCGTATGCTGCAGGGACACATCGCGGGATTCCCGTGACAAGGTAAGTAACCTCTAACGGGATCCAGCGATGCTCCCTGGTGGTACCCCGAGTGTGGCTCGGGGTTACCGCTAATGGCAGTGAAATCCCATTCCGAGCCACACTCGGGAGTCGGGAATACTACCAAGGAGGTTAACATAATTTCCAGGTCGGCCTCACGGTTTCCCTAGCCTGCTTGGCCAGAAAATAATGTATTGCAATGGGATCTGCATTGCATTACATTTAGTGGAGCACAGGGGAGACATCCAGGGTCTTTTAGACCCTGAATGTTTCAATAAAGAGGACCTGTCACCAAAAAATCATCACATAGTGGACTTTGTGTCCCCTATATCAGAGTTAGGCAACCTTGGCCCTCCAGCTGTGCTGAAACTCCAAATCCCCTCATGCCTCTGCCTTGGAGAGGCATGCCTGTGACTGTCAGAGTCTTGCGGTGCCTCATGGGACTTACAGTTCTACAATAGCTGGAGTGCCAGAGTTGCCTACCCCTGCCTTATGTGAATAAAAAAAATGTATTTGTTAGATCCAAGCACATAAAATCTCCCCCAAATTTTTTTAGAAGCCTCCTACCCCCAAATAGAGGCACGTATGAATGTAAATGCATGCGTCGGGGGCACCTATGCATGAAAACGTTGATGCAATAGACATGTTACATATTGCCGCGAGTGAGAAAAATAATTCGAGCACCAGCCCTCCTCCGTAACACTAAACTGATGACCTATAGGGTGCTTTAAAAATATCACCTATAGAAAGTATTGGATACTGAAGTTTGTTGCTATTTCATAGGCTCATGCTAATTTAAGGTTTGACATGTTGGGTATTTATTGACTTAGTGTAACCTCATCTTTTGTATTTTATCAAAAAATGTTGTAATTTATTATGTTTTTGGGCCCTAGATTTAACTTTAGTGCATTTTTAACTGTGGTAATATCATGTGACATAAAAAATAGGAACTGCCACTATTTTATTCTCTAGGGTGTCTGCTTTCAGAATATATATACTGTTTAGGGGGGGGGGGGGGGGTTATGTAATCTTCAGGGTTAAAATGATTTTTTAAAGTGATGGTAAAGTCTATGTTTTTTTCTATTAAAATAACAAACATGTTATACTTACCTTCTCTGTGCGGTTGTTTTTGCACAGGGCAGCCCTCAGCCCTGGATCCTCCTCTTCTCAGGTCCGTGGCTGGAGCTCCTGGCCCCTCCCTCCCGTTGAGTGCCCCCACAGAAAGCAGCTTGCTATGGGGGTGGCCGAGCCGAGCTGCAGCTCCATGTATCCATTCAGACACAGAGATGCCGTTTTGTCCCACCCCCTCTCTCTCCTGATTGGCTAACTGAGTTTGATTGACATCAGCAGGAGCCAATGGCACCACTGCTGTTTCCCAGCCAGTCAGTTTTGGAGGAAAAGCCTGCAGCCAATCAGCAGGCGCCCCTGCACGAAATGTACGTGATTTCGCGCAGGGGAGCCGACTTGCCGTTAGGCAAGTGGTTAAACTCTTTTTATTGACAATGATACAAAAACAATTTGGTACAACAATGCGCTCAATAGACTTAAGCGCGACCAAAAATTGGGGGCTTGCTATGGGGGCACCCGAGCCAAGCTGCAGCTCTGTGTGTTGATTTAGACACGGAGCTGCCGGTCGACCCTGTCCCTCTCTCTCCTGATTGGCTCACTGAGTTTGATTGACAGCAGCAGGAGCCAATAGTCTCAGCCAATCACGAGAGAGAGCCTAGGGGGGCTGAGGCATTTGTGGGCATCGCTGGATAGAGATGGGGCTCAGGTAAGTATGAAGGGGGCTGCTACACACAGAAGGCTTTTTTATCTTAATGCATAGAATGCACCTTCTGCCTTTACAACTCCTTTAAGCATATGTGCAAAAAAAAAGCAAAAACTTTTCTGGCAGCAAAAAGGTTAATACCTTTAGCCCCACACCTTTCAAAATAGCCTAAATAGCAATATTTTGCTGCAATGACCATCATTTCAATTGAAAATCACTTCATTCATATAGTTAGTGCCGGCATTGCTTCAATCTCTGTTTTGACATATTCAACTTTTCTTCAAAATCAACTGAACCGAGACAACATTCTAGAGCAGGAAGGATTTTTTTCAATGCACAGTAAAGCCCCGCCCATCAATCACAGTTTCACTTATGAGTTAAGTCACCTTCAATTTCAGAAAACATTGCCTAAGGGTCCATGAATATTCCTCTGCAGTTATTTTGTAGTTTTCTGATGTTATCAATGCATACAAACAGCTTACATCACATAATATTTCCTGCATTTGCTTCTGTTGCAAGTTACATTCCGACATAATACTTTCTTAATGATTTGAAATCTGCCAATGCAATATTATCACAATGAAAGAAAAGAAAGTATTTACAAAAAAATGTCATTGATTCAGGCAAAGGACTAGCAAATCCTATCAGGAAAGAAAAAAAAAAATATTTTTCATTGGAAGACACCGAGCGCCAGTCTACTGGCTGTTGTGGAACCAAGAGGACAAAGTAAAAGAATATATCAAAACACTGAGTCCTAGGGCATGCTGGGACCTGTTGTATCTCAGAAAAGCTTGCCCATGCCATATACTAGAAGCTCTCAAGTGGGGTTTACTGCATGAAACGGGAAGAGGTTTGCATTTTAATTCTAAGTAACATTTAACCCTTACATTAATAGAGTGTAAGCAGCCAGATTAGCCATTTTCCCAGATTTTCCCCTATATCTCCCCTAAATCCCCCCTATATCTCCCCTAAATCCCCTCTATATCTCCTGTTAACCCCCCCTATATGACCCTGAAATCCCTCCTATATCCCCCTAAATCCCCCCTATATCCCCCTATATCTCCCCATGAATCCCCCTATATCCCCCTTATATCTCCCCTAAATCCCCCTATATCTCATTAAATTCCCCCTATATCTTCCCTAATTCCCCCTCTTTCCTCCTTATATCTCCCCTAAATCCCCCTATATATCCTTAAATCCCCCCATATCTCCCCTAAATCCCCCCTATATCCCCCTATATCTCCCCATAAATCCCCCTTATATCTCCCCTAAATCTCATTAAATCCCCCCTATATCTCCCCTAATTCCCCCTCTTTCCTCCTTATATCTCCCCTAAATTCCCCCTATATCCTTAAATCCCCCCATATCCCCCAATATCTCCCCTAAATCCCCCCATATCCTCACTAAATCCCTCCTACATCTCCCCTATATCTCCCCTAAATCCCCCCTATAGCCCCCTATATCTCCCCATAAATCCCCCTATATCCCCCTTATATCTCCCCTAAATCCCCCTATATCTCATTAAATTCCCCCTATATCTTCCCTAATTCCCCCTCTTTCCTCCTTATATCTCCCCTAAATCCCCCTATATATCCTTAAATCCCCCCATATCCCCCAATATCTCCCCTAAATCCCCCCTATATCCCTCTATATCTCCCCATAAATCCCCCTATATCCCCCTTATATCTCCCCTAAATCCCCCTATATCTCATTAAATCCCCCCTATATCTCCCCTAATTCCCCCTCTTTCCTCCTTATATCTCCCCTAAATCCCCCTATATATCCTTAAATCCCCCCATATCCCCCAATATCTCCCCTAAATCCCCCCATATCCCCCTATATCCTCACTAAATCCCTCCTATATCTCCCCTATATCTCCCCTAAATCCCTCCTATATCTCCCATATATCTCCCCTAAATCCCTCCTACATCTCCTCTAAAGTTATCCTATATCTTCCCTAAATCCCTCAAATATCTCCCCTATATCTTATATCTCCCCTAAATTCCTCCTACATCTCCCCTAAATCTCTTCTATATCTTCCCTAAATCCCTCCTATATCTCCCCTAAATCCCCCCATATCCCCTGTATATCTCCCCTAAACCCCCTATATACCCCTATATCCCCCTATATCTTCCCTATATCCCCCCTATCCCCCCCCCTAAATCCCTCCAATATATCCCCTATATCTCCCCTATATCCTCCCCATATACATTATACAGACGTTACCTGACTTGTGTCTCTGCAGCTTTGATCTTTGCTCTCTCCTCTCACATGCTAGAAATCAGCAGGAAGATAAAATGCATTTTTTTTCCTAGGTGTGGTGAGAGGCGGGAAATTGAAGCTCACAGCCAAGCCTCTTCTACCTTACGATCTATAATTACTTATCATGAGATAAAGAACTAAAGTACTACGGAACTTTTTTTTTTTTTTTTTAACTCTTTTTGTTGACAAAGGTACAAAAACAGTTTGGTACAACAACCGATGAACTCAATAGATTTGTTGCACGACTGGAAATTTTGTTTCGTTTCGTTTTTCATTCAAAAAATGCAAATTTTTGTTCTGTTATATTAGTTACGTTACGTTTATTTGTTTTTGGATAATTTGCTATTTCTGTAAAGTACAGATATTCGTTATGTCTCGGTTCACACTGAGGTGACTTGTGAGGCGACCTGGTCGCCTCACAGGTCGCCGTAGGTCGCCTCTCATAGGGAAGCTGCGGACCCGTTCTAATAGGAGCGACACAAGTCGCTCCGACTTAGAAAAAGGGTCCGGAGCTTCTTTGGGGCGACCAGGAGGCGACCGCCATAGACTTCAATGTTATGAAGTCCGTGGCAGCCGCTTCGAGATCGCGGCGCGCTGCTTGCACCGCGACCTCGGAGGTCGCGGTGCGAAGTAGCGTCGCCCCTATGTGAACGGGGCCTATGACGAATCAATTCATTTTATTGTTTACCACCTCCCACCCAAGGACGTTCCTGTACATCCTTGGGTTTCAGTGGTTATACCGGGATGGTGGGTTCACCTACAGGCATCATCCCGGTACCGTTATTTTCAGGCGGTGATTCTCTACAAAGCAGAAGTAACCTGAGTGGCTAATTTTCCATTACTTCTGCGGATGGCGGAATAGGGTCCCACCCCCCCTACCGCCGCTGCCTCTCCCGGGCTCTCCAGTCCCATCTCAGAGGCCAGAAGTGATGGCTGCCTGGGACAGAGAGAGAGAGAGGAACTGACATCGTTCCCCTCTCCCTGTAACCTTGGAAACTGGGAGCGACGAGTATTCGTCACTTCCGGTTCCGACCCTTTGTGTACCTGGCCACCAGCGGCCAGAGAAGCAGCCGATCAGACCGATCTCAGCTTCATGGGGGGCTAGAGAAGAGATTTGGGGTCTAATAGACCCCAAATCTCTCCATGAAGAGGACCTGTCATGGTCCATGCTATCACAATGGAAGTTGTTCATCCCTTGTGATAGCAATAAAGTTTGTACAAAAAAAAAATGAAAAAAAGTGTAAAAAAAAATGTTAAAAATAAATAAATAATAATAAAAAAAAATTAAAGCGCCACCGTCCCACCATGCTTACGAGCAAATGCAAACGCATACGTTACTCCCGCACGCATATGTAAACGGTGATCGCACCACACATGTGAAGTATTGTCGCAAATGTCAGAATGTGAGGAATAATTCTATCACCAGACCTCTTGTGCAACTCTAAACTGGTAACCAGTAAAGGTGTTTAAAGTGTCGCCTATGGAGAATTTTGAGCACCGTAGTTTGCCGCTTTTCCACAGCAGACGCAATTTTAAAGGGGGACATGTTAGCTATCTATTTACTCATCATAACATCATCTTTCACATTATACAAAAGAATTTGGCTAACATTATTGTTTTTTTTCTTTATTATTCATAAATGCGTTTTTTTTTTTTCAAAAAAAATTGTGTTTGAAAAGCCACTGCCTAAATACCGTATGACATAAAAAATTGCAGCGCACACCCATTTTATTCTCTAGGGTCTCTGCTAAAAAAAAAAAAAAAAAAAATATATATATATATATATATATATATATATATATAAATATATATATATATATATATACAGTGGGTACGAAAAGTATTCAGACCCCCTTACATTTTTCACTCTTTCTTATATTGCAGCCATTTGCTAAAATCATTTAAGTTCATTCTTCTTCCTCATGAATGTACACATAGCACCCCACACTGACAGAAAAACACAGAATTGTTGACATTGTTGCAGATTTATTAAAAAAGAAAAACTGAAATATCACATGGTCCTAAGTATTCGGACCCTTTGCTCAGTATTTAGTAGAAGCCCCCTTTTGATCTAATACAGCCAGGAGTCTTTTTGGGAAAGATGCAACAAGTCTTTCACACCTGGATTTGGGGATCCTCTGCCATTCCTCCTTGCAGATCCTCTCCAGTTCTGTCAGGTTGGATGGTAAACGTTGGTGGACAGCCATTTTTAGGTCTCTCCAGAGATGCTCAATTGGGTTTAAGTCAGGGCTCTGGCTGGGCCATTCAAGAACAGTCACAGAGTTGTTGTGAAGCCACTCCTTCGTTATTTTAGCTGTGTGCTTAGGGTCATTGTCTTGCTGGAAGGTAAACCTTCGGCCCAGTCTGAGGTCCAGAGCACTCTGGAGAAGGTTTTTGTCCAGGATATCCCTGTACTTGGCCGCATTCATCTTTCCCTCGATTGCAACCAGTCGTCCTGTCCCTGCAGCTGAAAAACACCCCCACAGCATGATGCTGCCACCACCATGCTTCACTGTTGTGACTGTATTGGACAGGTGATGAGCAGTGCCTGGTTTTCTCCACACATACCGCTTAGAATTAAGGCCAAAAAGTTCTATTTTGGTCTCATCAGACCAGAGAATATTATTTCTCACCATCTTGGAGTCCTTCAGGTGTTTTTTAGCAAACTCCATGCGGGCTTTCATGTGTCTTACACTGAGGAGAGGCTTCCGTCGGGCCACTCTGCAATAAAGCCCCGACTGGTGGAGGGTTGCAGTGATGGTTGACTTTCTACAACTTTCTCCCATCTCCTGACTGCATCTCTGGAGCTCAGCCACAGTGATCTTTGGGTTCTTCTTTACCTCTCTCACCAAGGCTCTTCTCCCCCGATAGCTCAGTTTGGCCGGACGGCCAGCTCTAGGAAGGGTTCTGGTCGTCCCAAACGTCTTCCATTTGAGGATTATGGAGGCCACTGTGCTCTTAGGAACCTTAAGTGCAGCAGAAATCTTTTTGTAACCTTGGCCAGATCTGTGCCTTGCCACAATTCTGTCTCTGAGCTCTTCAGGCAGTTCCTTTGATCTCATGATTCTCATTTGCTCTGACATGCATTGTGATCTGGAAGGTCTTATATAGACAGGTGTGTGGCTTTCCTAATCAAGTCCAATCAGTATAATCAAACACAGCTGGACTCAAATGAAGGTGTAGAACCATCTCAAGGATGATCAGAAGAAATGGAAAGCACCTGAGTTAAATATATGAGTGTCACAGCAAAGGGTCTGAATACTTAGGACCATGTGATATTTCAGTTTTTCTTTTTTAATAAATCTGCAACAATGTCAACAATTCTGTGTTTTTCTGTCAGTATGGGGTGCTATGTGTACATTCATGAGGAAGAAGAATGAACTTAAATGATTTTAGCAAATGGCTGCAATATAACAAAGAGTGAAAAATGTAAGGGGGTCTGAATACTTTTCGTACCCACTGTATATATATATCATGTTTGGGGGTTCTAAGTAATTTTCTAGCGAAAAAAAGCTGATTTTTACATGTAGGAGTGAAGTAGTGTCAGAATAGGCTTAGGAAGAAGGTGGTTAATTATTTTGCCCACCCCCACTCGGCAGCGGGGAAGTTGATGCATGGGGCAGGCGGCTCCAATTGTTCCCCGCTGAGAGAGAAGAACGGTCGGATGTTGTAAACACAGCTGACCGTTCTTCTCTCTGGAATGATCACAGAGCGCCTGTGATCCTTCTATGTAAGAACACAGGTCTCTGTGGTCATTTCACAAGCCACACCCCCATACATTTAGAAACACGCCCCTAGGTACACATTTAACCCCTTGATCACCCACACAGTTAACCCCTTCCCTGCCAGTGTCATTATTACAGTAACAGTGCCTATTTTTAGCACTGATTACTGTAGTAAGGTCACTGCTCCCCCCAAAAGTGTAAAAAATGTCAGTCAGGGGTCCGATCTGTCCGCCGCAATTTCGCAGTCCTGCTAAAAATCGCAGATCGCCGCCATTACTAGTAAAAAACAACAATAAAAATGACATAAATCTTTCCCTAGTTAGTAAACGCAATAACTTTTGCGCAAACCAATCAAAATACGCTTATTGTGATTTTTTTTACCAAAAATATGTATCAGAAAACAAATTGGCCTAAAATGTTAAAAAAATTTTGATTTTTTTTTTTTTTTTGGGGAATATAGTTTTTTTGTTTTTTTCAGAATTGTCACTCTTTTTTTGATTATAGCGCAAAAAATAAAAATCGCACAGGTGATCAAATACCATCAAAAGAAAGCTTTATCTGTGGAAAAAAGGACATCTATTTTATTTGGGTACAGCATCACACGACCGCGCAATTGTCCGTTAACCACTTAAGCCCCAGAAGATTTTACCCCCTTCCTGACATTCGGCACTGCGTGACTTTAACGGAGAATTGCGCGGTCGTGCGACGCTGTACCTAAACGAATTTGGCGTCCTTTTTTTCCCACAAACAGAGCTTTCTTTTGGTGGTATTTGATCACCTGTGCGATTTTTTGATCATGCACTATAAACAAAAAAAGAGCGACAATTTTGCAAAAATAGCAATATTTTTCACATTTTTTTATATGAAATCCCCCCCCCCCCCAAAAAAAAATGTAAAAATCTAAATTTTTTAACATTTTCGGCAAATTTGTTTTATGCTACCTATGTTTGGTAAAAAAAATTGCAAAAAGCGTATTTTGATTGGTTTGCGAAAAAGTTATCGCGTTTACTAACAAAGAGAAAGATTTTTGTCATTTTTGTTGTTTTTTATTTTAACGCGTAATGGCGGCGATCTACGATTTTTTTTGCGGTACTGCGACATTGCGGCGGGCAGATCGGACCCTTGACTGACATTTTTGACACTTTTGGGGTTACCAGTGACATTACTGCAGTAATCAGTGCTATACATATGCACTGTTACTGTAAAAATACACTGGCAGTGAAGGGGTTAACTTTTTTTGAAAGGGCGGGGCTATGTGTGTCCCTAGGGGCGTGCTTTCTACTGTGATTGGCTGTGGCTTCACATGTATGAACAGTGATCAACGGTTCTACATAGTAGAACCGTATGATCATCCTTCATACACAGGGGAGAATGACAGGTGGCTTGTTTACACAAGCTGCCTGCCTTTCTCCCTCTCCCCCGACGATCGCCGAGTGACCGGCGGACATCGGGTCCGCTGGTCACATGCGTGGGGGGGTGCGTGAATGCGCCTCCGGGGGCGCGCGCTCCCTCCCTAAACCCTCGCTCCCTCCCTAAACCCTCACAGGCTAGCGACGTAGACCTACGTCACTTTGCCTGTGAGGGGCTGACTGCCGACGTAGATCGGCGTTAGGCAGTCGGCAAGTGGTTAAAATAACGCAGTGCCGAATCACAAAATATGGCCTGGTCATTAAGGGGGAAAATCGCCTGGTCCAGAAGCGGTTAAAGAGTAATTCCACATTCATGGTGAAAAAAAAATGTCAAAAAAAGAAAAAACAATGTAGCGTATACAATTACAACACAAATCCTATTTTGATTGAATGTTTTTAATAACTACATTTCCTTTTCTATCTGCAGTCACTGTATCTTTCTGAATTTGCAATGCATTCTGTACACAGAATGTATACTGACCACACCCCCAGAAACATTTCCTGCTTGTGTGATTGGCTCACCAATTTTCCCAGAAGTCTGCACTAAGATACAAGTCAGATTTCTGGCATCCCCTGCAACAAAAATGGCACTTTTGTGAGATCCTCCCAATAGGAACACGTCTAAAGGGATGCAGGCCCAGCAGATTTCCTCATTAGTGCTCTGCAGGTGCACAGTTGGTTGATAATTATAAAAAAACACTCCCATTGGACTCAGAGGAACAAACGTGGATTTCTTCAGAATAACAAAAGTTAGGAATCTGCAACAAAGTTTGTTATAATCCCTGCAATGTACAGAGATCACCCAGAGGGGAATGTTTTTTTCTCAACAAAAGTGGAGTTACACTTTAACTACAAGACGTGTGATGTATATAGCCAAATATGTTTCTACAATTTATTTATTATTACAGGTATTTATATAGCACTGACAGTGTATGCAACACTTTACACATATACATTGTATATTCACATCAGTCCCTGCCCTCAAGATTCTTAGGTCCCTAACCCACACCCACACATAGTAGGGCCAATTAACCTACCAGGATGACTTTGGAGTGTGGGAGGAAACCCACTCGCAGGGAGAACATGAAAACTCTAGACAGGTAGTGTCATGGTTGGGATTCAAACCAACAGCCCTAGTGCTGCTAGGCGGAAGTGCTAACCACTTTGCAACCATGCTGCTCTAAACAGCAGTGCATAATGAGGGGGCAGGGTTATGCATTCCCCACTTCCCCTTATTAGGTACAGGCAGATGGTAAGTGAGACAAACTAAAACTTCCATGCTGTGCTTTGTAGGAGAAAGGCCGCAGCATTAGGGAATGGCAGACAGGTATTGACTTGGGATTCCGATTTTTCTGCCCCCCCTATCCTGGCAACCTAAGGAGGCTGCCTAAGCAGACTTATGCTGGGGCTGGCCCTGGACCTACCAGCATGTCTTTGGAGTGTGGGAGAAAACTGGAGTACCCAGAGAAAACCCATGCAGGCGCAGGGAGAACATGAAAAATCCAGGTAGGTAGTGCCATGGTTGGAATTCAAACCAATGACCCTAGTGCTGGCTGGTAAAAGTGCTAACCACTAAGTCACTGTGCTACCAAAAATCTGTGCTTCTATTCCATAAACCTTTAAACCCAGCTGCTGCATAAAACTATTCCCCTATATTAGGGGTGCTCAACTTTTTGAAGAGCGAGTGCCACCTAAAGGATAGGTCCCCTCTAACACTAAAATCCCTGCATCTACAGACGTCCACGATCTAACACTAACCTATCTAGCCCTGTAAAGAAAATTTCAGTATACTTACCTTTTTTTGAAGCCAATCCAACCCAATCCTATGCAGAGCTGTCAGCTGTGGTTTTGCCGTGGAGGTGGGGTACAGAGGAGGCAGCTGGCAATGGAAGCCCCATAGTAAGTCTATGGGAGAAGTCACTTCCCATTAATTTCACAGCCATTGTGGGCTGTGTCCTCTGCAGAGCTTCCGATAGTGGAGACCGGGTCGGATTGGCTTCAAAAAAAGGTAAGAATACTGAAAATTTCTTGACAGGGCTATATAGGTTAGTGTTAGATCCTGGAGGTCTGTAGATGCAGGGATTTTAGTTTTAGGGTGGACTTAACCCTCCTCTTATGTTAGCTTTCTGTTACTATCCATGATGTTAGGGTCCGTTTTGACCCGTGTCTTAAATCAGCCATAAAATACCCTCTGAACAATTATTTATCATCCAATTTGTTTCTTACCTCTTGGTTACCTTGTTAGGCTTCTTTATCCTTGAAAAGATTGGTTTAAATATTTTTGGTGTGACCCCTTAGACCTTTCTTTTGATAGCATACCTCTCATTGTCAAATTTAAATAATGGTAAAATAAAGTCAGCAATTCTGAAATGAATTTGTCCTATGTTTCTTTACTTTATTTAGAGAAGCAGACAAGCAGGAAAAGAGATAGGCCCCTCCCTAACTACAGCTCACAGGGTTGAGAGGGGATTGGCTGTCAGTGTTACTAAGCAGAGAGAGTGTTTATGATTTCAGTTTTGGCACTTAATAGTGTCCTAAAATCCTATATTATAACTGGGTCAGAATTGACCCTAACACCATAAACGTCTTAATTTTCACCACAGTATTTTATAATTTAGTGAAAAGGATTCTTTTTCTATTACATTGTTTAAATAAAGGTTTCTGACAAAGTAAAAAAATCTTGATGCAATAAACAAATTTATGTGATACTTATAGACATTCAAAACCTGAAAACGGGTCGGTTCTGACCCTAACACAAGAGGAGGGTTAATGGGGTAATCCCAAACCGCTTCATCGCACCATCCCTCTCTCCGGGCCTCAATCTCCTCCATAATCTCCCGAGGAGCGTAGAGGTAGTCATACCCATATTCCAGGGCCACCTTCTTCTATATTAGCCATTGACATCTAGAGAAACTGGGAAGCTTTTGTCTGTCTCCTCTCCCAGGTGGGGTGTATAGGGTCTCCTTTCTCTTGATGAGACTGGCGTAGGCCTCATTCTGATCCCGAGCCCGGGTGTAGGTGCGAGGTGGGGATAAATCTTGCACCCTCGTGGCATAGGCCTCACAGAACCCCAAGTTCCTGGCACATTGCATATGCACTACAGCTCCCTCAGTCTCATCATCGAGTGAACTGGGACTTGCAGAACTGCTCCTCTTCTCTGTTCCCAAG
Source organism: Pelophylax lessonae (assembly GCF_965119305.1). Classification (NCBI taxonomy): domain Eukaryota; kingdom Metazoa; phylum Chordata; class Amphibia; order Anura; family Ranidae; genus Pelophylax; species Pelophylax lessonae. The sequence continues at coordinate 8,651,728 of NC_138773.1, read as the reverse complement.
TCCCATTCAGTTTCCACTTCAGATTTCCACACATGGATACCCTCTTCCAGGGACCCAAATCAACACTGGAAACGGGGTGACCCTATATCAATGGCTCCAGCCTCTTCCTCACTGGATACACTAGAGGCCTTCCTCTCAGGAGCCCATTGATCCTCTTCTGCCACTTTTAGAGCAACGGATTCTGCCTTTGCAGGGATTGCTGGCCCCTCTTGTGGATGGGACTCTGCCTGCACAATCTGGGTGCATCTAACCTCCGAGATGCGGGTCTCCCTGGCCTGGCATACAGTAGTGTAGATCTGCACCTCTGGTCCCGGCCCCAGTAGTGCTCTCAACACACCTCTGGGGACTGGGACTTGTTTTGCCTTTCTTTTCAAATATAAATTATATCAAAAAAGTGCAGAGGTTAGTGTGTACTTGTTATGAGCCAAACACCCCCCTGTTCGGTTTGCACCAGAAAATCTCGAGCACGAACAATCACAAGTCCTCATTTTAAAGGCTTAAATGTAAGTGACTATTAATCACTCGCTGGCCAGGGGAGATTCAAACTCATAGCCTCTAACTTGCAAGCCCATTTTTCTACCAGCTACGCCACCAAGCCAGCTGATTACCCTAACTTTACTGACATTGGTAATTTATTCACTGTACCTGAGCAATGGATTATGGGGCACTGGTGACGTCAGAGCCCTAAAAGGGAGCTGTCAAACTCAGATAGAAGTTAGTTAGGCAGCGAGAGTCTTAGGTTAATCAGCTTGCTCAGTGGCATAGCTGGTAGCAAATGAGATGCTGGGGGTTCAAATACCCTATAGGTGATCAATATGTATTATGAATTTTAATTAAAACCTATTAATTGTCCCTGCCCCTTCTGATGTGACATTAGAATTTATTCACTGCACCTGAGCAGTGGATTATGGGGGTCTAGTGACATCAGAGCCCTATAAAAGATCTGTCAAACTCAGATAGAAGTTAGTTAGGCAGAGAGTGTCTTAGATTATACAGCTGGTTTGGTGGCGTAGGTGCTAGAATGACAGGTTTGCAAATGAGAGGCTGTGGGTTTGATTCCCTGGCCAGCAGATGATTAATATTAATTATGGATATTAAATAAATCCTATTAAATTAATTATGGATGCGGGGACTCAAAGTTCCTGTGAAGAAGCCCATTTGTTCACCATTTGGCTTAGGTTCGACTCAAACACGACGCCCACCACTAGTGTGTACCATGGGATGACAGGCTCCAATTCAGTTGGTCAGCTTGCTTTTGACAGATTAGGTGTGGGATTGACATAACTCCTCTCTAAAGGATTGTGCGGATGTTTACTTGATAGTTTCAGATAAATTATTTGTTACTGCATATTAGATCTTCAGTTTGAGCACACCATTGCCAGTATCATGTGTGAACTTTGTACTTTACTTTAACTCTGTTACTCTCTTTATTAAAAAAAAAAAACATCACTGATACATCTGTTAGATGTAAATGTATACTGTGAAATTTTGCATTTATCCAAAGCTTTTCCATAGTGAGGTAATAAAATACCTAGAGAGCCAGAATGACTAAGCAGTTCTAGAAAAAACCAAAGGAGGCGTTACAAGTTTACTCCAATCCATGCACTCAAATAATAGATATACACTTTGTATACGCTGAGGTTGAACATTGTTTTGTAAATATCGTTAAAGAACTTCTTATCATAGAGAAATACTAGAGTCAGAGCAGAAGACTTGTTGGATAATTGTAACACATGGATCTCAATCTACTGCTAACCGTAGCTTTTCTTGCCGTTCTGGTCCTTGAGACTGCTGTTGGAATATTTGCCAATATTTTTATCATCTTCATCATATGTTTTCACAATGGAAAAAAACAAGAGTCAAAGGCCGGCGATACAATCCTGGTTGCACTGGGGATCACCAGCATTTTCCAGGGATCTTCATTGGCTTTTAACATTTTATCAAATTACATTTGTCCTGGGATTTACAAAGAAATGTATGCATCCTACATTGTCTTTTTTCTGACTGGGTACAGTCACATTTCTTGTGCCTGGCTTACTGCTTGCCTCTTTTTCTTTTACTTCTCAAAAATCACCACCTTCAACTGCTGTCTTCTACAATGGGTGAAGCTAAAGATCAACACTGTTGTAAATTGGTTGATATTGGCATCTGAAATTGTATCTATTTTTAGCTGTTTTCCCATCTTCATTTCATTGATTAAACCCGAGAGCATGATTCTTGGCAACATCTTCACCAATATTTCCTCAAATACTTATGACATTGCTCCAAAAAATATTTATTTTATTTGTGCCTGTGTCCCCATTTTTATTATAATCATCACAACAGCCTTCTCAGTGGCTTCCCTCAACCTACATACTAAAAAAATGAAGAAGAACATGGCGACCACTACCAATGGAAATATCCAAATATATCAAAATATTGTCCACAATATGTTTTATCTCCTGTTGTTTTATGTTATGTTTTATGTTTCATTGTTTCTCTTTTTATTTGATGTTTTTCCCACATTGGATATTGGATATTGGATCCTGTTGATAGTTATGTTCTCCTTTACACCTGCTCAGTCAGTTTTCTTAATTGTTGTTACCCCCAAACTGAAGGAAGCCTGGATTCATGTGTTTAGTTCCATCAAGGAGAAGATCTCTGTGTGCTTGAATGTTGGATTGTGATCCATTTTCTCCTGATTAGTGGCACTTTACCACATTTTCAGGAACAGTAATAGTGATAAAGCATAGAATTCTCAGAATATAGTAAATTGTTAGGCACGGCAGGCTAACCGGTTGCATTCTCCCTTTTCAGTCATAGCTGTGACGGGCTCTCCCACTCTTATACCTCCCCCCCCCTTTTTTTTCTCTCTTTCTTCACTTTATCCTCTGCTCCCTGGCCGCCCTTCATGTTCCTGTCTCGTCACCACACTCCCACTCCTTCTGTTCTACCCTCCTATTTCTTCCCCGTCCCCTAAAGTGCTGTGGTTCCTAGGTACTAGTACGACCTAGTTGTCCACATGCACTTACCAATTACCCACCCTCTCCGATATACCCTTCTGCATGATCCCCCTGTTCCCTCTATCTCCAAGATGGTCCTCTCGTAGCCCCCTCGGGCGCACGTTCTGGGGCCGCGGACACAGTGTGTTCCCCTTGGGGGTGTCCGTCCCCCTGTTCGTGTGTCCAAGGGCCTCCTAGGTTTCAATTGCATGGACTGCATGTCCCTCAAGATACGGCCAAGGGATCCCACAGTGCCATTCGCCTTTAGGGCGTGCATTCTCCCTCAGCCTGAACCCTTCTTGGTACTCAAACGCTTTTCCTGTTGCACAGACTGCCTTCATTTTTTGGTTAGCTCATGTGCTTTTTCCCCTTTTTGCTCTTCAATGGTTTCTTTGTTAATAGCTATGTGACATTTGGCACGTGTTATTGTTACAACTACTGATGTTTGTTTAAACCGCATTTTGGTTTTCTTTATTTTTTATGCATTCACTGTACCCTTACCAGTATGCTTATAAAAATGTTCAATAAAATGTTTATTAAAAAAAAAAAAAGCATAGAATTGCATACTAAGTACAATTAATAATGGAAAAGTATGGCCAAAGTTCATCAGGGTGTGGAGGGTGTGAGAATGGCTGGCTCAGTCTCTCAGCAGCTCGCTGAGAGGCTGAGCAAGCTGCTGGTCCAGGCATCTGAGTGGATCCCAACTGTAAAGTTGGGATTGCTCCACAATCTGTGTGAGTGAGTGATAGCAGACTTTAACCCTCTGTAATCTGAATATGGGTCACAGGAGTGCACAACAAAATGCACTCCTGTGACCCAGATTTAGCCGACAGGGGGCTGAAATCCACTATCACTCAGCCAGTCCAGAGAGATCCCAATTTTACAGTTGGGATCCACCCAGATGCCTGGACCAGCAGCTGGCCCACCCTGTCAGTGAGCTGCTGGGAGACTAAGCCAGAGACTCCAGGCTCTTCACTGCCTGGCACTTCAGTGCTGGAGGAGCAGAGTGAAGAGCTGGTGCCTCATGGTCTCCAGCAGCTTGCTCAGCCTCGCTCACTTCGGACACATTGGTGTGGTCGGACCTCTCTTACGTCCTCTGGTGTCTTTACTCTCTGGTAAATCAGGTTATATTTTATACTCTCACTCGATTCTTAAATATATTTTACACCTTATCCATACAATTTATATTTATTTTTATTGGATATCTATGTCACCCTTCCATGCATATACCTTTCATAAGCTCTTAGCACTTCTATTTTGGCACCCCCCTTCCCTCCTTCACTTTTATGAATTTTGTCTCCTCACTTGTATTAGGTCTGAATTATTAGTTCTTTTTGACCCTTATCGGGTCTCTCATGCATCTACATACTGCTCTTCCATCACCTCTTTATTTCATACACCTTTCCACTTTGGGTGACTTACCTTTCAATATACCATTTCTGGTTCATTGGTTTCTATTGCACGTAATTCTTGCATGACATGGTGGTTTCCTACTTATATCTAAAATCCATGACCTATTTCATCTCGGGTGATTCACCCATTCAACATTCTGTTGTCAGTCACCACTCCGACTATATGCACGTTATACTCTCCCTTCTTCATAAATCTTCTTCTCTATTATTTTCTACGCTCGGTCACTCACAGGCAGATCTTCTGGGCTCAACTTTTGGACCCTTTATATAATTTATAAATTATAGAATTTTGTGAGACTGTTTTCTCTTGAGTTGATTTATTCCAGATATTCATTCAAATTTTATATATATATTTTCAGACTGCCTTTGGTTCCAATGATCTGTGACCAATATTTTCTAAAGTAACCTTCTTAGAACTTTCCTATTGGTTTGTTTAGTATTATAATTTCATCTTGGGTCCTCTCCTCCCTGTTGCCCCTATGTGTGCGGGCTGCAATCCATGCTTCAGCCCCGGGTCAGGCATCCCCTGGATCAGCCTTTGTCTCTCTGTACCAGACTGGATTGCTCTTGGATCGATGACACTGGTTAAAGGTAGTGTCTACTTCATTACATTCCCCATTTTAATCCATACCTTACACTATTACCTAAATTTAACTCATGCTCTCATTTTCAGAAGAATATTTTAACGCTCCTGATGAGTGGACGGAGGTCCACGAAACGCGTCGAGCCGATCACTCAGACAACTCTATTCATACTTCGCATAATAAACTGATAACCACTCAGACTAGTTTATGAAAAAACCCCTTTTTTAACCCCAAGATTACGCACTTCAAGAGATTGACAGTCTTATACCGAGTTGGTCTTTATCTCTAATATGAATGTTTTTGGTTATGTTAATAAGTTATATATATCCATGTATGTTCTCTCATGTTTATGACCTGTATGTGCAGTTTGTACTATTATCCAGGTATATCATGTCAGATTAGATAAATCAGATATTTGTTTATGTGTTAACCCTCAATGGGTCCCCATTTTCTGGGTTATATGAAGTTTTATATTTTAAAGTTGTGTATCTATAGAGAAATGGTTTCCACAATAAATATGTTATTTATTATGATGACTTTGGACATGATATATATTCCTTGTATTTAATATTGTTTGCATCTACTATGATTGAACAGATCATCTATGACCTATAGATTTATATATGCCACATTATCAAACATTATTTAACTTATACACATTGTCAGTCCTTCATGGGTCCCCGCCGTATTAGGACATGCTTATCATACCATGTATCATATACATATGTCTAGCTATACTCAATTAAAGTCCCTATTGTGGTACTCACTTATTTATTTATGGATTTATGTTTGTAAGACACTTTGATATTCACTTTGTTTCATTACCTTATCCTTTGGCGCTACATATCTTATTGGTTTTCTTATGATTTGTAGTGTTAGGTGAATGCACTTTATGTAAGCAGCCTTAGGTACCCTCATTTGGCGATCCTAGCCAACTATTGGGGTTTTATTGATTTTTTCTTTAGAGGTCAGCGCTGATTTACCATTTATATATACTATTAGCTTTCTGTGTTATATGAATCCTTTAGCCCAACTTGTGCAACACCATTTGTGAAATTATTACATCGGGGATATGACTTTTACCACCTCCAGAATCAATCCTCAACTCTGCCTAGGCTCAGGAGAATGATACACTTCATCTATCGACACAAATTCCATTTGAGATCTAGCTTCTAACAGTTGATTTAGTAGCCTTTAACCACTTGCCGACCACCGCCCGACTATATACGGCGGCGGTCAGCCCCTCCCATGCAAAGTGACGTACCAGTAAGTCCCTAGCCTGGGAGCTAATAGGGGGCGAGCGTGTGCCGCCGGAGGCCCGACGTCCGTCGGTCACTCGCGATCGTCGGGTGGAGAAGGAGAAAGGCAGGCGGCTAATGTAAACAAAGCCGCCTGTCACTCTCCCCTGTGTAAAAGCACTGATCACTCGGTCCTGCTATGTAGGACCGTTGATCTGTGATGTTACATCACTAGCCACATCCAATGACAGTAAGAAACACGCCCCTAGGGACAAACTTAACCCCTCCCTCTCCAAGTTAACCCCTTCCACCCCAGTGTAATTTTTACAGTAACAGTGCATATGTATAGCACTGATTACTGTAGTAATGTCACTGGTACCCCCAAAAGTGTAAAAAATGTCAGTCAAGGGTCCAATCTGTCCGCCGCAATGTCGCAGTCCCACAAAAAAAATTGCAGATCTCCGCCATTACTCGTTAAAAAAAAAAACAATAAAAATGACAAAAATCTTTCCCTTAGTTAGTAAACGCAATAACTTTTGCGCAAACCAATCAAAATACGCTTTTTGCAGAGCAGAAAACAAATTGGCCTAAAATATTAAAAAATTGTGATTTTTACATTTTTTGGGGGGGGAATTTCATATAAAAAAATGTGAAATATTGTTATTTTTGCAAAATTGTCGCTCTTTTTTTGTTTATAGCGCATGATCAAAAAATCGCACAGGTGATCAAATACCACCAAAAGAAAGCTCTGTTTGTGGGAAAAAAAATTGTCCGTTAAAGTCACGCAGTGCCGAATCGCAAAATAGGCCCTGGTCAGGAAGGGGGTAAAATCTTCCGGGGCTTAAGTGGTTAAGGGGGAAAATCTTCCGATCAAGAAGTGGTTAAGCTTAGTTCGTGTTTGACTGAACTTCCACTTTAATAATCTGCATCCTTTTTTTACACTTGAGAGCGAATGGTCCTCTTCCGGATTTTGCTCATTTTGTGATAACCTTGCTTTTATTTTATCATGAAAGTTTTTTTTAGATTTCAGATGTCTCGTGTTTTCTAATTCATAGGAACTCTGGAAAGTCTTCTTTTACTAATCATTTGCACATGCAAACTCTGTGAGTTGCTATTGTACAGAACGGTGGTAATGCTTTAGAAAGTGATATTTGCAATTAGCATAACCAAAATGCGTCTTTGACTTGTAAATTGTGGATCAGAAAATTGTTCTGCTAAGGTGTGAGTGAGAACCACATGTTGGACCTATCAGCTCTGGACCATAGCAGGATCCGGCTCAATGCCTTCCATGTTCAGTCATCCTCTGACTGCAACCTGCATCCCTTTTCCTATGCTTGTCACAGTTTTGGGGATATCGTCCAGTCTTTTATTTATTTATTTATTTTTTTGAAGTGGAACGAAATTTATTGGATATTTCAAACTTTTTTAACAAATAAAAAACTGAAAAATTGGGCGTGCAAAATTATTCAGCCCCCTTAAGTTAATACTTTTTTTTTTTTCACTTGCAAAAGTTTTCTATTTTCAAAGTAAGAACAAAATACAAACAAGATCAGGTATCAAAATCAAGGCATAGAGACCAAATATTACACGTCCAGCACCCCCTTGTGGCACAGCAGGGCAATATAAATTCAAGTGTAGTACAGAAAAATAAGAGGGGGAGGAGTACCGCACTTTAAAGGTACATCTGTGCTCTTGTAAATAAATATATAAAAACCTCGAAATATTATGCTAATATATATAGCAAGTGTCTCATTATTAATATATACATAAATAAATATGTGCTTATTATAAATAATTCATGTGTATAAGTCCTGGTTCACACTAAGGCGACCTGTGAGGCGACCTGGTCGCCTCACAGGTCGCCGTAGGTCGCCTCCCATAGGGAAGCTGCGGACCCGTTCTAATAGGAGCGACACAAGTCGCTCAGACTTAGAAAAAGGGTCCGGAGCTTCTTTGGGGCGACCAGGAGGCGACCGCCATAGACTTCAATGTTATGAAGTCCGTGGTGGCCGCTCCGAGGTCGCGGCGCGCTGCTCGCACCGCGACCTCCGAGTAGCGTCGCCCCTATGAGAACGGGGCCTAATACCTTCCTTGTGATATTGTGTAAAATCATAAACATATATAATCAATAAAACCACATCTTATAAATTCATACAAAAATTCATACAATAGGTGTTTTGTGCTAATAATATTCCAACTGTTCCTTTAAATCTCTGTATAAGTCCCCATGTGGTTCAATCCAATTTATAAATATAAAGTGCTCAAGTGTCCCAAATCAGTGTCGATAGTGCTCAAAAATAACTTTCTTCTAAATACGCATGCAGGTGCTCTTCAGTGCTGTGACCACTAGGTGTCCTATGCGCTCACCTCCATTTCTTTAATTTTAGGCCTTATATCTCATATGTGTGTTTCTTGCTACTCTACGCCTCCAAGGTAATTTAGATCAGTTAGATGTCTCCTTCTCCTTATAAATGGGATCGATGTAGCCAGGTCTCTGACAGGACCTCTTGATCTCCAAAAAATAGAACGGGCTCAAATGGTGAAGTACCGCCAGGTTTTTTATTAAAATAATAGAGTAACACTTACATGAAATTTTCTTGGTTAAAAGCATATGCCAAATGCGGGTCCGAATGCCGCTACGTCACTTCCGGTGCTTGATCCTACGCGTTACGCTGCGTCCTCACGCAGCTTCTTCCAGGGATCAGAGCAATAATAAAGGAACAAACCTAGGGAGCCTGTGAACAAGGCGAGTGTCCAAAGACTCCCCTACACCAATCAAAACAGGTTCCACCGTACCGGAAGTGACGTGCCGATGTCCGTAAACCGGAAATTGCGTTGACACGTTTCCGGTTTACGGACGTCTGCACGTCACTTCCGGTATGGTGGAACGCACACCGGGACTAAGAACCATCCCAAGCGCTCTCCACGGCCAGGAAGATCTCCAGACTCGCCTAATAATTCTATCTGCCTTAACCACTTGCCGACCGCCGCAAGTAGATATACTGCGGCGGTCAGCCCCTCACAGGCAGAGTGATGTATTGGTACGTCACTAGCCTGTGAGGCTCTGGGGAGCCAGCGCGCACCGCCGGCGGTGCTCCCGCGCGGTCATGGACCTCCACCGCACGTGTGACCGGCGTACCCAATGTCCGCCAGTCACTCGACCGGCGGACCCAATGTCCGCCAGTCACTCAGCGATCGTCGGGGGAGAGGGAGAAAGGCAGGCGGCTAATGTAAACAAGCCGCCTGTCATTCTCCCCTGTGTAGAAACAATGATCATACGGTTCTACTATGTAGGACCGTTGATCACTGTTCCTACACCTCAAGCCACAGCCAATCACAGTTAGAATCACGCCCCTAGGGACACACACAGCCCCTCCCTCTCAAATAAAGTTAACCCCTTCACTGCCAGTGTAATTTTACACTAACAGTGCATATATATAGCACTGATTACTGTAGAAATGTCACTGGTAACCCCAAAAGTGTCAAAAATGTCAGTCAAGGGTCCGATCTGCCTGCCGCAATGTCGCAGTACCGCAAAAAAAAATCGCAGATCGCCGCCATTACGCGTTAAAAAAAAAAACAACAAAAATGACAAAAATCTTTCCCTTTGATAGTAAACGCGATAACTTTTGCGCAAACCAATCAAAATACGCTTTTTGCGATTTTTTTTTTACCAAACATATGTAGCAGAAAACAAATTGGCCGAAAATGTTAAAAAAAATTAGATTTGTACATTTTTTTGGGGGGAATTTCATATAAAAAAATGTGAAAAATATTGCTATTTTTGCAAAATTGTCGCTGTTTTTTTGTTTATAGCGCATGATCAAAAAATCGCACAGGTGATCAAATACCACCAAAAGAAAGCTCTGTTTATGGGAAAAAAAGGACGTCAAATTTGTTTAGGTACAGTGTCGCACGACCGCGCAATTGTCTGTTAAAGTCACGCAGTGCCGAATCGCAAAATACCCCCTGGTCTTTTAGCAGCCAAATCCTCCGTGGCTTAAGTGGTTAATGTGAACCAAGAAATGTGAGTGTAACCTTTTGCTTTATATTATTAAAAGTTATATCAGAGTTACACTATTGTGGGGTCTCTTTTCTCCATCTATGTACATGGGAACACTGAGAAATACAGAGAGTCACAGATACCATACCCCCAAGGATATCTTTACCAAGTTCCTTACTGGGACACAAGCTTTATTGACCTTTTAGGCTATACGGCTTAGGGGTCATTTTAGTCCGGTAAGTTCAACATCCAGAGGGGGAGGATTGTCACTTCTTTCACTGCACTGGATTGAAGGCATGCGTTTGCACTGTGATTTTGGCACATAAGCACTTTTTGGGACTTCTGTGGAACCCTCAATATTTATTTGGACTTTCACTGCTTATTGTTATATTGGACTGGCACTTGTTTATCTTATCCCCGGAGGGGGACATCACAAGTTATTATTTGCACATGAAATACACATGTATTGCACGTTGCACTTTAATATTTATTTTATGAGTGATATTTATTTGTCATCTATTTAATATTTATTATTGTATACCTTTTTGCGCTGGTATTTGGCACTGCACTTTAGTAATTTGGTTATCACCATTTTTGAACAGCTGCATTTAGGTATAGTATACTATATACTATATTTATCCATAGCGCGGTACACTTTCTGATTTTTGATAAATCATTTTCAATAATAATATCAATAATCAATAATAATATCAATAATCAATAATAATAATAAAAATAAGGTGTGATCCATGCCCATGTGTTAAATGTATTAGTGTCGGTTCACACTAGGGCGACACGACTTCGGGCGAGTTATGCAGTCCCATGCACCACGACTTTGGCGCGGCTTGCAACGACTTCACATAATGTAAGTCAATGCAAGTCGCTCTGATGTCGCCCCGAAGTAGTGCAGGAACCTTTTTCGAAGTCGCTCCCATTAGAACGGTTCCAATTGCACAGCACGGTCTGCTACTTGTCAGGCGACCAAGTCGCCTGACAAGTCAGAACAGTGTGAACCAGCACTTAGGTTACGGTTATGTCAAAAAAATCATGCACACCAAAATAAGTGAATAAAATTGTAAACAATACCCACTCTGTAAACAATTATACAAAGTGCCGAATGTGCAGACATGAACACAATCAAATACAACTGTATAGAACTAAGTGAATAAATAGCGACTGTAGCAAACAAATGAGGTACAACTATCGCTTAATAAAGTGCTGATGGCGTTTTCCCGTGGTGTGAAAAGTATTGCACTCTCCAAAGGTGCACTCTATCAAGTCCACTGAAAGCGATCCAATGATAACCTTTGTAGTGAAATGTGCCTTCTCCATTCCACCCTATATGACTGGGTCCTCACCTCCACTCCTGCGACCTAGCGACTAAGCATAGGTCTAAAAACGCAATTTGCCCTTCAAGGGCCACCTTTCCTGGAGCCACGCATTGTGCGTCAGCCCCTCAATAGAGCGTCATCCTGAGGATAACTCCCCTCATGGAAATCGGTAGGTTGTAACATGAAAAGAAGGGAGACTCCAATAGTACTTATACCTCTTTAAATTTATTAAATAATAAAACATATAGACAGGTGCTCACATTTAAAAGGTGCTACAGTGCACCAAACTAGAATCAGCCTTTCTAATAAGCGTGTGTTATGGCAACAAGGCAGAAGTGGAAGATCTGTAAAAGCTGCTCCTGTACTTCCTGGATTACAGACGAGCCCCCAATCTACGAGATACGATTGTCAAAAATGTAGTAGAACCACCGAAAAGGGACACAATGTTCGAACTTGAAAGGCTTCCGAGCATGTGGTCGCTGCTATGGTTGTTTAACCTCCTTGGCGGTATTCCCGAGAGTGGCTCGGGGTGGAATTTCAGTGCCATAAGCGGTAACCCCGAGCCACACTCAGGGTACCGCCAGGGAGCATCGCTGGATCCTGGAAGAGGTTACTTACCTTGTCCCCGGGATCCCGTGAAGTATTTCGGCAGCGTACGGTGGTCGGATCTTCCGCCTGATGTTGTGTGCCCCGGCTTCAATTCCCGGCGAGCGTCACGTTGCAGGGGGTGGAACCGGCGGAAAGTAAAACGCACAAACACACTGATATATTGTAATCCTATTGGATTACATTACTAAATAAAATAAATTGACATTAGTTTGCCCCCCAGTGCCCTTGCTTGCAGTTTTAATGTACAAACCCAATTCCAAAAAAGTTGGGACACTGTACAAATTGTGAGTAAAAAAGGAATGGACTAATTTACAAATCTCATAAACTTATATTTTATTCACAATATAATATAGATAACATATCAAATGTTGAAAGTGAGACATTTTGAAATGTCATGCCAAGTATTGGCTAATTTTGGATTTCATGAGAGCTATACATTCCAAAAAAGTTGGGACAGGTAGCAATAAGAGGCCCGAAAAGTAAATGTACATATAAGGAACAGCTGGAGGACCAATTAACAACTTATTCAATTGGCAACATGATTGGGTATAAAAAGAGCCTCTCAGGGTGGCAATGTCTCTCAGAAGTCAGGATGGACAGAGGATCACCAATTCCCCCAATGCTGTGGCGAAAAATAGTGGAGCAATATCAGCAAAGAGTTTGAAGTTATCATCATCTACAGTACATAATATCATCCAAAGATTCCGAGAATCTGGAACAATCTCTGTGTGTAAGGGTCAAGGCCGGAAAACCATACTGGATGGCAATGATCTTCGGGCCCTTAGACGGCACTGCATCACATACAAGAATGCTACTCTAATGGAAATCACAACATGGGCTCAGGGATACTTCCAAAAAACTTGTCGGTGAAAACAATCCACCGTGCCATTCGCCGTTGCCGGCTAAAACTCTATAGGCCAAAAAAAGAAGCCATATCTAAACATGATCCAGAAGCGCAGGCTTTTTTTCTCTGGGCCAAGGCTCATTTGTAATCGACTGTGGCAAAGTGGAAAACTGTTCTGTGGTCAGACAAATCAAAATTTGAAGTTCTTTTTGGAAAACTTGGACGCCATGTCATCCGGACTAAAGAGGACAAGCACAACCCAAGGTGTTATCAGCGCTCAGTTCAGAAGCCGGCATCTCTGATGGTATGGGGTTCCCTGATTGCGCGTGGCATGGGCAGCTTACACATCTGGAAAGGCACCATCAATGCTGAAAGCTATATCCAAGTTCTAGAACAACATATACTCCCATCCAGACGTCGTCTCTTTCAGGGAAGACCTTGCATTTTCCAACATGACAATGCCAGACCACATACTGCATCATTTACAACATCATGGCTGCGTAGAAGAAGGATCCGGGTACTGAAATGGCCAGCCTGCAGTCCAGATCTTTCACCCATAGAAAACATTTGTCGCATCATAAAGAGGAAGATGCGACAAAGAAGACCTAAGACAGTTGAGCAACTAGAAGCCTGAATTAGACAAGAATGGGACAACATTCCTATTCCTAAACTTGGGCAACTTGTCTCCTCAGTCCCCAGACATTTGCAGACTGTTATAAAAAGAAGAAGGAATGCCACACACTGCTAAACATGGCCTTGTCCCAACTTTTTTTGAGATGTGTTGATGCCATGAAATTTAAAATTAACTTATTTTTCCCTTAAAATTATACATTTTCTCAGTTTAAACATCTGATATGTCATCTATGTTGTATTCTGAATAAAATATTGAAATTTGAAAATTCCACATCATTGCATTCTGTTTTTATTCACAATTTGTTCAGTGTCCCAACTTTTTTGGAATCGGGTTTGTACTATATGTATATATATATCAATAAAAATGGGAATATCAGCGCTAAAAAGCAGCGCCCAAAATGATTATAAGAAGCATAAAACAATCTTTTACATATTCTAAAGGATGTGCAATGATAAAGTCCCAGAGTCCTTATAAAAGCATTCAGAAAGGCAGGATCCAAATCGTCCAACACCCGTTGTGTAGAATGGTGAAGGGGAAAGCACTCACCCAGTGGTAATGATAAACTGCATACCGAATTCTCTGACCCTCCTTTCACAGAGACCCTCCTTTCACAGAGTGGTCAGAAATAGCCAAGGTAGACACCGTATATGGTATAAGTGGCAGACCCCTTTTAATTCTTCCTCACAAGCTTGCTCCAGGACTTAGCAGACAAGCAGATGGATGGATCCACAATATAGGTGCAAAACAACCTAAATGTTCCTCTCTCGTAGCGAACTTCCACCTCGGATTAATAAATAGGCTGATAGTGTAGTATGTCTAAACAGATTAAAAGTTTATTGCAGTATTGCACTTACATGTATCAAAAAACATAATGCAACATATTTGCAGAGATTTGAAGAGATTTGTAATGGCCGCGGCATCAGCGTACTAATCGTTCCAACTTCCGGTCCGCCTCACGCGTATCGTCACAAAATGACATCATCAGAGGCGTGACCATCGGGATGAGAGCACGCACATAAAAGAGATACAGCCCGGATGTGACATACAAGGAAGTAGATGCCACATCCGCGCTCCACAAGCAGGAAGCCAGACACCATTGGAGAACGGGACATTACATCCCTCCCACCACTAAGTGCAGCAAAATAAAACAATGCATCTAAAGAAATAATATAAATTCAGGAAAAATACATCACAGACACATCCCGGCTGAAAATTGGTACGCACAAGTACAGAACCAGAATATGTCAACTCAAATAAAAAAATAGCCAATACATATACACTCAAGTATAATAATTTCAGCAAAAAAAATTATGAAGAATAAATTAAATGTAATAACAGCCTCACCCAGCACATCAACGTGCTAGTGTTTTATAAAAGAGTATGAAGAGCATCAACTCAACAACAATATCCTATGTTGATAAAATCCTCACACAAATTAAAATTAACATTAAACAGGACCTCAGGAACAAAAAATAAAACAGACCAAAAAATGTGATCACAACCATCACAGCACTTAACTGTTATTGATGTGACAGTTGACGTCCCACTCAATATTTATCCCCCATGGGGCATAAGTCTTCATGTTGTAAATCCAGCGGGTTTCTAATTGAGAAATCTCTCGCCGGACATTGCTACCCCTCCAATGGGGGATGAACTTATCAATGCCCCATATTTTGGTGCCAGACGGATTTTTATTGTGGTATTTAGCGTAATGTTTAAATACGCTATGGCCCGGGAAGCCTTTCCTGATGTTATTAAGGTATTAATTTACCCTAATTGTCAATGTCCTTATAGTGCAACCTATGTATTGAAGGCCACAAGGGCATTGTAAAAGGTACACAACTTTGATGGAAGAACAGGCGATAAAGGATTTGATTTTTTGGTGATTGGATGTAGACGTTGACTGTACATCACTGTTTATGAGTGATTTTTATCTTGGATATTTTCACTTATAGAGAGAGTCATGTCATGAATACCAGTGAGGTTTTTGATGGTTTGGATGAACCCACCACCACTGACTTGAGGGGTGCTTTCCTCCGACTTAAAAACATCATGGTTTCGGAGATACATGCCAGGTGAGATATTGCCCTTTTGGACAGGTATCTCGAGCTTGGTATGGTATCACGAAGCCTTAGGTGGAAAGTTAGCCCACAAGAGGATGAGAAGGACTTGGCAGTATGGTTCAAGTATTTTAACAATGCTGGTTTGAATATGCCCAAGTTCCTCATTACTCGCAAAAGAACCAAACTAACTAGGCGGGATGAGGAGTTAGTGAATCTCAAAGTTTCCATGTCCTCCTTTTACGGCACCATGGATTTTACCAACAAGTCCAGTGCCCTTAAAAAAGTGCTGGAAAAAGAGGAAAATTATCAAAAAAGAAAAATAAATACTTGAGAGACCTGGAGGACTATAAGTCCAATCAGGTCTTTAAATGGCAGAAGAAGAAGGAGGAACTTAGAAGTGATGTGGTTAATCAGGCCTATGCCCCCGGTGCCACTATGGGCCCTTGTACCCAGGCCATTCCCTCAAGACAACCTGTAACACCAAATAATAGAGGTTGGACTAATGTTAGGGGCAAAAATGGCAACCGTAGACCTACCTCTGGTGGGAGAGGAGGCAGGCCGTTTTATAATCCCCCCTATCCTAATCAGGCACATGGGGGTTATCACCAACACTACAATCAAAATAATCATCACTCGGGTCCCTCCAATTTGAGTCACATTGGAGGAACAGAGGATCTTCTCATAATAGGTACGAACCTCTCACAAGAGAGGATTATTATGAGAACTTTGATGATGATGACAGATACATTATAGAACACCCATATTACACCCCCCCAAAGGAGGGACCATCGTAATCAGTATGGATGGTCTGGATCTGGGCCTAGTCAGCAAGGAATACCGGCAGGTTTTCACAGAACCAGGGATTTAAGCGCCCAAAACATAGATCCAAGATAAGGACCAGAGGTGGGAGAAGGAGACCACAAAAAAAGAAAAAGAACTTAAGAGATGCCGGTATCTTTAATTTAGGTTCAGCCCCCCTAACCGAAAATGAAAGACTGGTCTTAGATCATGGTTTGAAGTATGCTCCAACTAAACCCATTAACAGGTTTGGTCTTTCATCTTTCTGACCAGTTTTATGGAGATGCTGATTTAATTTTCCATTAGGACTTGGCCCCTGACCAATGTTTATTGATCATGATATTACTGAGCTTGATTGGCCAGCAAACTTGCCTGACCTAAATCCCATAGAGAATCTGTGGGGGATTGTCAAGAGGAAGACAAGAGACACCAGACCCAACAATGCAGATATGCTGAAGGCCGCTATCAAAGAAACCTGGGCTTCCAAAACACCTCAGCAGTGCCACAGGCTGATCGCCTCCATGCCACGCCGCATTGATGCAGTAATTCATCTAAGAGGAGCCCCGCCCAAGTATTGAGTGCATCCTATACTGTACATGGACAGACTTTTCACTAAGACAACCTTTCTGTATTAAAAATCTTTTTTTTTTTTTTATTGGTCTTATGTAATATTCTAATTTTCTGAGATACTGAATTTGGGGATTTCACTAGATGTAAGCCATAATCACCAAAATTTAAGAAAGTAAATGCTTGAAATATATCACTCTGTGTATAATGTGTATACATATATGTGTATGTGTATATGTATATGTATATATATATACTGTATATAAATTAATTAACTTTTTTATGATATGCACCTGTATATATATATATATATATATATATATATATATATACAGGGCTTTTTTTCTGTGGAAACGCGGGGGAACGCAGTTCCGGCACCTCCAGCACTAAATGTATGCCATGGCAAGGGGTGCTGGAGGGTCTACTGATGCTGGCTGCTGGGGGGGGGGTCTATTGTTGCTGGAGGGGATCTATTTTTGCATGCCAATCTAATGTTGCTGGTGGAGGATCTTTTCTTACTGGGGGTTAAATGTTGCTGGAAGGGATCTACGGTTTAGGGAGGAGATCTATTTTATTGCTTTTCTTGTTATTACCAAATTCCAAACATTACACTACAAAATAATACTTGGCCCTATATTCTCCAAAAGGGGCTGTATTGGGAGCTGGGTAGAGAGTGGAACCAAGGGTCAGTGCTCGGAGGTGGGTAGGGGGCGGAGACATGAAGTGACTTAGGACGGGGGAGTTCCTGCACCTATTCTCTGAGAAAAAAAGCCCTGTATATATATATATATATATATATATATATATATATATATATATATATATATCACTATCTCATAATCCTCTGGCCAATAAGAAGACAATAAGAGTTAAAAGCTACAGGTCAATGTCCTACTGATTTCAGTTCAGGATATGCAAAAGATCAGGAGTTTCAGGTAACATTGGCCATACAAATGAATGGAAATCAAAGACTCTCGTGCTGCAATGCTTCTAGCACTGCGATAGAATATCTGCAAAAAAAAATTATATCAGCATGTATTTGTTTCTGTAAAACATGTAAGCTGTATTTTATTCTATAACTATGTGTATCCAGATTAACACTTTAGAAACACACCGTATTCATGAACTTATATTGTACTAAAAGAAAAAGCCCCAGAAGTAGCAAAAGTCCTGATACAGGTGAAGTGGGGGCTGGTTTCTGCAGACATGGTCTGTGACATATAGGAAAAGTCGTAGCAGACTTCCATTTGTCTTAACCTAACTAAATATCCCAGGTGCAAAACCTGAGCCCTATCCTGTTTACATGACCACACAGCTCCCGGGGGGAAACAGTAATGCCCCGTACACACGTAGCGATTGTCGGCCGTAAATATTCGGCCACCGATCGATCGGCCGATTGTCGGCTTGTTAGTATGATGCTTCCGACAACCGACTGCGACTTTTCGGCCGAACAGAATCTGGTGTGCAGGCATTAAAATTTTTGTTGGCCAACACCAGAACGGCCGATTGTTCGTCAGTCAGTACAGAATTCGGCCGACAAACAGCAGATGAGCAAAACTGGTCATGCTCAGAGAAACACACAGAAAGTTAACCATCGCATGACATCACTTCTGCAGTCGGCTGTTGTTGGCCGACAAAATTCGTGTGCAGTCTTTAGCACTTTTCAACCGACAGGACAGCGCCGGACAAAAGACGGCCGATCGTTCGGCCGACATTCGGTACGTGTGTACGGGGCTTAAGTCAACAGTTTGCATGTGCCCAAAGCCTCTATTAATTATTAAAGAATGATATATCCACAGACAAAGCAGCCAGTATCTGTTAATTCCATAATTTAACCACTTTAAGACTCCTTAATGACCAGGCCCTATTTTGCAATTCGGCACTGCGTTACTTTAATGGACAATTGCGCGGTTATGCGCCGCTGTACCCAAATAAAATTTACGTCCTTTTTTTCCCACAAACAGAGCTTTATTTTGGTGGTATTTGATCACCTGTGCGATTTTTATTTAAAAAAAAAAAAAGAGCAACAATTTTGAAACAAAAAAAAACAATATTTTTCACATTTTGCTACATAACATTCTCAAAAAAAAAAGTAAAAAATCTAAATGTTTTAACATTTTTGGTAAAAAAAAATCACAATAAGCGTATTTTGATTGGTTTGCGCAAAAGTTATCGCGTCTACAAACTACGGGAAAGATTTATGTCATTTTTATTGTTCTTTTTTTTTTTTACTAGTAATGGCAGCGATTTGCAATTTTTTGGGGGACAGCAACATTGCGGCGGACAGATTGGACCCCTAACTGACGTTTTTGACACTTTTGGGGGAACCAGTGACATTACTACAGTAATCAGTGCTAAAAATATGCATTGTTACTGTAATAATGACACTGGCAGGGAAGGGGTTAACCCTGTAGGTGATCAAGGGGTTACATGTGACCCTAGGGGAGTGATTCTAACTGTGGGGGGGGGGGGCGTGGCTTCTGAAATGACCATAGAGACATGTGATACTATATAGAAGGATCACAGGCGCTCTGTGATCATTCCAGGGAGAAGAACGGTCAGCTGTGTTTACAGCTGACCGTTCTTCTCTCTCAGGAGGGAACAATCGCGGGTGTCAGGCAGTAATAGGAGCTGCCTGACACACGCATCGGCTTCCCCGCTAATGATCGGGGGCGGGAGCACTGCTGGCAGCGCACGCTCACCCCCTAGCTGCCACCAAGCAACCGATGTACCCATACGTGGTTTTGCCTGTACGAGCCACCCAGCCGCCGTATATATATAGTAAGCGGTTGGCAAGCGGATAAATAAACACGGGTGTACTTGCGCACTGCTATGTTGTGCTATTGAGTGTTATAAGACTACAAAACGAAAAACGTACAAAGTGGATCGCTCACACCTATACACACTCTCTAAATGTGTATCAATGTGCAAAATGATATTAAACAGTGGTGCCACGCTCCCAAATGCTAATGTGCTAGTATCCCTTTTAATCTTTTATAACAACTGGTTTATTAAACACTAAATTTAAAAACACTCACATTTTCCAGGTGCTTAGTGTGCACCAAACTGTAAAAAGCATTCAGTCCTCACAGTGCGAGTATAAGACAATCAGACAGTATTTCCACGGTATGCTCGCAATGCGCACCTCAGCATGACGACAGATTGGCCCCTCCCCTATGCGTTACGCCACAGGGTCACGTGGCTTCCTCAGGGGGATGCTTTTTACAGTTTGGTGCACTCTAAACACCAGGAAAATGTGAGTGTTTTTATATTTAGTGTTTAATTAACCGGTTGTTTTAAAAGATAAATCACTATGTCCAGCTTTCTCTCTTTATGATTTGGGCATATGGAGATAAGTGTAAGAGAAGGAGGATTCTAATTTCAAGATTTCAAGGGGTGAAACAGAATAAAACAGATCCCCAGAGAGGGACAAAAGCGCATATAGACCATTGGTTGGTCTTATCCCCCAGGTGAGGGCACACGGAGGAGGGGATTATCACTAAGGGCTCTTTCACACTGTCCGTCCGACATTTATCTCAAGGGGGGATCGATGTGCCGATCCCCCGCTGAGCAGGAGAATGACAGCTGTTCTCCGCGCTGTGTGCTGATACACAGCTGTCAGGTCCCCATTCATCTCTATGGGGGAATCGGATGGGAACGGACCGTCGGTCCGTTCTCATTCCAAACTGATCCGCTGGACGGATGGAAAATAGGGTTTCCATCCATCCAGATTTGACGGATCAGATGTCAGCGGTGTCAGGTCACCTGTGGCCAGATGACCACTGTACCCTCTTGGAGGCAGGGGTACACCGCAAGGTAGTGAACCCAGTAGCTGACTGCTGCGGATGGACAGAAAAGTGAGCCCAAGATCCCCAGGGCGCGGAGTCTAAGACCCAGCAGGTGTTCACCAGAGCCTCTAGTGGTGAGGATGGACTTGGCTGCAGCTGGGCCCAGGTTGCGGCCCCTGGGGTTCCCCGGGTCACGCTCCGTAGGGAGAGAGGGGAAGCAGCCACTCAGGACACAAGGGATAGTGATGGGTAAGCCGAGGTCGGGGCAACAGGCAGACAAGGGTAACCAAGGGACAGGCCAAAGGTCAGGGTCACAGGCAAACAGGAGTGGTCAGAGACAAGCCAAAGTTGGTACACAGAAAGGTAGCTGACGCACACGGCAGAAAGGAACACACTAACAAACACTGTTGAACAGCAAAGCAGACCTGCAGAGCACTGGTTAATGTAGACTTCCTGGAATGGCCTGGGGTGGAGCCAAACAGGGAGGAGAGATGATAAAAAGCAGCCAGAAGTGGAGTCTGGCCTCTAATGCAGACATGAAGGAGAAGGTAAGCTGCAGACACTATTGCATGTCCATGACAAGCGGACATGTCTCCACTGACATCCGATGCCCCATAGAGATGCATGGGGGGATCGTTAAGATCCACCAAAAAAACTGACAGGCGGATCTGACCGGTCCGCCTGTGTGAAAGGGGCCTGATGTATGCGGATGATTGGAGCACATAGTGGTGAACACTAATTAAGGAAGCCGTTGTGTGGATATGTGAACACAAGCCTGTTTTTTTATGAAGCGGCAGCACTTTTTAATATCAGTTTTATAATCTAGTCAGTATATATTATTTAATTGCTTTGTGCAAAACAAAACAAGTTGCAAGAGTGACATACCAGATAAAGCCCGAAAAAATGAAAATAGTACCACTTGAATGCCCCTTATTATTTTTTGATTTCAGGCTTTTCAACATAGAGGATAGATGTGGGGACTTATAGACCTGTCCTAAAGAGGACCTCTTTATAGACCTAAAGAGGACCTGTCATGTCCTATTCCTATTACAATGTTTACATTACTTGTAATAGGAATAAAAGTGTTAAAAAAGTAAAAAATTAATGGATAGAGCCAGTGGCGTAGCGTGGGTTGTCAGCGCCCGGGGCAAGGCAAGTAAATTGCGCCCCCCCCCCACCTGTGGAAGTCCCGCCCCATGCGGAAGGGAGGGAGGAGAGTCTGACGTCACCCGCAGTCAATAAGGAAGCGGAACAGCGGCGCTTGGACGCCGATTGCATTGTATTTTATGCTGGAATATGTCTTTTATCAATAAATGTGAAAGTTCATACAGTATCACACTATGGTCTGTCCCTTCTTATTCCATTTGGGGGATTGGAGATGACCACAGTGTGCAGTGGAGAGAGGTGCTTTGAGTCCATACCTTCTTCCCAGTGACGGCTTATATCCCTGGAGGTTGCCTGATGGATTTATATGCTCATAGACACACTCCTCAGGTGAGAGGCTGGTACATCTGGTGGAGGATCACAGCACTGTGTGTGGGCACAATTACTCAAGGTGTCATCGGGATTTTGCACTGAGCACTTTTCAAGCACAAGCAATACTGCATGGACTATATTTTATTTCTCATTTTATATGCACCCAGACCTGCCCTGCTGCCTGATCCAAGGCCGAGCTCAGCAGTGCACCATTTGGCTGCTTCCAAATGGCAACAAGTGGATTTTCTCCTCTCTGTTGATGGTTACCAACACAGCCACTGATTGAGCGGATTTTTACCAACATGTCTGATCAACAGAAGTCCATTGTTAGATTGACTTCCATTGAGCGGCAGTGGGGACACATGGAACACACACAGTATACATACAGTATGCACACACAGACACAGTATACATACAGTATGTACACATACACAGTATACATAGACACACAATATACATACAGTATACACACGCATACACACACACACAGTATACATACAGTATACACACACACAGTATACATACAGTATACACACACACAGTATACATACAGTATACACACGCATACACACAGTATACATACAGTATACACATACACTATACACACAGTATATATAAAGTATACACATACATTATACACACAGTATACACATACATTATACACACAGTATATATACACAGTATACACATACATTATACACACAGTATATATACACAGTATACACATACATTATACACACAGTATACACATACATTATACACACACAGTATATATACACAGTATACACATACACTATACACACAGTATATATAAAGTATACACATACACTATACACACAGTATACACAAAGTATACACACAGTACACATAAAGTACACACACCATCTAAATATCAGCCTGATTGAACACACTGCTGCTGCCCCCATTTCCTGGCATGCTGGTACTTGTAGTGCTCCAGCAGCTCACAGATATTGGATATGGTAATGCAGAAGAGGAGGGGGTGGGCAGGTAATGAGTAGGGAGATGTAGCAGGGATTGGGGGAGAAGTTTAGGGCATGTCCTTCCTCCAGAAGCAGTGCACTGTTCCTCACATGAAATCTATCGATCAGGCTCAGAGACAGGAGGAGCCCTGCAAGAGGAAACACAGCCTCTGCCCTTCCCCCTCCTCAGCAGGGTAAGTACTGACAAGAAAACATTTGGTTTATCTTCCCCAGCTCACCTTCTTCTATAAGGCTGTAGCCCGTCTTCTCCAGCTGTCCACATCTCCTGCTCCGTTATCAAACAAGGCGCGCTGGGGAAGGGGGCGTGTACACTGTGATCCCATAGGCTGAGAAGGCAGTGGAGAGGCGGAGCAGCTATAGACTCTGAATCTTCACAGTGAAAGGACGTCGGTAACTGACATTTCAGGGACAGCACAGCCGCCCTAACTGCGCCCCCCTGAATATTGCGCCCGGGGCGGCCCTCACCGGCAGCACCCCCCACGCTACGCCACTGGATAGAGCAAAACTGACTTGGCTGATGATTAATGAACGATTGTCGGCAGTGTTGAATGATAGGGTAAAACTGTTTGAGAAGGTTTGGCACCCATGGCTGCGATATTTGGAGGGAGACCCCCCGACCTACCTGAGTTGATTGGAGCCTCATGGGCAGTTGAGGTCCCTCTGGGGTAGGTTTGAGGGCGGCCGTGTTCTCCCTTAGGGATGGCCCCCTCGTAATGCCAGCTGGATTTTAGTGCACCGACTCTGTGTCCCCCTCCTTACCCTTCTTCCCTCTTCCCCTACTCTCCTTTTATTCTCTTTCTTTTCTTTCCCTTTCTCTTCCTTCTCTTCCCCCTCAAGGTACTAGTTTATTGGTCCCTCCATGGGGACGACGGTTCATGGCGATCATTGGGTCGGAGCTGGGGGGCCCCCCCACTCCTCTATTATCCTAGGATGGTGTGTAGTTGGGGCTGATTGGGGTGGACGGGGGGGATATGCATATTTTGGGTTGTCTCTGTTGTGCCCCCCATACTCCCACGTTACAAAATTATGATTTCGATGTATGACAGTCTCTACCATTATGGACCCTTTCCCGATCTGATGCCGTCAGTTTGTTATTGTCTCCCATACGGGGGCCGCTCTGATGCCTCTCATATTTCATATTGTGCCTTGCTTTTATTCTTGTATGGTTGTACCTTTTTACAAACTTCCTAATAAAAATTATTGAAATAAAAAAAATTAATGGAAAAGTGTACAAATACATTTTTTTTAAATAAAATAAACAATAAAAAAAAAATTGAAAGCTTCCTATCCTCCATATGCGAATGTATACATAGGTTGCACTCACATATGTAAACGGTGTTCAAACCCCACATGTTTGGTATTACTGCAATCATCAGAGTGAGAGCAATAATTCTAGCACAAGATCGCCTCTGAAATTCTAAACTGGTAAACTGTAAAAAATGTTAAAGCATAGCCTAAGGAGACTTTTAAGTACCAATGCTTGGCGCCATTCCACACGTGTGTTCAGTCAATTTTAAAGCATGACATATTAGGTATCTATTTACTTAACAAACTATTTGGGTAAATATTGTGTTTTTTTTAAATTCATGAAAGTGTTTTTTTTCCCCAAATAATTGCATTTAAAAAATTGCTGCGCAAATCCTGTGTGAAGTTGCAATGACCACCATTTAATTCCCTAAGTCTCTGCTACAAAAAAAAAAATATATATATATATAATTCTTGTGGGTCCTGAGTAATTTTCTAGCAAAAAAATTATGATTTTTACATGCAGGAGAGAAGTGTCAGAATTGGCTTGGGAGGCAATTGGTTAACTACTTCCAGCCCAGGCCAATTCTGAAATTTCTCTCCTACATGTAAAAATCATAATTTTATTTTATTTTGCTAGAAAATTACTCAGAACCCCCCCCAAAAAAAAAAAAATATGCACTGTCACTGTACTAATGACACTGGAAGGGAAGGGGTTAACACCAGGGGCGATCAAATAGTTAAATGTGTCCCTAGGGAGTGCTTTCTAACTGTGTGGGGGTGGGCTTATGGAATGAACACAGGAGCCCTGTGTTCATTGCTGACAAAACAGTGGTCTGTTGTGTTTACAAAGGCAGACCGCCGTTCTGTCTCTGCGGGGAGCGATCGTGGGTGCCTCAAGGCAATCGTGGCTGCCAGACCCGCAGATCAGCTTCCCCTGTGGGGAATGGCAGTTATGTAGTTCCGTGGGACCTTCCACAGTATATGTACTGCTGGTAGTCGGCAAGTGGTTACAGCAACCCGCTACTTCTCCATAATAATGGGCAAGACTAGGCCATTCAGTCTCCTTTTTTTTACAAGGGTAGGTCTGCTTTTAGTACTCATAGGAGCTAGTTAAATGTCATTAAAGTTCACCCTAAAACTAAAATCTCTGAATCTATAGACATCCATGATCTAACACTAACCTATCTAGCCCTGTAAAGAAGAAATCAGTATACTTACCTTTTTTGAAGCCGCTCCGGTCTGGTCTCCAGCGGCAGAGGCTCTGCAGAGGACACTCTTTAAATAAATTATATTTAAATATATAAAAAACACATGACATGACCCTTGATAACGTCACCGGAAGTGACGAAACGCATCGGGACGTCTGATTACACTGCACTACGGATTACGTCTTTTCCGGGGCTCCGGGTGGAACGCAGGTGCCGGAACACGGAAGCGGCGTTCCCTGAAGACCACGGTTGTCACTGAATGTCTATTTTAATCATCTATACTGTAAGTGTTACTCTTTAAATAAATTGCCTTTACTTGATGTACTTCACCATGGAGTCCCTTTTGTTTGCATGCAGGGCCGGTGCTAGACTATTTTATGCCCTAGGCAAGACCAGCTACTTGCCCCCCCCCCCCCGCAAAAAAGGGAAGGGGTTAAAAACTCCTCTATGTGACCCTGATCTGATGGTTCCTCCATGTTATGCTGTCATACCCAGTGACCCCCATATTCCTCCATTTCACACCCGGGGATCCTAATGTCCCTCCATGTCACACCCAGGGACTTTGATGTTTTTCCACGTCACACCCTGGGACCCAAATATTACTCCATGTCATGCTGTCATACCCACTGACCCCGATGTACCTCTATGTCAGATCCTGATGTTTTTCCATGTCACATTTGGGGACCCTGATGTTCCTCTGTGTCACACCTGGGGACCCCAATCCCCCATGGCACACCCAGGGACCCCAATTCCTCATGGCACGCCTGGTGACCCCGAACCCCTGTTAAACACGGTGGCTCCTTGTGGAGTGAAAAGCAGCAGTCAGAGAGCTCCACACGTCCTTCATCACCAACCTCCTCAGACCATTCTGGTGCCTCGTCGCTTCTGCCCCAGTAAAGGTTCTGCCCTCCAGTGCCGAGCTCTGGCTCAGGTGCAGCTCTCCTCGGCGGCTGCCCACCAGCTCAGTGCAGAGAGTCACTTGCCACTCAGCTCCACCTGAAGAGGATCATCATGCAGGCAGCACTCTGGGGGGCTCCCTTCTTGCCTTTTGGGGCACCTCTAACAGTTGTGGAAAGCCAGGGCCTGGTAGTTCCACCACTGCCCAAGACACTTGGCATCTTCCGCTGTCCCTTCTTCCCCCCCCCCCACCTCTGCCCCTCGCCTCAGCTCACAATAATCATTCATGATGAAGAATTCATGATAGAGAGAGAGTGCTGACTCCTGGTTGCGCCCCTAGGTGGCAATGCGCCCTAGGCGGCTGCCTAGTTTGCCTAGTAGAAGCACCGGCCCTGTTTGCATGATGTATTTGATGTCCAACATCTTGATTCCAAGTAGCAGAGGAGGACGGTTCATCCCTGGTTGAAGGCACACAGAGGACATCCATTTCAATCTTGTCCCACAAAGGCTCTTATTGACCCCCTATAATTTGAGGGTCTACCATCTTTGGTAAGAGGCTTGACTTACTGGGTGATCTGTGTGTTTTGGTGAAGGCGTTTTCATTCCAACAAGTCCAAAGCAAGATCCTTCTGATTTTCCAATTCATTGTAGAGTGTTTATGGACTGTATTCTGCTCATTCAACATTGTTGTAGGGACTCTGAAATGCACAATTTACTTGCACTATATTGCTACTTTGCACAATTTATATGATATTGGTGTATCACTGTATTCATTTACATTTATTTTAGAAGCCACTCAATGTGGCTTATTCTTTATATTTATCTGCATATAATTGAAGGTGGCTCTTAGGGATAAGTGAATAATTACACATCAGAAATGTAATTATCCACCAAATTCACTTGATTGCTATCAATTCCATTAAGATTTAGGGCTTTTTTATTTATTGATTTATAATAATTTTCTCACTGGTGAACACGGCTTTTTTTTATATATATTTATATATAATTTATTTAAAGATTGTTTGCATGTTCCCACGTTCACGCTGCGGCTCCCAATCCTTGTGTCTTCCATTCACTGGGGATTATTTGGATTAATTTTGTTTTAATTTAATTGAGGAGGACGGTTGGCGCTTAACACCAATCACATCCCCTCTGCAGAGGACACGGCCGACAACGGCTGTGAAATGAATAGGAAGTGACGTCACCCATAGACTTACTATGGGGTTTCTGCTGTCAGCTGTGTCCTCTGCACCCACCTCCACAGTGAAGCTGCGGCTAACAGCAGGTCAGATCGGCTTCAAAAAAGGTAAGTATACTGATTTCTTCTTTACAGGGCTAGATAGGTTAGTGTTAGATTGTGGAGGTCTGTAGGTGCAGGAATTTTACTGTTAAGGTGGACTCCTACATTAAGTAGGGGACATTCCTTTGATAACTCTGATTTTTATAAAATAATTAAGGTTTCCATGTTTCAGTTGTCTCATGTTTTCTTTTTTATGAGCATCCTGGAAAGTCATCCATGCAAATTCTGTAGGTTGCTATTGTACAGAGTGGTGGTAATGCTTTGAAAAGTGATATTTGGAATTAGCATGAAGAAAATTCTCCTTTGCCTTTGCATTTTGAATTGAGAAAATTATTCTGCTAAGCTAAGGTGTGAGTGTGGACCACAAGACAGATCTATCAGCTCTCGACCATAGCAGGATCTGGACCAATGGCTTCCCTGTTTAGTGATCCTCTGACTGCAATCTGCATTTTCATTCTTATACTTGAAACAGTTTTTGGGATATCTTCCAGTCTATTCATTGTAGGAATTGTATTTAAGGAAAGCAAAAGAAAGAAACACATGAAAATAGGGAATAAAATACGAATTGCTGTTAGCACATCAAATGTGTGCTTCTCAATCTCATTGTTTGTTGGGGTCATCGGTGGCTTTCTTGGACCAAGAAATGTTCAGATCACACATTCTACTCCAGCGTACATTTTCTATTCTCTAAATATGTTTGCCATGAGTTCTAGTTCTTGGCTAACCACAGTTATAAGCGTATTTTATTTCATAAAGATTGTGGATTTTAAAGCCAGTGCTATAGTTTGGACAAAGAAGAACATCAATGCTGCCATACCATGGACCATGCTGGGGGTAGAAGTGGTGGCTCTATTGACCTGTTTATTAAATATGTCGCTCTTTATTTACCCTCAAGCATCTTCTGTGAACAATTCAACAGTAAGTTTAAATAACTCAGCATTGCAATCTTCCACAATTGTTTTGAGCATCATCATAACTCTAAGTTGTCCCCCATTCCTCATCATTGTTTTCAACGCCAATTATATTGCTGGAACACTTATGAAGCACTGTCAAAGTATAATAGAAAATATGGGGACTTCAGCCAATGACAAGGCAGACATCTTTGCAAATAAAGCATTTCATATGGTCTGTGTATCCCTATATTATACATTTTATTTCATGTTTGCACTTCTTTATTATTTGGCCACCATTTCTCATTTTAGAGTTGAATTTTGGGTATTTTTACTACCAATAGCTTCATATATACCAGTGCAGTCTGTGCATCAGTTCATTGCAAACCCAAAGTTGAAGGAAAAAGCAAAGGAGATGTTCAAATGGGTTGTCAGCAAATAAAATGCTACACCTGCTATGGTTAATGCATTAAAGAGGCGAGGACACCGGTCATGCTACACATGCCCAAACACATAATAAAAATACACAGGACATGTGTAGCACATCCAGTTCTTCTGCCTTTTCCCCCAACTCCCAGTCGCTGGATAATTTTGTATCTACCCTGTTCAAAGGGATCATAAGGCAAAAGGGATCAATTTCGATCTTCAGATGCTTTTAATTGAAGCAACCTGACAAGTAAATATTATTATGATTGTTATTATTATTATTATTATGATTGTTATTATTATTATTATTATTATTATTATTATTATTATTTGTATTAATAATAATAATAATAATAATAATAATAATAATAATAATAATAATAACAATAACAATAGTAATAATAATAATATTAATAATAATAATAATAATAATAATAATAATAATAATAATAAAATATGTCTGTTTAACCTTTATTAACCTGTAGTTTACCCTAATCAATCCTAACTAACTTAGTCTTTCCCTTATACCTTCAGATATTATTTTTCTGTTTTTTTTTTTCTTTATTTATTCATTATAAACCATTAAAATGTATTTATTTTATTTGTTTTAGTTGTTCATTACTTGTGTCACATTTTATTCCGTTGCAAATAACTTTGTTGTACTAGAATCATAATTTTAGTGTCATTATCAACACAACAAAAATCCATTGATCATTTTGGATTTTTTTTTTTTTTATTTCATTTGGACTTTATGTATTTTACCCCACATTAATACGTTTTTTCATACTGCAATATTTTATTTTATTTTTTTTTTTCTATCCACAATCAAAACTTAATTCATGTACTCTAACCATTGCTATCACAAATATCTTATGCTTATATATGCTTTTATTTTTTGCGTTTGTATACACTTTTGTTGTACAAGTTGTATAGTACCATATATAATGTAATACTTTTACTTCCTTTAATAAAGATATATTGTGAAAAAAAAAAATACAATAGATTTTTATGTATATTTTTTATTTGAAAAACATGCAAGCAGCGCTGTTATAGATATATGAAACAATAAACTGTCCCAATCCAGCATGGATAAACAAGGTCCAGTAATAGAATAGAAGGGATTCTCCACCCGGGTGCTAGAACCATGCAATGGTGAGCCCAAACCTCCACCTCCACCACACACTGACTCTTAGACTCGATTCACACTAGAGCGACTTGTCAGGCGACTTGTCAGCCTGCCAAGTCACACTCCCTCGCTGTCCATTGACTGCTACAGGAACCGTTCTAATAGGAGGGACACAAGTCGCTCCGACTTAGAAAAAGGGATCTGTACTACTTCGGGGCGACCTCGGAGCAACTTGCATAGATTTCCATCATGTGAAGTCCATGCAAGTCAATCCGAAGTCGCGGTGTATGGGAATGCACAAGTCGCCCCCGAAGTAGTACGTGCCGCCCCAGTGTGAACCGACTCTTATCAAAATAACTGTAGGAAGTAGTCCAAACTTAATAACAAACAGGAAAAACATAATAAATAACAAGGTGAATAAAAAAGACAGTTAATGACAATGGCCCACCGTTCCAAAGAGAGATTACAGCAGTACTGTCAAAACGAGCAAATCCTCCTCCATCAAGTGAAAAGCACACTCACCAGATTCAGTGGCTGCCATTACAGCAGCTTGGAAGCCTTGTACATATATTTTATGCAGACCCCTCTGGAAAAACCGCAGTGGCCAAATCTTTCAGGCGGTGGTAATCAGAAACTCTGTCTTCCAGTACTCTAATGCTATGTCCAAATCTCTGCATAAGGGAAAGCCTGGCATATTGAAGAGAGCTTCTCAGGGACATTACCTCTAGAGATGTTGCGAACCTAAAATTTGACGTTTGCGAACGGCGAACGCGAACCTCCGCAAATGTTCGCGAACCGGCGAACCGGGCGAACCGCCATAGACTTCAATAGGCAGGCAAATTTTAAAACCCACAGGGACTCTTTCTGGCCACAATAGTGATGGAAAAGTTGTTTCAAGGGGACAAACACCTGGACTGTGGCATGCCGGAGGGGGATCCATGGCAAAACTCCCATGGAAAATTACGTAGTTGACGCAGAGTCGGGTTTTATTCCATAAAGGACATAAATCACCTAACATTCCTAAATTGTTTGGAATAACGTTGCTTTAAAACATCCAGTGTGTGTATACAATCAGGTATGATGTTGTATCGATCAGGTAGTGTAAGGGTTACGCCCGCTTCACAGTGACAGACCAAACTCTGACAGACCAAACTCCCCGTTTAATGCACCGCAAACAGTCCATTTGCAGTGGGTACAGTACAGTCTGTGGGCCTGACACTCACTGGCAGGCAACTATAAAAAAAAATATATTTTTTTTAATTTGTAAGATGCTGTGCCACCGTATATATCAGTGGTGGGCACTGCAGTGGGCACAGTACACTCTGTGGACCTGACAGTCACTGGCAGCTGGCAGGCAACTGCAATCATGACAGAGGAAAAAAAAAATATTTTTTAAACTGCAAGGTACTGTGCCACCCGATATGAGTGTGGTGTGCACACAGTACAGTCTGTGGTGGGTCTGTGGCCTCTCACACACGGCAGGCACTGCACAATATATATATATATAGAAAAAAAAATACTCAAATACCAGCCCTAAAAAGGGCTTTTTGGGGTGCTGTCAGGATGCCGTCCTTACAGCAGGAGTGGACCGAGAACACTATCTATAATCTAATAAGACTAACAACTGTCCCTATTAACAGCAGCAGCAGCACTCTCCCTGCTCTCACTACTAACACTGCAGCTTCAGAATGATCTAAGATGGATGCTGCCCTTGCTTTTTTATAGGAGGTGGGAGGGTGTGGGAGGGAGGTATGCTGATTGGCTGGAATGTGCCTGCTGACTGTGAGGTACAGGGTCAAAGTTTGCCTCACAAATGAAGTATAGGGGGCGGACCGAATATCGCATATGTTCGCCCGCAGCGGCGGACGCGAACAAGCGATGTTCGCCAGGATCTGTTCGCCGACTAATAGTTCGGGACATCTCTAATTACCACTTTTGGACCGGAAGATTTTCCCCCTTAATGACCAGGCCATATTTTGTGATTCGGCACTGCACTACTTTAACGGACAATTGCGTGGTCGTGCGATTTTGTACCCCGATAAAATTGATGTCCTTTTTTTCCCACAAATAGAACTTTCTTTTGGTGGTATTTGATCACCTGCTTTTTATTTTTTGTGCTATAAAACAAAAAAGAGTTTTTATTCTGAAAAAAAAAAAAAAAAGTATTTTTCACATTCTCCTATATAACATTCCCAAACAAAAAATGAAAAATCAAAATTTTTTAACATTTTGGCCAATTTGTTTTATGCTACATATGTTTGGTAAAAAAAAATCGCAATAAGCGTATTTTGATTGGTTTGCGCAAAAGTTATCGCGCCTACTAACTACGGGGAAGATTTATGTCATTTTTATTGTTTTTTTTTTTACTAATAATGGCGGCGATCTGCAATTTTTTTGCGGGACTGCGACATTGCATCAGTCAGATTGGACCCCTAACTGACATTTTTGACACTTTTGGGGGGACCAGTGACATTACTACAGTAATCAGTGCTAAAAAATATGCACTGTCACTGTAATAATGACACTGGCAGGGAAGGGGTTAACCCTGTGGGTGATCAAGGGGTTAAATGTAAGCCTAGGGGTGTATTTCTAACTGTATGGGGGTTGGGCTTGTGAAATGATCATAGAGACCTGTGATCCTCTATAGATTTCAGAGAAAAGAACGGTCAGCTGTGTTTACAACAGCTGACTGTTCTTCTTTCTCAGCGGAGAGCGATCATGGGTGTCAGCTGGCAGTCTGAGCCCCTGCCCCGTGCATCCGAGTCTCCACTGCTGAGTGGGGGCAGAAGCACGCCGCTGGCGACGCACACTCGCCACCTAGCTGCAGGTGCGCGAAAGACGTAGACCTACGTCGTTTTGCGCAGGAAGGCCACCCTGCCGCAGTAAATCGGTGTTGGGCAGTCCGGAAGCCGTTAGGTGTGGTATCAAGTCTTGCCGGACCTGCTGTGGGAAAGGCAGCTATGGCATCTGGTTGGGGAATCTGCATGTTTAGCATATAAGGTATTGAGGAGATATAGCTCAAGTCTGTGTTGAGAGCTGCTGCGTCTAGGTTCATTTTGTCCTTAGCTGGGCTGCTGGAGACTGGAGTGACAGGTGGGGATAGTAGAGGTTCTGTCCTAACATTTGGAGCGGTGTCCGGAGGTGGAGGAGCAGGCTGGTCGACGTGCAGTCAGGTAGAAGGTGCAGGTGCTGTGAGCAACGGGCCGACCGCGGTGGCATCTTGGCTGCTCTGCGGTCGGTTGGTACTTGTAAGCCGTCAGCTTGCGGAGGGGAGTCAGTTTTCTTTTCTTTTGAGTGACTTAATTCTCTGAGCGTAGCTGGAGTGGATGTCGGACTCTGGAGTGCTGTTAGTGACAGCAGGAAGCAGGCAGACGCTGGTTTCTGTGGCCCATTGTGCGGAGCTCACTCCCTAAGCAGCCATCTTGCTCATGTGCCAGTCACGCCCCCCAAAGTAGTCCAAACTTAATAACAAAAAAGGAAAAAATTTAACAAATAACTCAAGATGAATAAAAAAGGCAGTTCATGACAATGGCCCACCATTCCAGTGAGAGATTACAGGCAGTAGTGTCCGAACAAGCAAAACTCCACCATTAAGAGAAATGCACACTCACCAGACTCAATGGCTGCCATTACAGCAGCTTGGAAGCCTTGTACATATACTGTATGCAGACCCCTCTGGAGAAACCGCAGTGGCCAAATCTTGCAGGTGGTGGTAATCAGAAACAAGCTGAGGATAAATTTGCTCACCCAGAGCCCAGAGGGAATCACATAGTGTAGTACATTTACTAAAACTAAAAAGCCACATAAAATCATAAAAGTGGGTAATCAGAGACTCACATAGGAAGCTGCTGGTGACCCACAGCAGCAAGATGTCAGTGCCAAGTATCCCGCCTCGTAGTGTTTCGTCCAAAGGGACATTGTCAAGGGGTCCTTCAGCTATGACATCCGGGTGAAGTTTATAAAGAATAGTGTCCCTAACTGCAGGTGCATCCAATTTCCATTGAAAGACTGCGACTGGAACTGGTGACACTGACAGTCACGGCCTTTCAGTGGAAATTGGATGCACCTGAAGTTGGGGACACTATTCTTTATAAACTGCACCCACACGTCATAGCCAAAGGACCCTTTGACAATGTCCCTTCAGAGGAAACACGTATGGGCAGGATACTTGGCACTGAAGTCTCGCTGCTGTGTGAGTCCGGGTCGCCAGCAGCTACCTATGTGAGTCTCTGATTACCTAATTTTATGCTTTTACGTGGCTTTTTACTTTTAATACATATACTACACTATGCGATTCCCTCTGGGCTCTGGGTGGGCTAATTTATCCTCAGCTTGTTTCTGATTACCACTGCCTGAGAGATTTGGCCACTGCGGTTTCTCCAGAGGGGTCTGCATACAGTATATGTATGTAGCACTGCCCCCCTGGGGAGCTGCTGAGCGTGGATTCCCCTGGGTTACCCATAGCAACAGTCCGTAAAACGTATCACTTTAAGATTTGGCTCAGACAATGAACAGTCCAGGAGATTTGGTTTTTGTATTTTATTGTAGAACTTGGATGGGAAAAGGGATGAGTGTTATACTCCAACTTGAACTATGCACAATTTCTGAGGACACTAACTGTAATGAGTGCAGCAAGGCCGCTGCTTCACCTTGCCACAGAAGTGAAGTAGAATATAGGTTCCTGATCTGTATTTCTCAGGGTCCTGACTTGGCACCCCCTTTCTCACTTCCCGTGCATGCTAGCCCCTTGTCCACTGACTCTCCACCGGAGTGGTCCCCTTCCTGGGCGGACCCCTGGCATGCTTCCCGGTACTCACGGACACTGTTTTTCCCTGGGTTGCTCTGCCTTCAGCTCCGCTTGTCAGTTTCCTGGACCTTCTGACTCAGCATCACACACTAGGTCCACTAGGCTGACTGCCTGTAACCACCTTCCTTGCTGACAGAAGGAGAGACCAACCATCACCCTCCTCATGGGACCTGGCTTCCCGCCCAAAGACCCTTGTCACATGTGCCCTTGGCTTTTATAACCTATCCCAGGATGCACCACTCTTTGTGCCAACCCACTGGGGACAGTTACAAAGTCTGTGTGTCACTGGCTAGGTTTCCTCCACTGTCCAACAGACTCCCCTATTGTATACAGTGGGGACACTCCCTCAGACCAAGTGAATCACACATGGACACATGTAACAGGCAAAACTACTGATCAGGCTCCCCTGATAAGCAGATGGAGCAAAACAGTGCCTTTACCTAGCACCTGGTTTTCCCATTTGGACACTACTGCTGTAATCTCCCACTGGAACGATGGCCATTATTATTAACTGCCTTTTTTTATCATGAGTTATTTGTAACGTTGTTGCCTTTTGTTTTTAAGTTTGGACAGTCAAGAGACTTATTTGTTGTCATCTTTATGACTAGAGACTCACATTTGGTCCCTATCTATCATTTTTGCTTCAGGCACCTAGCCATGTTTCAGGCACTGCACTTTTTTCTTACTATACATTAGGGATCGACTGATTATCGGCAAAGCCGATATATCGGGGGGCTGATATGCGCTTTCCCCGATATATCGGAATCGGCCCCTGAGGTTACCGATATTGCCAATAATTTGGGAAAGTGCTTGTACTGGAGTGATGTCTGCAGCTAGAGGCATCACCCCGGTACCGGCGTCCATAGCCGACGGTCGTCTGTCTTGTAATGACAATCGATGTGGCTGAAAAGCCGTTCGGCTGTCATTACAAAGAGCGGGAGGGGACGTCCCTCCCCTCCCGCCGCCTTCCGCGGCTCGCCTGGGTCTCCCGTCCCGCCAGGAGACCCGGGCAACCAGCCTACACAGCCACCAAAGACCCGATCAAAGCCGTGTTTGGCTCTGATCGGGTCTCCATGCAAAAACCCAGAAGTGATGTCATGACATCACTTCTGGGTACTCGGCGCCAGATTTTAAAACATTACAGCATTCAAAACAGCCAAACTTGGCATTTTGAATGCTTTTAAGGCGGACCGGACATACCATGTGAAGCCCGCTCTAAATCTTTTTATATGCTGATCCTACAGTGATTTTATGTAAGTGCATTACTTTTAATAAAGTTATCTGTGTAAGACATACTACACTATTGGCCCTTTTCTGTCCTTCTGAGGCAATTTGTACCGACAGTGCAGAGGGACCTTTTTATTGTATTACCCATTGGAGGAGTGTAGTCCCATTAAGCTGGGGGAGCTTAGAAGGATCCACCCATTTGCATCAAGTGTATTGCTATCCTGTTGGCGCTAGTTTGACCGCTCTGTAAAAGGAGGGTCAAACCTTCTGGTAAGGAGCCCTGATTGTCATTACAGGGTGAAATTAGGTTTTCCTTTCCTGCTACACACACTGGTGATCGGTGAATTGCGATTGATTTCTTCCTTTCCTCCCTGCTTCACAAGGACTTCACAAGGATTTTTTATATTATTGATATTTATATATTTTTATATGATTGTACTCTTTGGCGCTGCTCCAAACTTGACCAATGCTTTTAAGTGCAGAGGAGGGGTTTGGGGTCTTTTAGACCCCCAGATCCCTCCACAACAGTACCTGTCAAGTGCTAAAAATAAAAAAAATAAACATTTTCAAATGTACGAAAATATCGGCCAATATCGGCCGATACCGATATTCAATGGCCAAAATATCGGTATCGGCACCGAAAAGCCGATATCGGCCGATCACTAATATACATTCCATATTATAATTATGCCACAGGTAAGGGGAACCCATTCACTTGAATAGATTGCCTTATGCACACTAAATGTGCCAAAGTAACTACTGTACCTTTTTCAAGAGCAGACCTTGGCGGTTTGTTTACGACTTGTCATGTGTTTGGGGTGCCATTAGGAAATAATGGCCCTGCAAGCACATTTTTTCGCTCTTTACGGGATCCAGTGCAAAAATGCGAAGGTGTGAATGGGGCCTGATGCTTGCTAAAAATGCTTGAAAGACGGGTTAGGCTCTGCATGTTCATAAACAGTCAGAAATTTAAAACATTTTAATTATTGCTCAGGTATAAACTTACATGTTAAACATTACTTATCCATGTTGCTGTTGTAGTTGGTATTGCCACAATCTTATAAAAATAAATAGCCTGTTTTTTTTTTTCATCTTTTAATTTTAATATATTTTATATTTTAATCACCCTATTGACCACTTAAGCCCCGGAGGATTTGGCTGCACAAAGACCAGGGCCTATTTTGCGATTCAGCACTGCATGAGTTTAACGGAAAATTGCGCGGTCGTGCAACGCTGTACCCAAATGAAATTGACGTCCTTTTTTTCCCACAAATAGAGCTTTCTTTTAGTGATATTTGATCACCTGTGCGATTTTTACTTTTTGCGCTATAAACAAAAAATAGCGACAATTTTGAAAAAATAACAATATTTTTCACATTTTTTTATATGAAATTCCCCCCCAAAAAACGTAAAAATCAAATTTTTTTAACAAATTAGGCCAATTTGTTTTCTACTACATATTTATGGTGAAAAAAATTGCAATAAGCGTATTTTGATTGGTTTGCGCAAAAGTTATTGCGTTTACTAACTACGGGAAAGATTTATGTCATTTTTTTTTTTTTAACTAGTAATGGCGGCGATCTGCGATTTTTTTTTTTACGGGACTGTGACATTGCGGTGGACAGATCGGACCCTTGACTGACATTTTTGACACTTTTGGGGGTACCAGTGACATTACTACAGTAATCAGTGCTATAAATATGCACTGTTACTGTAAAAATGACACTGGCAGGGAAGGGGTTAACTTTATTAGAGATCCAGGGGTTAAGTGTGTCCCTAGGGGCGTGCTTCTAACTGTCAAGGGGCGTGGCTTTTGATGTAACCACAGAGGCATAGGATCCTACATAGCAGGATCGTATGATCTCTGCAGTTACATCAGGGAGAATGACAGACGGCTTTGTTTACATCAGCCGCCTGCCTTTCTCCCTCTCCAGTGGGAGATCGTGAGTGACCAGTGGACATCGGAGCCGCCGGTCACTCGCAAGGTGATGGCAGTGAACGAGTGGGGGCGGGAGCGCGCCTCCGACAGTGCGCGCTTGCCCCCCATTGGCTCGCGCGCGAGTGACATACCCATACTTCACTTTGCCAAGAAGGGGCTGACCGCCGCAGTATATGTCCTTGCGGTAGTCGGCAAGTGGTTAATGAAAAATGGTCAGTATTTTAAAAAATTATAAAACAATGGAAAACTCCTCAAAAGTGGGATTTTTAAGGCAATAAAGACAAAAGATAAAAATGTATAATTTTTATTGTAAAAAAAATAGAAACGGATCACAATGAAAATTTGCAATAAAAACACATAATGTAGATTTCATAAAGGGAATACATAATTGTTTAGATTCTCAAGTGGCAAACAAATGGCATTCCCGGGCATGGCTGATAACCAGCTTAGATGGAAACAAAGCACGGGAACTAATCCAACGCGTTTCAATATATGGGTAGGTATAAAATATTCTTCAGCATCTTACCATGGATGAATCAATGAAAATTGATTAAAAAAAAAATTTAATCAATGAAAATTTAATTGATTCATCCATGCTAAATGATTACTATCTGAATGTAAGTCAGTTTTTTGTCTTACCTTTAATGGTAAAGATATTCATATCTATGCAGTATCTCCTTCAATATATTATTGTTTTGCAGACAATGGCAAATAATCCCTGAAGAAGATTTTATACTTACCCATATATCGAAACGCGTTGGATTAGTTCCCGTGCTTTGTTTCCATCTAAGCTGGTTATCAGCCATGCCCGGGAATGCCATTTGTTTGCCACTTGAGAATCTAAACAATTATGTATTCCCTTTATGAAATGTACATTATGTGTTTTTATTGCAAATTTTCATTGTGATCTGTTTTCAATTTTTTCCAGTAACAATTATACATTTTTATCTATTGTCTTGATTGCCTTAAAAATCCCACTTTTGAGGAGTTTTCCATTGTTTTGTAATATTACAGGCATGCTGGCAATCACACCCCCAGCCACTTAGTCACTATTCTACTATATATACTTCAAAAAATTAACAGGAAAAGTTGAATAGATTCCAGGACTAGTGATGGACGGAACACCCCCCCCCCCCCCCGTTCGGTTCACACCAGAACTTTTGGAACGGGGGAAAAGTACTTGCGAACATGCAATCTCTATTAAAGTCTATGGGACACAAACGTGAAAAATCAAAAAACCTAATTTTAAAGGTTTATATGCAAGTTATTGCCGAAAAAAATGTATGGGGACCCGGGTACTGTCCTGGGGGACATGTATCAATGCAAAAATTTTATTTTAAAACAATCGTTTTTACAGCAGTTGGGACTTTAATACAATTAAAAATTCCTTTAACCACTTCAATACAGGACCCTTTCACCTCCTTCCTGCCCAGGCCAATTTTCAGCTTTCAGTGCTGTGACACTTTGAATGACTATTGCGCGGTCATGCAACACTGTAGCCTTATGACATTTTTATCATTTTTTTTCACACAAATAGAGCTTTCTTTTGGTGGTATTTATTCACCACTGGGTTTTTTTATTTCTTACTAAAAAAAAAAAAAAGAAAAAAGGCGAGGGAGGCGGCCTAATAAGGCAGAATGACGTCACAAAAATATCAGAAATATCGGGCAGTTCCGGGGCCGATACCGATATATCGGGGAAAGTGCATATCGACCCCCGATATATCAGCCTTGCTGATAATCGGTCTATCCCTATTAGAAATACTAATTTGCCATATCTTTTTTTTTCAAGGCTCTGGCTGGCAGTGCTCTGTCACAGCGTGTCATATAACATGGCTGCTGGATGCTGCAGTGGGCAATTTATTGGCTCTTTTTCTTATAAAAAATATATCAGAGTTTGACTGATTTAAAAAGATTTAGGAAAAACCTTTTTTTTTTTTTAAAGGGACAGTGTAAAAATAATAAATATAAAAAGTAAAATAAATAAGAAAAAAAAATTAAAGCGCCTAGGAACTCCGATCAGAAGCGGACGCATACGCAAGTCACGCCCACATACGTAAACAGTGTTCATACCACTCATGTGAGGTATCATCGCGATCGTTAGAGCGAGAGCAATAATTCTAGCACTGGATCTCTTTTGTTAAGGCCCGTACACACGTACTGATCGTCGGCATACAAATGTCGGCGGACGAAAGATCTGCCGATTGTACGCTTGTTAGTATGGTGCCTCCAACAGCTGTCTGCGCACATTCTGCGGACAAGAGTCTGTCTTGCAAGCATGAAAATTTTTGTATGCCGACACCAGAACGGCCGATTGTTCGCCAGTCAGTACAGAATTCGGCCGACAAACCTCAGATTTGCAAGACTGGGCATGCTCAGAAAAGAAAAAACACAGGGAAAGTTAACCATTACGTGACATCACTTCTGCAATCGGCTGTAGTCGGCGGCCAAAAATCTTGTGCAGTCTTTGCACTTTTCAACAGACACCGACATTCCGGGGACAAAAGACGGACGATCATCGGCAGACGATCGGTACGTGTGTACGGGGCTTAACTCTAAACTGGTAACCTGTAGAAATTTTTAAAATGGAGATTTTCAAGTACCAAAGTTTGTCACCATTCCACGAGCGTGCGCAATTTTAAAGCATGACATGTTAGGTATCTATTTACTCAACGTAAGATTTTTTTTCACATTATAGAAAAAAATTGGGATAGCTTTACTATTTTCCTTTTTTTTTTCTTCAAAAAAGTGTATTTTTTTAAGAAAAATGTGTTTGTAAGACCGCTGCGCAAATACGGTGTGACATAAAGTATTGCAACTATCTCCATTTTTTTTTTTTTCATACAGGCATCTTTTATTTTGTCGAGCCAATTGTGATACAGATGGAAAAAGTTAACTTTTATGTCTAGACCAAAGTATAACTACAAATTTACTTTTCTTTTTTTTTTTTCTTTTTAAACGGTTTTTATTGAAGGCAAAAAAAAACATGGTACAGCTATATGCAGTGGAAATTTGTAGGAACATGCCTAGATAAAACAAGGCGCATTGAGATACAAAACTGCTGTATATAACACACAAACAACAGGTAGCAAATGCAATAAATATATGGGATCGACCCGGCGTCCCGTCTGTAATGCAATGAGGGTACGCTCAAACTGTAGGTGTGGCCAAGGCCACGCTGCGTGGATGGACCCCCACACAGGAGTGGTCTCAACCAAAACCAAGGTATAGCTCTTAAGTGGGTATGCCAGGGGCCGAGTGGGGGGGGGGCTGGGTTGGCAGGGTTGGAATGAAAGTGGGGTAAGTAGGGGAGGGTCGTGGGGGGAGGTATCAGCATGTGCCCGGAGGGAGCCTCGAACCCCCTTAGGGGCCCAGGTGGGAAAAGAGAGCCGGTAAGGAGGACGACCAATCAGGTAAGTACAAGGCTGTCGTCAAGGCCTGGTGGTAGGCAATGGTGAATCCAGGGTCGCCAGAGCTGTTCTATTCTCTAGGGTCTCTGATAAAACAAAATATATAAAAAATGAAAACATATATCATTTTTGGTGGTTCTAAGTAATCTTTTAGCAAAAAACATTGATTTTAACTTGTAAATAACACGTGTCAGGAAAAAGGCTTGGTCCTTAAGTGGTTAACATATTTATATATATATATATATATATATATATATATATATATATATATATATATATATATTTTTTTTTTTTTTTTTTTTAGTGTCTGATCCGCAGGGAACATTATGAAAATGTATTTAATATTTCCAATTTAAATCAGAGAAATAGAAGCCACTGGCTATTTGCATGATTCAAATCTCATAGAATGTTTCTGTGCTGCATAATCTCACTATCTTCAGATTTCATTGCTGCGCCATATTTTTATATTGGCTGCTATTAAATCTGTATCTCTCAAATGCTTGGTGAAATACTGAGGAAACGTTGAGCACCTGGATTTCTAAGGCATTCTTTTACTTTTGTTGAAAAAAAACAGGACAGAACAAAGACAGTTTCTATTTTTGGGTCAGCCGACATCATGGTTCCTCCTCTGCATATTGCATTAATAATGATAGCTATGATAGAATGTAGCACTGGAATATCTTTGAACTTGTACGTATTTATTGTTAATTTGAAAGGCATGAAAAGTAGGCAGAAAATAAAACCGTGTGATCTGATCCACCTGACCAAGGGAGTGGTGAATGTCCTCCTACAGATATTTTTGACAGTGGAGATTACAACATTCCTCGTATCTTCCCATAAGTTTGTTGCAAAAGAAGGACTTTTGGCCGCCTTTGTTTATTTTAATACGCTTGTCTTCTTTAACTATTGGTTGACCGCCATCCTCTGTGCCTACTACTGCTTGGCCATCTCCAACCTTCAATTTGTTATTTTTGTATGGGTGAAGAGGGCGATCACAACATTCCTCCCGCAGCTTCTCTTATTATCAGCAATGGGATCGTTTCTCTTCTGTATTCCATCAATTTGGGAGACTTCTCTGACTCTTCCCGGACACTCTATCCAGAATTCAACCAATAATTCTATGATTTTTGGGGTAATATTGTCTATTAACCATGTTTATCAAATAACAGTGGAGATTCTTGGTGTCTATTTACCATTTAGTCTCACCCTCCTCTCTCTCATGGTCACAATATTTATTCTTGTAAGACATCTATGGAACATCAAAGATAAAAATTCTAATTTTAAAAGCCCTAAACTCCAGGCTCTCATTAATGCAACAAGAACAATGGTATTTTTCCTTGCAGTCCTTGTATTGTTTTACGTGTCTAGTTATTATACATCTTCGTCTTTATATGACTATGTCGACCCAGTGCCCAAAATCAGCTGGTTCTTTTTGTTGCTTTGCCCAACTACTGAGGCTCTCACCATTATTCAGGCCAGTTCCAAGATGAGGGAGATATTTTGGGTGATCTTTTGTAGAACAGGGACAAAAAGAGGAAATGTTGAAACCAATGATTAGCATTTAGCGAATAAGAGCTTCAATAAGGAATTTCTGTATCTAATTATTCATGAGCCAAATGTAGTTGGGTTCAGTTCATAGGATGTTTAATACTATTTAAGACAACAATGTTACTTCTTCTTGCAATCCTTGTATTGTTTTACGTGTCTGGTTATTATACTGCTTTGTCTTTGTACAACTCTGTAGGCCTGGAGCCCCAAATCAGCTGGTTCATTTTGTTGTTTTTCCCAACTGTTGAGGTTTCCCCCCCTTTTCAGGCCAGTTCCAAGCTGAGGGAGATATTTTGGGTGATCTTTTGTAGAACAGGGAAAAAAAGAAGAAATGTTGAAACCATTGATTAGCATTTAGCGAATCTGAGCTTCAATAAGGAATTTCTGTATCTTATTATTCACGAGCAGCCAAATGTACTTGGGTTCAGTTCATAGGATGTTTAATACTATTTAAGTCAACAATGTTACTTTTTCTTGCAATCCTTGTATTGTTTTACTTGTCTGGTTATTATAAGAGCCGGTTCACACTGAGGCGATCCGACTTCGAGGGGCGACCTGTGAAGTCGCGGTGCACCGCGACTTCGGCCTGACTTGCAGGGACTTCACATAATGGAAGTCTATGCAAATCGCTCCCAGGTCGCCCCAAAGTAGTACAGGACCCTTTTTCGAAGTCGGAGCGACTTGTGTCGCTCCTATTAAAACGGGTCCTGTACTACTCAATGGCGAGTGACTGACCGCAACTTGTCAGGCCGACAAGTCGCCAGACAAGTCGCGCTAGTCTGAATGGGGTCTAATGCTTTGTCTTTATATGACTGTAGACCTAGAGCCCAAAATCAGCTGGTTCTTTTTGTTGTTTTTCCCAACTGTTGAGATTT
The DNA here is from genome assembly GCF_965119305.1 of Pelophylax lessonae. Classification (NCBI taxonomy): domain Eukaryota; kingdom Metazoa; phylum Chordata; class Amphibia; order Anura; family Ranidae; genus Pelophylax; species Pelophylax lessonae. Next base: position 8,607,499 of record NC_138773.1, on the reverse strand, counting down.
TCCCCCCTTTTAATTCCAGTTCCAAGCTGAGGGAGATATTTTGGGTGATCTTTTGTAGAACAGGGAAAAAAAGAAGAAATGTTGAAACCAATGATTAGCATTTAGCAAATAAGAGCTTAAATAAGAAATGAGTGAAAAAAGTTAATCAGCGCTGCTACCTGTATAATGGTTCCACAAATAAATGAATATAATCCACAATTGTGCAAATAATATATGTGCAAAAATAGCAATACTAATCACATAATCAGCAACATATAACAATCAATACAAAAAAAGTCCTTTGTGCTGTAGTGAATAAAAAATTGATCAAAATATACTTAATAAATGAATGTAGAAAAAAAATATATTACTAAAAAGTGTCCTTAAAGTGTGCTGTGCTCCACTTGCTTGAATAAAGTGCTGGTGCTCCCCCTTGTGGTTCCCTACTTACCACAAGCTGATAAATATCAGGCGGTTGGTTATAGTCTCTTAATGTATCTCCAGAGATCCTAGTGGATGCAGCCTTTAAGGGTAACAAATGTTAGGAGAGATCCTTATAATAGATGCCCATGAATCCAGAGTGCCCTCATAGAGACAAGAAGCCATCCATGGTGAAGTACATAATGACAATCCGTTTATTAAGATAAAAGAAAACCTACTTACAAACATATAACAAAAACTGGCAGTGCTCGGTGCGGTGGTTAGCTGCTCTCACAGCGTGCGCTCCACCGGCCGGAAGTGACGTTGTTCTTGACGTGGTACGCTCAGCCAATTGCTAGACGCGTTTCGCCCTCCTCCTTGGGCGTCATCTGTAGCCCCTTAAATAAGGAATTTCTGTATCTTATTATTCATGAGCCAAATGTACTTGGGTTCAGTTCATAGGATGTTTAATCCCTTTAAGTCAACAATGTTACTTTTTCTTGCAGTCCTTGTATTGTTTTACGTGTCTAGTTATTATACTGCTTTGTCTTTATATGACTGTAGACCTAGTGCCCAAAATCAGCTGGTTCTTTTTGTTCTTTGGCCCAACTACTGAGACTCTCACCATTATTCAGGCCAGTTCCAAGCTGAGGGAGATATTTTTGGTGATCTTTTTTTAGAACAGGGACAAAAAGAGGAAATGTTGAAACCATTGATTAGCATTTAGCGAAAAGGAGCTTCAATAAGGAATTTCTGTATCCTATTATTCATGAGCCAAATGTACTTGGGTTCAGTTCACAGGGTGTTTAATCCTACTAAAGTCAATAGGACCTTATTAACCACTTAAACCCCGGAAGATTTTACCCCCTTCCTGACCAGGGGGTATTTTGCGATTCGGCACTGCGTGACTTTAACGGACAATTGCGCGGTCGTGCGACGCTGTACCTAAACTAATTTGACGTCCTTTTTTTCCCACAAACAGAGCTTTCTTTTGGTGGTATTTGATCACCTGTACGATTTTTTTATCACACGCTATAAACAAAAAAAGAGCGTCAATTTTGCAAAAATAACAATATTTTTTAAACATTTTTTTATATGAAATTCCCCCCCAAAAAAATGTAAAAATCTAAATTTTTTAACATTTTCGGCCAATTTGTTTTATGCTACATATGTTTGGTGAAAAAAAAATCGCAAAAAGCTTATTTTGATTGGTTTGCGCAAACGTTATTGCGTTTACTAACAAAGGGAAAGATTTTTGTCATTTTTGTTTTTTTTTTTTAACGCGTAATGGCGGCGATCTGCAATTTTTTTTTGTGGTACTGCGACATTGTGGCGGACAGATCGGACCCTTGACTGACATTTTTGACACTTTTGGGGGTACCAGTGACATTTCTACAGTAATCAGTGCTATATATATGCACTGTTACTGTAAAATTACACTGGCAGTGAAGGGGTTAACTTTATTTGAGAGGGAGGGGTGGTGTGTGTCCCTAGGGGCGTGATTCTAGCTGTGATTGGCTGTGGCTTGAGCTGTAGGAACAGTGATCAACGGTTCTACATAGCAGAACCGTATGATCAGTGTTTCTACACAAGCCGCCTGCCTTTCTCCCTCTCCCCCGACGATCGCTGAGTGACCGGCTGACATCGGGTCCACTGGTCACACGCGCAGGGGGGTCCGTGACCGCGCGGGAGTGGGATCGCGCCGCCTGTGGCGCGCGCTCGCTACCCAGAGCCTCACAGGCTAGTGATGTACAGATACTATCAAGTATATGTACTTGTGGCGGTCGGCAAGTGGTTAACACAGCATATGCATACATATATGCACACATTGGTGGTTGGGGGGGGGGGGGGTAATAATAATAAAAAGCATCTGTGACAAACTGTGAGGTTGATTTACTTAAACTGGAGAGTGTAAAATCTGATGCAACTCTACATGGTAGCCAATCAGCTTTAAAACTTCAGCTTGTTCAGATAAAGGAGTTGTAGAAGCTGGAGGTGCATTCTATGCATTAGGATAAAATGCCTTCTGTGTGCAGCCCCCCAATACTTACCCGAGCCCCATCTCTATCCAGCGATGTCCACAAGTCCCTTGGCCGTTCGGGACTCTCCCTCCTGATTGGCTAAGACACTGCAGCAGCACAAAAGTCAGTTAGCCAATCAGGAAAGGAAACTCGGCTGGGGTGGAAAACATGAAGGATAGAACCTGATAGGTTGCTTTGGGCAGCAGCCCTATTGGAGATGGTCCCAGACACTTTTTTTTAACAATTACCCCCATTGTTTTCACAATTAAAGATAGAACCTTTATTATTCTGCACACATTATCAAGATACCAATTGGTGATTTTAGAGCACATTTAGTGGTATATTTCTATATTAAACATGGTGTTTCGAAGTTTGCAAATTGTGACAGCGGGGGCAGGAGAGGACCCCCCATCCACTGTCATAGGGAAGGGGGGACCGGTGGAGAGGGAGGTACATGCCAGAAAGGTGAACATAGCCTTTAACCACTTCTGGACCGGAAGGATTTGCCCCCTTAATGACCAGGCCATTGTTTGCGATTCGGCACTGCGTTATTTTAACAGACAATTGCGCGGTCGTGCGATGCTTTACCCAAATAAAATTGATGTCCTTTTTTTCCCACAAACAGAGCTTTCTTTTGGTGGTTTTTGATCACCTGTGCGATTTTTATTTTTTGCGCTATAAAATAAAAAAGAGCGACAATTTTGAAACAAAAAACAATATTCTGCTATATAACATTCCCCCCCCCCCCCAAAAAAAAACATTTAAAATCAAATTTTTTAACATTTTAGGCCAATTTGTTTTCTGCTACATATTTTTGGTAAAAAAAGTTGCAATAAGTGTATCTTAATTGGTTTAAGAAAAATGTATTGTGTCTACTAACTACGGGAAAGATTTATGTCATTTTTATTGTTTTTTTTTTTTTTTTTACTAGTAATGGCGGCAATCTGCGATTTTTTTTTTGTGTGTGACTGCGACATTGCGGCGGACAGAGCGGACCCCTGACTGACATTTCTGACACTTTTGGGGTGACCAGTGACATTACTACAGTAATCAGTGCTAAAAATATGCACTGTAAAAATGACACTGGAAGGGAAGGGGTTAACAGTATAGGTGATCAAGGGGTTAAATGTGACCCTAGGGGAGTGATTCTAACTGTATTGGGGGGGCGTGGCTTCCAATATGACCATAGAGACATGCGATCCTATATAAAAGGATCACAGGAGCTCTGTGATCATTCCAGGGAAAAGAACGGTCAGCTGTGTTTACAACATCCGACCGTCCTTCTCTCTCAACGGTGATGGATCATGGGTGTCAGGCGGCAATCTGAGCCGGCTGACACACGCATTGACTTTCCCGCTGACAATTGGGGGTGGAAGCATGCCGGCGGGGGCGGAAGCACGCTGCCAGGGGCGGGCGCTCACCCCCTAGCTGCCCCCAGGTGACCAACATACCTGTACGTGGTTTTGCCTGTAGGAGCCACTCTGCCGACGTACATATATAGGACGTGGTTGACAAGTGGTTAAAAATAATTAAAAAGGTGTTTTTTTTTGGTTTGTGGTGCTCAGATGCAGTTAAGATCCACTTTAAATGTAAGTCACTCAAATATTGTATTTTTTTTTTTTTTTTTTTTTTTAGGGAATGTATGCAGAGTTCTGTTTGATGTTTATTATTCTATGCATGGTTTGTGTTTTACCTATAATAGGAACTTTATCAATAATATGGGGTTTATAGAAATAAGGTTTTTTGTGTTTTTTTTGCATTTTACAATAGTTTGTAGAAGTTAATTAATTTAATTATTTTATAATAAATAATTATATTTATAAATAATTATATTTATTTAATTATTTTGTGGTTAATTAAGCATCATGAATGGTAAGTGTCCTAAGTATAAATAAAGGTAATTTGGAGGTGTGCACTGTGTGCTTTATTGATACATGTGGAAATCTGTAACGCTCCTGCGTTTTATGTATGATGTGGATTTTCAGCTGCAGAAATATTCCACTTCAGTAGTCATGTAGAGAAACGCTGAGACACCAATCCCAACTCCCAATGACTCATCATGTGTGGATGATCTCAATTCAGCAAGTAAATACACACACTCAATAAGATGTTTCCTAGAGTGACTTATGTATATAGTAACACAGTGAAGATAGGCTGAAGAGACAGGTTGGGTAAAGATGGTAGATGACAGACACTTGAAAGGAAATGTTCTTGAAAGTAAGATAGTAGCAGATGGGATGCAGATAGGTTTAGCAATCATGTATGGTAGCAGATGACAGAGTAGCAGGTGAACATACAAGAGAGATCAACCCAGTGCAAGAACAGGTGGTAGTAGGCTCAAGAGCTAGCAATCTTAGATAATGCAGATGTAGTAATAGTCCTTAGTATGCAGAGCTAGATAGTGTAAGCTTTAGTATGAAAGTTATAGAGGTTTCCCCTGTGGGGTACTTATCACTAATAGCAATGTAGTAGAGGAGAGGTTCGGCAAGAGCGGATGATCCGGTAGCAGGATACAGGGATCAGCGCAGCGTGGTTCCGACAGCGAGGTATGCTTGCAAGCATGAGAGCTTCAAGACAGGTTAGCATCAAGGCACAAAGCAGTTTGAACGAACACATGTGAGTGAGAGCCGGCGATCTAAATAGCCATCCAGTCCGGCGCTCAGTGATGACAGCATCAGTCTTAAAGGTGTATGCGCACCTTACCAAAAGAGAATGGTGGAGCGCATACACTTATGAAAGAGTAATTAGGGTACCCAAAGGTACCAGAACATTACAAAATCATGAAAGTGTAATCCATCCCATGGGAGGAGAACATATGAGCAGGACCATGACCTCTGTTCTGGAACCCTCTAAAGAAGCGGCTATCTGTGACTCATGGACTGAGTGTTAGTAGAATCATCATTTATTCACCTGAAGCAAGCTCATTAGTATGCATGCAGGGAGGAGCTACTCCTAATAAAAGCTTCAAAAAATATGTATACCTTAATAACAGATTTCACATCCTTTTTAAGTTGGGTTTACATTGGTTAGGCAAACGGTTCATTATTTACCTTGATCTGATGCAAGAAAATAAAATGTGTCAGTAAGACTTTAATGCTAGGTTGCATTCTTTTTTTTTATATATTTTTTTTATTAAGTCTAGATATTTTAATAAATAAATCAAACTGTTTTTTTTTTTTTTTAAATTGATAAAATGTGCTCTTTTTTCACTAGATAATAAAAACCCAGCCTAAAAACCTTAAGATTGTGCACTATATCTGTATTAGTGATTAATTAATTAAGGGGTGTATCTCAGGATAACTACATGAGTTGTCTACCCGGTTTCACCCTATTTAACAGTAAACAACATATTATTATTTGCTGAACACCAACCCCCTTGTTCTCCATAAAAAATAAAAACCTTAAAATTGTGAACTATGTGTTTATTAGTGATTAATTACGGGGTGTATTTCAAGATGACTACACAAGTAGAAAAAAAGAAAAAAATTGAATGTGTCAGTAAGACTTTAATGCTAGGTTACATTTTTTTTTTTTAAATCTAGATATTTTAATAAATAAACCAAATCTTTTTTTTTTTTTAATTAATACATTATTCTTAATTTCCACTAGATACTAATACCACGCCAACCGATACAATACCAATATATAATGATAAGTGTTTATGTATATGTTAAAAATTATTTCCCTCTATTTCTCCTGAGAAAGTGGACTGCTTACACCTACAAAATGTGTCAAGAGTTTTTTTTTTTTTTTTCATAACCCCATCAATACGTGACATCAAGAAAGTAAGACCTACTGTATATGATAATAAAGGTTATTGTGTGTATTTATTTATTTTTTCATAGAACACCAGTTTAATATCTTTTTAATAATTTTACTTTGAACACAAACGAAAAAAGAAACATAATATTACATAACAGATTGACATTGATATATAACATATCCGTATATATGGTGTGCCCAGCATATACATTACTACACAGCTTTTTGAATACCCCTTAACTTAATACCCTTCAGGAAAGGGAGAAATAGTTTATTATTATTTTTCCCAACACCAACTCCCCCTGCTGTAAAAAAAATAAATAAAAAAATAAATAAAAACCCATCCATAAAAACCTTAAGATTGTGCACTATATGTATATTAGTGAATAAATTAAGGGGTGTATCTCAGGATACCTGCATAAGTTGTCTACCTGGTTTCACCCTATTTAACAGTAAACAACATATTATAATTTTCCAAACACCAACCCCCTTGTTCTCCATAAAAAAAACGTAAAAACCTTAAAATTGTGAACTATGTGTTTATTATTGATTCGTTACGGGGTATATTTCAAGATGACTACACAAGTCATCTACTGGTTCCTCTCTATTTGAAAGTGTGAAAGAAGAAAAAAAAAAAAATGAATGTGTCAGTAAGACTTTAATGCTAGGTTACATTCTGTTTGTTTCTTTTTTTTTTTAATCTAAATATTTTAATAAATAAACCACATTTTTTTTTTTTTAATTATTACAATATGCTTAATTTCCACTAGATACTAATACCAGGCCAACCGATACAATACCAATATATAATGATAAATGTTCATGTATATGTTAAAAATGATTTCCCTCTATTTCTCCTGAGAAAGTGGACTGCTTACACCTACAAAATGTGTCTAAAGATATTTTTTTTTTCATAACCCCATCAGTGCTTGACATCAAGAAAGTAAGACCTACTGTATATGATAATAAATGTTATTGTGTGTATTTTTTTTTTTTTTTTCATAGAACACCAGTTTAATATCTTTTTAATAATTTTACTTTGAACACAAAGGAAAAAGGAAACATAACATTACAAAACAGATTGACATTGATATATAACATATCCGTATATATGGTGTTCCCAGCATATACTGTACATTACTACACAGCTTTTTGAATACCCCTTATCTCTATTAAGTCTAGATATTTTAATAAATAAACCGAACTGTTTTTTTTTTTTTTTATTGATAAAATGTGCTCTATTTCCACTAGATACTAAAACCCAGCTTAATTAGCCTATTAGTGATTAAATTAGGGGTGTATCTCAGGATAAATGCATACGTTGTCTACCCGGTTCCACCCTATTTAACAGTAAACAACATATTATTAGTGATGATCTTCACGTTCGAGTCGAACGAACACACTGCCTGTTCGCTGAATAGCGAACAAATGGGCTTCTTCGCAGGAACTTTGAATTCCTGCATCCATAATTAATAGGTTTTATTTGAATCACTGCACCTGAGCAGTGGATTATGGGGCGCTCGTGACATCAGATCCCTAAAAAGAGCTGTCAAACTCAAAACATCTCATTATGTGGGAGGCGCCTGAAGAGGCAAGAACGTTTTTTTTTCTATTTTTCGGGTGGTGGGTGTCGTGATTGATGATGGATTTACATCGGGGGACAGTATATATATATATTTTTTTTTAATAAAGGACTTGTCAGAAACTGGCTTTTGTCTTTATTATTTTGTACACTTTTTTGGTGAATGGGTAGGGGTAAGATTTACCCAATATCCATTCATATAGGAGGGGCCAGGATCTTGGGGCCCCCTTGTTAAAGGGGGCTTCCAGATTCCGATAACCCTACGCAGACCCCCACAACCAAAACCCACAGTTGTCGGGAAGAGGCCCCTGTCCCCATCAACATGGGGGCAAGGTACTTTGGGGTGGGGGGGCAGAGCCCCCCCATGCTGAGAATATGTGGCCTGGAATGGTTCAGGAGGGGGGGGGGCGCTTGCTTGACCCCACCAACATCCTGTCCATGGTCTGGTATGGATTCTAGGGGGAACCCTACGCCATTTTTTTAAACAAAATTTGGCGCTGTTTTTTTTTTTTTCATTTTTTTAACTGTATTACCGGGAGCTGACAATACATTACAGCCGCAAGCAGGTTTAAATGACATTTTTTCCTCCATACATTGTACAGATGCGCCACTTTACAGGCACATTAAGGAAACCCCCAGGCACGATATTTAAAGGAATTTTTCATTTTTATTGTTTCACTTTAAGCTTCATTAAAATCACAGCTCCTGTAAAAACGATTGTTTAAAAAAATTGCTTTGCATTGATTTATGTCCCCCAGGCAGTACCCGGGTCACCATGCACTTTTTTGGGCCAATAACTTGCATTTAAACGTTTAAAATGAGGACTTGTAATTTTTCATATTCATGTCCCATAGACTTTAACCTCCCTGGTAGTTTTCTCAAGTGTGTCTCGGGGTAGTATTTCAGTGCCATTAGCGGTAACCCCTAGCCACACTCGGCCAGGGAGATTGCTGGATCCTGGAAGAGGTTACTTACCTTGTCCCCGGGATCTTGTGATGTATTCCGTCAGTGTACGGCGGCCGGGTCTTCTGCCTGATGCTGTTGTATACTATTGTTCTATTCCGCTATTCAATAAACACCCATTTAGGGAAAAAATATTAAATTGCGGCCTTGTCTGTATCTGTATGTGTGAGATACACCCTTTTAGATACTGTTGTTCTATTCTGCTATTCAATAAACACCCATGTAGGGGAAATAAAGATATTAAATTGCAGCTTAGTCTGTATCTGTACGTGTGAGATACACCCTTTGCATACTGTTGTTCTATTCCGCTATTCAATAAACACCCATATAGGGAAAAAATATTAAATTGCGGCCTAGTCTGCATATGTTACTGTGAGATAAACCATTTGTATACTGTTGTTCTATTCCACTATTCAATAAACACCCATTTAGGGAAAAAAATATTAAATTGCGGCCTAGTCTGTATCTGTACGTGTGAAAAACACCCTTTAAGATACTGTTGTTCTATTCTGCTATTCAATAAACACACATGTAGGGGAAAGAAAGATATTAAATTGCAGCTTAGTCTGTATCTGTATGTGTGAGATACACCCTTTGTATATTATTGTTCTATTCCGCTATTCAATAAACACCCATTTAGGGAAAAAATATTAAATTGTGGCCTAGTCTGTATCTGTACGTGTGAGATACACCCTTTTAGATACTGTTGTTCTATTCTGCTATTCAATAAACACCCATGTAGGGGAAATAAAAATATTAAATTGCAGCTTAGTCTGTATGTGAGATACACCCTTTGCATACTGTAGTTCTATTCCGCTATTCAATAAACACCCTAATAGGGAAAAAATATTAAATTGTGGCCTAGTCTGCATATGTTACTGTGAGATACACCCTTTGTATACTGTTGTTCTATTCTGCTATTTAATAAACACCCATTTAGGGGAAAGAAAGATTTTAAATTGTGGCTTAGTCTGTATCTGTACGTGTGAGATACACCCGTTGTATACTGTTGTTCTATTCCGCTTTTCAATAAACACCCATTTAGGGAAAAAAAATTAAATTACGGCCTAGTCTGCATATTTTACTGTGAGATACACCCGTTGTATACTGTTGTTCTATTCCGCTATTCAATAAACACCCATTTAGGGAAAAAATATTAAATTGCCGCATAGTCTGCATATGTTACTGTGAGATACACCCTTTGTATACTGTTGTTCTATTCTGCTATTCAATAAACACCCATTTAGGGGAAAGAAAGATATTAAATTGCGGCTTAGTCTGTATCTGTACGTGTGAGATACACCCTTTGGATACTGTTGTTCTATTCTGCTATTCAATAAACACCCATTTAGGGGAAAGAAAAATATTAAATTGCAGCTTAGTCTGTATCTATACGTGAGAGATACACCCTTTGGATACTGTTGTTTTATTCTGCTATTCAATAAACACCCATTTAGGGGAGAATTAATAATTTTGCAGTGTTTGCTGATTATGTTACTGTGAGATACACCCTTTAAATTTGTTTGGCGCTTCCACCACCAAGGATTGCAGGGCGCTTCAGTTTGCCTCCTGTTGCTAACTCCTCCTACTCCGCTTCCTCATCCTCTACCGCCTCCGCATCTGGAGCAGTGATCATTTCCAAGGCTGTCAGGGCAGTCATTCACAAGTGGCTCCGAGGGTGGGTTCCTGCACCCACAAACGCCGGGTACACATTTGTCCAGCAAGGACACAGTTCTGGAGGATGACGAGGTGGAGGATGAGGAGGAGATGGAGGAGGAGAAACCATGTTCACAGCAGGGTGGCACCCAGAGAACTGATAATAACAGATACTAAACTTGATCTTAGCCAAAAGGTCGAGAAGCGATGCTGGTGGCATTCCCACCTGACAGCGGGGGCACAGTGGAAGCACAAGGCGAAGGCAGAGGAGGTTGCCAACGCAGCCAGGGCACCGCTAGCACCTCATAAGGCAGGGTTAGCATGTATGAAATGTAGAAAATCTTTGTCGGCACACCACAACATCCAGGACCACCAGCTGTTTTTTTTTAAGCCTGTGGTGTGTGAACACACTCAGACTATCACCCGGTGGGTGCATAAAAAAGCGCACACCAAAAAAGTGAAACACAAAAAGTGCACAGGGTGTACACATGGTCCCTGACCCTGATCCCTGGGGTACTTACACTAGCTAACCTTGCCGAAACCAGGCATCCCCGTTCTTTAGGAGGTCTGCTGAAACAGACCACCCCAAGTACTAGGTGGGGCTCTCCCGAAGAGAAACCCCCATGAGAGAGGGCAAACCAAGCCAGAAGGCCATATCCACCCCCACCCTGTCCTTTAGGGACAGGCCCAAGGACCTACACCTACTAATCACGCTGTGCAAAGTAAAGTGTACCGCCACAATAAAAAACACAAAACGTGAGACACATAACACATAAAACTGGGGAAAGGGATAGTGGAGAAGTGCAAGGTTAGTGCCACGTTGCAATACTATGGCAGGCCCTTCGGTCAGGAATAAAAAATTTCTCTGGTCCTGACTTCTGGCCAAAAGGCCCGGCACTAGAGGCAGGTGTTCAAAACGTGTGTAGGAAGTGCAGTGTCCTTGGTGCCATACTCATAGTGTTGCAATCCACTGTAAATTATGGCACCCCTGGACTGCCACTCCAGGGGCACATACACCACAGGCCTTTCAGAATCCCGGTCCCTGGCAAGACCAGTGCAGCCCCGTCCCTACCAGAAGGCCTCAGAACTTAGACAGCTTTGGGAGAGCCCGGCCCACAACCAGGGACACATACCTTTTCCAAGGCCAGACTCAACCCAGAAGGGGGAAAAAAGCCCCCCCCCCGCCACCGCCATCACCGTTCCTTACCATATACCATATAAAGTTCCTTACTGCTCCTTACATACTATACACGTACTGAATGACGGGTCTGCCCCCTTCAACTTCTCGGTCTCCAAATTGGGCACATGGCCTGAGCTTGCCCTTTACGCCTTGGAGGTACTAGCCTGTCCTACAGCCAGTGTATTATCTGAATGTGTATTTAGCACGGCTGGGGGCGTTATCACAGACAAGCGCAGCCGTCTGTCCAGAGCCAATGTGGACAAGCTCACGTTCATTAAAAAGAACCAGGCATGGATCCCACAGGACTTGTCCGTACCTTGTGCAGAATAGACATGTATACCGGCCTTACCCAGCCATTGTTGTATTTTTGATCTTTCTCACTCTTTTGGGGTGTACCCTAATTTAAAAAGAAATTTAAAATTAAAAACAAAAACCAGTGTTGGCTACCTCGTCCTTCTCCACCGCCGCTTCCACCTACACCGCCACATCCACCGCCACCTCAACCTCCTTCTCCATATAAGCCCCGACCTCCTAGATCAAGATGATTCTTTTTTATTTTTATGTTTTTTTATGATATTTTTGGTTATTTCCGTATCCACATTTGTTTGCAGAGCACTTGCCATGCTCTTAAGAAGATTTTGCTGCTATTTCCAGCCCTCTAGCCCTTTCTATGTATTTTTTAGAGCCATTTTAGTGCTCAAAAGTTCGGGTCACCATTGACTTCAAAGGGGTTCGGGATCGGGGTAAAGTTCGGGTTAAGTTTGGGTCACGAACCCCAACTTTTTTTTCAGGTTCGGCCGAACCCCGCCGAACCCGAACATCCAGGTGTTCGCTCAACTCTAAAGAGGACCTGCCCTGCTTATTTCTATTACAAGGGATGTATACATTCCTTGTAATAGGAATAAAAGTGATCACATTTTTTTTTTAAAGGGACAGTGTAAAATTAAAAAATATAAAAAGTAAAATAGATAGGAAAGAAAAAAAAAATGAAAGTGCCCTGTCCCTCCGAGCTGCATATAGAACACTCTGCACCCTGTATGCAGCACACTCCTGAACCCTGCTCTCTATATGTAGTGTACTTCTAAACCCTGTGTATAACGCATTTATGGTATTTAACAATGCCTCTGTAAGGCCTTTCCATTATTAGTGGCCATACCCACCCTTTCATATGGCGTGCTCTCCCCACTGCCTGGGGGAAGGGGGGGTGGTTCCTGCAGTGGGGACGTGGTTGAGTTTCTATATCTTTTGTCAGAGGGAAAAAAGGCAGGCACAGGGATAATGAGGGTTTTGCAAGAAGAAAATCCAAATGTATTGGCTCTATTTCTTATAAACAAATATATCAGAGTTTGACTGAATTAAAAAGATTTAAGAAAAATTATTTTTTGAAAGGGACAGTGTAAAAATAAAAAATATAAGAAGTAAAATAAATAGGAAAAAAAGAAAGCGCCCTGTCCCACTGAGCTGCACATAGAACACTCCTGAGTTCTGCACCCTGTATGTAGCACACTCCTGAACCCTGCTCTCTATATGTAGTGTACTTCTAAACCCTGTGCATAATGCATTTATGGTATTTAACAATGCCTCTGTAAGGCCCTCCCATTATTAGTGGTCATACCCACCCTTTCATATGGTGTGCTCTCCCCACTTTACGGGGGGGGGGGGGGATCCTGCAGTGGGGACGTGGTTGAGTTTCTATACCTTTTGTCAGAGAGAAAAAAGGCAGGCACAGTGATAATGAGGGTTTTGCAAGAAAATACAAGAAAATCTAAATGTATTGGCTCTATTTCTTTTAAAAAATATATCAGAGTTTGACTGATTTAAAAAGATTTAGGAAAAAAAAAAATGGGACAGTGTAAAAATAAAAAATATAAAAAGCAAAATAAAATAAGAAAAAAAAAATGTAAGCGCCTCGGCCCTCTGAACACGCGCACAGAAGCGGACGCACACGCAAGTCATGTCCACATAGGTAAACGGTGTTCAAACCACTCATGTGAGGTATCGTCACGATCATTAGACATGAGCAATAATTCTAGCACTGGATCTCCTCTGTAACTCTAAACTGGTAACCTGTAGAAATTTTTTAAAATGGAGATTTTCAAATACCAAAGTTTGTCACCATTCCACGAGCATGCCCAATTTTAACCACTTAAGCCCCAGAAGATTTTGCCCCCTTCCTGACCAGGGCCTATTTTGCAATTCTGCACTGCGTGACTTTAACGGACAATTGCGCGGTTGTGCGACGCTGTACCTAAACGAATTTGACGTCTTTTTTTCCCCACAAACATAGCTTTCTTTTGGTGGTATTCGATCACCTGTGTGATTTTTTGATCATGCGCTATAAACAAAAAAGAGCGTCAATTTTGCAAAAATAACAATATTTTTCACATTTTTTATATGAAATTTTTTTTTAACATTTTCAGCCAATTTGTTTTATGCTACATATGTTTGGTAAAAAAAAATCGCAAAAAGCGTATTTTGATTGGTTTGCGCAAAAGTTATTGCGTTTACTAACAAAGGGAAAGATATTTGTCATTTTTTATGGTTTTTTTTTAACGAGTAATGGCGGCAATCTGCGATTTTTTTTGCGGTACTGCGACATTGCGGCGGACAGATCGGACCCTTGACTGACATTTTTGACACTTTTGGGGGGACCAGTGACATTACTGCAGTAATCAGTGCTATACATATGCACTGTTACTGTAAAAATTACACTGGCAGTGAAGGAGTTAACTGTATTGGAGAGGGAGGGGTTAAGTGTGTCCTAGGGGCGTATTTCTAACTGTTATTGGCTGTGGCTACTAGTGTAAGAACAGAGATCAATGATTCTACATAGTACAACCATCTGATCTCCATTCTTACACAGGGAAGAATGACAGGCGGCTTGTTTACATAAGCCGCCTGCCTTCCTTCCGGTGTAATGGACGATCGCGAGTGCCCGGCGGACATCGGGTCCACCAGGTACACGCGTGGGGGGGTCCGTGACCGAGTGGGAGCACGCCTCCGGCGGCGCGCACTCGCTCCCTAGAGCCTCACAGGCTAGCGACGTAGTACTATGTCGCTTTGCCTGTGAGGGGCTGACCGCCGCAGTAAATAGTCGTGCGGCGGTCGGCAAGCAGTTAAAGCATGACATGTTAGGTATCAATTTACTTGACATAAGATTATTTTTCATATTATAGAAAATAATTGGGCTAACTTTACTATTTTCTTATTTTTTAATTAAAAAAAGTGTATTTTTTCCAAATAAATTGTGTTTGTAAAACCGCTGCGCAAATACGGTGTGACATAAAGTATTGCAACAATCTCCATTTTATTCTATAGGGTCTCTGATAAAACAAAATATATAAAAAATAACAACATATATAATGTTTGGGGGTTCTAAATAATTTTCTAGCAACAAATTTTGATTTTAACTTGTAAATAGCAATTTTTTATTTAATTTTAGTGTCTGAGGGTGAACAGCAGGGAACATTATGAAAACGTATTTAATCTTTCCAATTTAAATCAGAGAAATAGAAGCCACTGGCTATTTGCATGATTCAAATCTCGTAGAATGTTTCTGTGCTGCATCATCTCGTCTATCTTCAGATTGCATTGCTGCGCCATATTTTTATATTGGCTGCTATTAAATCTGCATCTCTCAATTGCTTGGTGAAATACTGAGGAAACGTTGAGCACCTGGATTTCTAAGGCATTCTTTGACTTTTGTAAAAAAAAAAAACAGGACAGAACAAAGACAGTTTCTATTTTTGGGTCAGCCGACATCATGGTTCCTCCTCTGCATATTGCATTAATAATGATAGCTATGATAGAATGTAGCACTGGAATATCTTTGAACATGTACGTATTTATTGTTAATTTGAAAGGCAAGAAAAGGAGTCAGAAAATAAAACCGTGTGATCTGATCCACCTGACCAAGGGAGTGGTGAATGTCCTCCTACAGCTATTTTTGACAGTGGAGATTATAATGGTCCTCGTATCTTCCCATAAGTTTGTTGTAAAAGAAGGACTTTTGGCCACCTTTGTTTTTCTTCATGCGCTTTTCATCTTTAACTATTGGTTGACCGCCATCCTCTGTGCCTACTACTGCTCGGCCATCTCCAACCTTCAATTTGTTATTTTTGTTTGGGTGAAGAGGGCGATCACAACATTCCTCCCGCAGCTTCTCTTATTATCAGCAATGGGATCGTTTCTCTTCTGTATTCCATCAATTTGGGAGACTTCTATGACTCTTCCTGAACACTCTATCCAGAATTCAACCAATAATTCTATGATTTTTGGGGTAATATTGTCTATTAACCATTTTTATCAAGTAACAGTGGAGATTCTTGGTGTCTATTTACCATTTATTCTCACCCTCCTCTCTCTCATGGTCACAATGTTTATTCTTGTAAGACATCTATGGAACATCAAAGATAAAATTTCTAATTTTAAAAGCCCTAAACTCCAGGCTCTCATTAATGCAACGAGAACAATGGTATTTTTTCTTGCAGTCCTTATATTGTATTACTTGTCTAGTTATTATACTGCTTTGTCTTTATATGACTCTGTGCCCAAAATCAGCTGGTTCTTTTTGTTGTTTTGCCCAACTACTGAGGCTCTCACCATTATTCAGGCCAGTTCCAAGCTGAGGGAGATATTTTGGGCGATCTTTTGTAGAACAGGGACAGAAAGAGGAAATGTTGAAACCAATGATTAGCATTTAGCGAATAAGAGCTTCAATAAGGAATTTCTGTATCTTATTATTTATGAGCCAAATGCACTTGAGTTCAGTTCACATGATGTTGAATCCTATTTAAGTCAACAATGTTACTTTTTCTTGCAATCCTTGTATTGTTTTACGTGTCTGGTTATTATACTGCTTTGTCTTTGCATGACTCTGTAGACATGGTGCCCAAAATCAGCTGGTTCTTTTTGTTGTTTTGCCCAACTGTTGAGGTTCTCCCCCCTTTTCAGGCCAGTTCCAAGCTGAGGGCTGCAGCCCTTGTAGAACAAGGAAAAAAGAAGAAATGTTGAAACCAATGATTAGCATTTAGCGAAAAGGAGCTTCAATAAGGAATTTCTGTATCCTATTATTCATGAGCAGTCAAATGTACTTGGGTTGAGTTCTCAGGATGTTTAATCTTACTAAACTCAATAGGACCTTTAAAATAATGTATAGCCATTTCCAAGGCTAATAGGCACAGGATTGTCAAACCAAGGGCTTGAGATGCTGGGCATGGCCCTGGGTAAACATGAACCAATGCAACAAAAATGTTTTTAAAAGTCCCTTTTGGCGGGTAGCAGATTTTGTAATAATGCTCAAAGTGAAACATTAAAAAATGCACAATTCCTTCAAATATTATGATTAGTATATTCAAAACTTGCATGTGAAGTGGTGCACCTGTACAATGTATACAATGTACACTATATTACCAAATGTATTGGGACGCCTGCCTTCACACGCACATGAACTTTAATAGCATCCCAGTTTCAGTCCGTAGGGTTCAATATTGAGTTGTCCCACCCTTTGCAGCTATAACAGCTTCAACTCTTCTGGGAAGGCTGTCCACAAGGTTTAGGAGTGTCTATGGGAATGTTTGACCATTCTTCCAGAAGCGCATTTATGAGGTTAGGCAATGATGTAGACAAGAAGACCTAGCTCACAGTCTCCACTCTAATTCATCCCAAAGGTGTTCTATCAGGTTGAGGTCAGGACTCTGTGAAGGCCAGTCAAGTTCCTCCACCCCATACTCACTCATCCATGTCTTTATGGACCTTGCTTTGTGCACTGGTCCAAATAGTTTGATGAGAAAAAAGCAAGGCGCCTCTAAGTGCAGTAAGTAACTTCAGTAGTTTATTAAAATAAAGGGTTAAAAGCACTCACAATAAGCAAGACGAGACATGTGCAACAAAGAGCTTTAGTAGTCCAAGATCCATCCGGTATCTGCGGGGGCCACTGCACTATGGTGCGGACATCCGGAGCTCCGCTTCCTGTATGGACGTCCTCTGAGCTGTGTGCAACATTGAGCTCCTAGCAACAGAGTGGAGATGCAAGCGGCCGGTATCCAGTGACGCGGGTGGATGGGCGGTTACATGTTTCGGAGCATGCGCGGCTCCTTCGTCAGGCCTCCCCTGCTTATTGTGAGTGCTTTTAACCCTTTATTTAATAAACTACT
This sequence comes from Pelophylax lessonae, assembly GCF_965119305.1. Taxonomy (NCBI): domain Eukaryota; kingdom Metazoa; phylum Chordata; class Amphibia; order Anura; family Ranidae; genus Pelophylax; species Pelophylax lessonae. The sequence continues at coordinate 8,589,781 of NC_138773.1, read as the reverse complement.
GAAGTTACTGCAGTTAGATGCGCCTTGCTTTTTTTCTTATTATCTTTAGAGCAGTGTCTCCTCTCAAGTGCTGCCCAGGTGCAGTGACCTACACGCCGCCTGCCTAGATCCACAAAAGCGCCCGTACAACATCCACTTGTTGTTTAATCCAAATAGTTTGATGGAGGGGGGATTATGGTATGAGGCTGTTTTTCCTATGTTGGGCTTGGCCCCTTAATTCCAAGACATTTTGGGCAATTTCATGCTCCCAAGTTACACTTTGGGGATGCCCCCTTCCTGTTTTAACATGACTGTGCACCAGTGTACCAATGCACAAAGCAAGGTCCATTAAGACATGGATGAGCGAGTTTGGGGTCGAGGAACTTGACTGGCTTGCACAGAGTCCCGACCTCAACCCGATAGAAGATCTTTGGGATGAATTAGAGTGCAGTCTGCAAGACAGAATGGTGAAACATTCCCATAGACACACTCCTAAACCTTGTGGACAGACTTCCAAGAAGAGTTGCAGCTGTTATAGCTGCAAAGGGTGGGCCAACTCAATATTGAACCCTACGGACTAAGACTGGGATGCCATTAAAGTTGTCATTAAGTGTTCTTCATTTGTAAGCCCCCCCCCCCAAAAAAAAAAAAAAAAAATTGAATTTTTGATATATGATATTTCTCTGAAGCTTCCTTCTGTTTGCAAGCAAATCCGCCGGCGTTTGCTTTATCTAAGGGTTATCTAAGCGACGTGTTTTATAAATGTGGGGGGCGGGGCTTGTGAAATGATGATAGAGACCTATGTTCCTATATAGAAGGATCACAGGGGCTCTATCGTCATTCCAGAGAGAAGAATTGTAAACACAGCCGACCGTCCTTCTCTTTCAGCGGGGAACGATCGCGGATGGCCGGCGGCAATTGGAGCTGCCGGCCCTGTGTATCGGCTTCCCCACTGCCTAGTGGAGGGTATTAGGGTGGAGGGTATTTAACTACTTAACAACCGCCCACCACAGTTTTACTGCGGAAGGCAGCCCCTCCTGTGCTAAATGACGTAGCTCTATGTTGGTCGCGTGCCTGCAGCTAGAGGGTGAGCGCGCACCGTCGGCGGGGCGCTCCCGCCCCCTATCTGCAGGCGCATGACCGACGTAGAGCTACGTCGTTTCGTGCAGGAGGGGCTGCCTGCCGCAGTAAAACTGCGGCGGGCAGTCGTTAAGTAGTTAAATACCCTCCACCCTTCTTAGCTGCCCCTTGGTCCATTATATCACCCTGGATACTCCGCCCATTTATTTACCCCCCCCCCTCCCCGATGCATTCATCATCACTTTCTGTATTCTCATTGCTTAGGTATTTTTTTCCCCCAGCAGTGCAAATGCCTTCTTTTTTTGGGGATTTCTCCACTTCCACAGAACCTCCCCACAGAAGGTAGGTCATCTCCGGCCGCGCATTGGCTCGTGGGATAGGAGTGTCATCAATCCCAGGAGTCGATGCACCTTTGCCGCTTGAAGCCAGCAGCGCGGTATCCCAGAACTAAATATGGGTCGGTTTCAACTGCCCACACTGAAGATGGGAGCACGCTCAAGGGGAGGGGGGGGGGACTGCAGAGTAAGTTTTTCAAACTAAATTACATTTACAAAACCAACATTTTCTGATAATGCCGATTGATGTAGGGTTAACTTCAAACAACGTGGAGGTGTTTATTAAAAAAAAAAAAAAAAAAAAGCTGGAACTACACTTTAAAGCTGGATATTGTAGTAACAACAGCAAATATTTAAAGTAGAACTTCACTCTCCCAATTACCATTGATTATTTGTAATCCTTATGCTGCTAGCATTAGTTAATAGATAGGAAAGTTTATCATATTTACTTGTTTAAAACTTTTTTTTTTAACTCCTCTCCAGTTACTTCCTGGTTTCTTGCCTAGGCAAATGATGTCATACATCCCAGGAGACTTTAGGAGGAGAGGAGGGGTTTTCTCAGCTAAGCACACTCTCCTGCATGCATGCTTGAGATTCCAGGAAGTAAACGCTACATGAATCATCTGCCCTTACTCAAGATGGCCACGGCCAGAAATGTTGTTTTTTTTTTCAAGGTGATTTCTCAACACAATAAAGCATGGAGATATAGATAGGGGAGCTTGCTTTGTATATTAAAAATAATTAAAAAGGTGTTTTTGGTTTGTGGTGCTCAGATGCAGTTAAGATCCACTTTAAATGTAAGTCACCTAAATATTGCATTTTTTTTGGGGAATGTATGCACAGTTTTGTTTGATGTTTATTATTAGTGCATGGGTTTGTGTTTTACCTTTAATAAGAACATTATAAATAATATGGGGTTTATAGAAATAAGGTTCTCTGTGTTTTGCATTTGACAATAGTTTGTAGAAGTTTTGTGGTTAATTAAGCATCATGAATGGTAACTGTCCTAAATATAAATAAAGGAAATTTGGAGGTGTGCACTGTGTGTTTTATTGGTACATGTGGAAATCATGAAAGTGTAATCCATCAGGAAGGAAGAGAAAATATGAGCAGGACCATGACCTCTGTTCTGGAACCCTCTAAAGAAGCGGCTATCTGTGACTCATGGACTGAGTGTTAGTAGAATGAACATTTATTCACCTGAAGCAAGCTCTTTAGTATGCATGCAGGGAGGAGCTACTCCTAATAAATAAACACCTCAAAAAATATGAATAACTTAATAGATTTCACATCCTTTTTTAGGTTGGGTTTACATTGGTTAGGCAAATGGTTCATTATTTACCTTGATCTGATGCAAGAAAATAAAATGATGTGGCAGTTAGGGATGATCGAATGGTTCGGGTCGACCATCGGTTCGACCCGAACATTGATTGTTCAAAAATCGGCCGAATTTCAAACTTTTTGCTGAAAAAGTTCGGAATTCGGCAACCAGAACCAACCAAAATGCAATGGGACAGGAACTGGGATTTAAAAGCCCGTGATTGGACCAGAACCATCAGTAAAAGCCAATTGAGGGGGCAGGAGGATGCTAGGAATGTGATTGGAGGGACCAGGGGGTCCAGAGGCCAATCAGTAGTGAATACGCCCCCCAGTATATAAGATAGCCCCGCCAAATCTCGAGCATTGTAATACAGGGATGTGGAAGAGAGTGGAAGCAGTTCTGTTACTTCTGCTTCAAAGTGTCATTTAGCAATTATTAGTGTGAGGAAAGGGATATCTAGTGTAGTTAGGGTGCTATTTTACACTATAGTTAGATTTAATAATCTAGTTTCTGTAGGGAAAGTGTTAAGGGTCAGGGTGACTGTAGTGTAGTGTAGGGTTAACTGACTCTGACTGCTATGGCAGGGTGACCAAACCCTTCCATGTCAGGGTGACCGCTATAGAGAAAAGATTGTTTCTATTAGAATTGCAATAGAGCAGGATAGTGGCTTTGCTACTTTCACACCTGGCCGTTTTTGTAGCAGGCGTTTATAGGGCTTTTTTTGTGGACGTGTTTGGAGGCAGGCATTAAATTTGAACTTCTGTGTAGGGGTATATATACACACACACATGTATGTATATAAAAAAGTATATATACACATACACATATATAGGTGTGAAAGTAGCAGAACCCTATTCATGCGCTAATAAAATAATGAGCAGGCATAGGACTCTGCTCCTATCACACCTATATGTGTGTATGTGTATAAATACATATAAGTGTGTGTGTATATATATACCCCTATACAGAAGTTCTGATGTTATGCCTGCCTCCAAAGACGCCCAAAAAATGCCCAAAAAAAAAACGCCTGCAACAACACCTGGGCGTTTTTGTAGCAGGGCATTTTTGTGGGCATTTTTTGGGCGTCTTTGGAGGCAAGCATAACATCTGAACTTCTGTATAGGGGTATATATATACACATACACACATATAGGTGTGATAGGAGCAAAGTCCTATGCCTGCTCATTATTTTATTAGCGCAGGAATAGGGTTCTGCTACTTTCACACATATATGTGTGTATGTGTATATATACATATATGTGTGTGTGTGTATATATACCCCTACACAGAAGTTCAGATGTCATGCCTCCCTTCAAACACGTCCACAAAAAAGTCCTATAAACGCCTGCAACAAAAACCCGGGTGTGAAAATAGCGGAGCCACTATCCTGCTCTACTGCAATTCTAATACAAACAAACTTTTTTTCTGGTTCTGGATATGCTACAGAGCTGAAACTTCACATGTACAATTTTTAGACCCCCCCGGATACTAAATCCAAAGAAATCTCTTTTTTTTTTCAATAATTTTTTCATTAATTGGCTCTCTATCAAAAATGACAATTTTTAAGAACTTTTTTTTGTGTGATTAATAGTCCCTGGGGCATGACCCAGAACCCTAGGCACTTTTTAGGGGCATTTATTGGGTTTTAGGGCTTCAAAATTGTGTTTTTTGATTACCGAAGTTCGGGTCCCATTGATTTCAAAGGGGTTCTGAAATCCGGGCCGAACTTTCAGGAAGTTCGGGTGTTCTGGTCGAACTGAACTTTTCAAAAGTTCGATCATCCCTAGTGGCAGTAAGACTTTAATGCTAGGTTGCATTTTTTTTCTTTTTTTTTTTTAATTATGTCTAGATATAGTTTTTTTGGGGTTTTTTTTTAAATTGATAAAATGTGCTCTATTTCTACTAGATACTAAAAGCCACCTTAAAAACCTTAAGATTGTGCACTATATGTATATTCATGATTAAATTAAGGGGTGTATCTCAGGATACCTGCATAAGTTGTCTACCCGGTTTCACCCTATTTAACAGTAAACAACATATTATTATTTTCTGAACACCAACCCCCTTGTTCTCCATAAAAAAAAAAAAAAAAAAAAAAAAACCTTAAAAACCTTCAAAATTGTGAACTATGTGTTTATTATTGATTAATTACGGGGTGTATTTCAAGATGACTACACAAGTCATCTACCTGGTTCCTCCCAATTTGAACGTGTGAAAGAAGAAAAAAAAATGAATGTGTCAGTAAGACTTTAAAGCTAGGTTACATTCTGTTTTTTTTTTTTTTTTTAATCGAGATATTTTAATAAATTAACCAAATAGTTTTTTTTTTTTTAAATTAAACCAGTTTAATATATTTTTAATAATTTTACTTTGAACACAAAGGAAAAAAGAAACATAACATTACAAAACAGATTGACCTTGATATATAACAACCATATATATGGTGTTCCCAGCATATACATTACTACACAGCTTTTTGAACATCCCTTATCTTAATACCCTTCAGGAAAGGGAGAAATAGTTTATTATTATTTTTCCCAACACCAACTCCCCCTGCTGTAAAAAAAAAATAAAATAAAAATAAATAAAAACCCACCCTAAAAACCTTAAGATTGTGCACTATATGTCTATTAGTGATAAAATTAGGGGTGCATCTCAGAATATCTGCATGAGTTGTCTATTCAGTTCCACCCTATTTATCCAAACAATATATTATTATTTTATGAACACCATATTATTATTTTATGAACACCAACCCCCTTGTTCTCCATAAAAAAAAATAATAAATAAAATAAAAAAAAACCTTAAAATTGTAATTGTGTGTTTTATTAGTGATTAACTACGAGGTGTATTTCAAGACGACTACACAAGTCATCTACCTGGTTCCTCCTTATTTGAAAGTGTGAAAGAATAAAAAAAAATAAAAAAAATGAATATGTCTGTAAGACTTTAATGCTAGGTTAAATTCAGTTTTTTTTTTTTAATCTAGATATTTTAATAAATAAACCAAATAGTTTTTTTTAATTAATACAATATGCTTAATTTCCACTAGATACTAATACCACACCAACCAATACAATACCAATATATAATGATAGGCAAAAAGGGGTATATGGTCTGGTACCATCAGTTACACACCTCCATCCCGATACATACAAAGGAAAAAAGGGGAAATGGCCCGTGGGACTTTATATGAGGTGTGTACCTTTAGATGAAAAGAGGAGCTGAAACCAAATAAAATAAATAAAAAAGTAGCTTTTATTGCAGTAAATAGGAAATACATCAAGTACATAATGGTGTACCCCAAAATGTATACATTATAGTGGTACAGTATATCACAGTCTCATCCATATAGCCATAAATACATATATCATAATAAATTAATATAGTGCATCTTGTACTGACGCGTTTCGCGAGCTGTACACTCACTTCTTCAGAGTAAATGCATAAGAACTATGTCTAAAACGAAAGAGACATGCTTGTATTAAAAAAACAGTAAACAAAGAACAATAAAAGAAGAAAAAATAATAATATAAAATAATCAAAAATGTACTGAGAAAATATATTCTGTAAATATGAGGGACTCAAAAAGAGTGCCAAATACTTACAGGCCAATGTATCTGGAGTCGCAATGGGCTAACTGGGGCGGCGGTGGGAAGTGCCTGACCCGGGAGCTGAGGGGTCCAACTGGACCAGGCTGACGTGAGGGCCCATGGTAGATAGATAGCAGGTGAGTGTAGTAAGAGGAGATTGAACCTTCCAATTCTTTCATACACTGTAAATAAATAGTTAATATAGTATATAATGTATAATACTGGATGTAATTATCACATATGGAAGTGATAAAATATATGTTCAAGTAAAGGAAGGACATATAGTATAGTCGATATTGAAGGTAATAATAGAGATAAAAATAAGAAGAATTAATACAACAGAGAAGTTGATATATAGTACATGGGAATAAGTGTTGGACAAGTGTAAGTCAGCAATTGGAGTGGGTAGATTGGGGAGTATGCTATAGAGAGTGGAGTATACTTCCGCCTCTGTCATAGAACTATGAATTAAATAGTATAATAAATATATAAATATAATTGAAGTTATGTAGTTAATATAAATCGATATTCATTAAATACTGATATGGTGTTGATGCCGGATCTTCCGTCTGATGCTGTGTGCCCTGACTTCCGTTCCCTGCGAGCATCATGTCGCAGGGCGGTGGAACAGGTGGCAAATTCAAAAAGTCAAACACACTGATATATTGTAATCCTATTGGATTACATTACTAAATAAAATAAATTGATCTTAGTTTGCCCCCCAGTGCCCTTGCCTGCAGTTTTACTGTACATATATTACATATGCATATATATATATATATATACACTTTAACTTATTTATAGTTGTTTATTATATTATAATTTATGATTTTGTGTTTACAACTTTATCACATCTGGAATGTCTACTAGAGTCTTGTTTTGGTCAGGTTTAAGTCAGTAATTACTAAGAATTGTAGGCCTATAATACATAACGCCAAATTTCCATGCAAAAAATTGTACCACTTTTGGTACAAAATTCCTGACAGAATCATACCGCCAGGGAGGTTAATGGAGTTTGTATGTTTTGCTAGAACATTTCCCCTGTTCAAGATGTTGTGGCGCAAACCGAACAGAGGGGTGTTCGACTCATCACTACATATTATTATTTTCCGAACATCAACCCCCTTGTTCTCCATAAATTAAAAAAAATAAAAAATAAATAAAAAAAAAACCCCTTAAAATTGTGAATTATCTGTTTATTAGTGATTAATTACGGGGTGTTTTTTAAGATAATTATACAAGTCATCAATCTGGTTCCTCCCTATTTGAAAGTGTGAAAGAAGAAAAAAAAAAATAAAACAATGAATGTGTCAGTAAGGCTCCATGTACACGGGACGCTGGAAATGGCCATTTAGGAGCAGTTGGGCGTTTTTTTTTAGAAGCCCCTGAACGCAAGCTCCATGTTATCTTATCTGTCCATGTACACATGTTCGTTTACAGTCATTTGCAGGCAGTTGCGTTCAGGGACTTTTTTTAGAACGCAATTATTTGCGTTCGAACGTGTGTTTCCCGGCGTTTCACATGCAGAAACGCGGCCGAAAGTGACTAAACGTGACTGAACGTGATAAACCTACGTTCAGCCACGTTATACGTTTTTTTTCTTCCATTCAAAATCAATGGTTCCCTATGGGAGCCTATTGATTTGAATGGAAGTCGCACCGCAAGTCGGATCCGACTTGCAGCGCGACCTGCACTGTGAGAATCTTGAGAGGGAACTCCACGCCAAAAATGGGAAAAAAACTGCGTGGGGGTCCCCCCCAGGTTCCAAACCAGTCCCTTCGGGTCCGGTATGGAATTTGAGGGTAGCCCCACGCCGAAAAAACGGCGTGGGGTCCCCCCCAAAATCCATACCAGACCCTTATCCGAGCATGCAGCCCAGCAGGCCAGGAAAGGGGAGGGGACGAGTGAGCGGCCCCACCCCCCCCCCCCTGTACCACACCAGGCCACATGCCCTCCACATAGGGGGATGTTGGTGCTTTGGGGCAGGGGGAGCTCTGCACCCCCCACCTCAAAGCACCTTGCCCCCATGTTGATGAGGACAAGGGCCTCATCCCAACAACCCTGGCCGGTGGTTGTGGGGGTCTGCGGGCAGGGGGCTCATCGGAATCTGGAAGCCCCCTTTAACAAGGGGGCCCCCCAGATCCCGGACCCCCTCCCTATGTGAATGGGTATGGGGTACACTGTACCCCTACTCATTCACCACATAAAAGGCAGTGTATGGAAATAACGACAGGAGACGTTTTGGAAAGTTTATTAAAAATCTTCATCCGGCTCTTCTTGTCTTCTCCTCTCCGGGGGTCTTCTGCTCTTTTGCTGTCTGCTGCTCTCCTTGGTCTTCTGCTCTTTTGCTGTCCGCCCTTCTGCTGTCCTCTCTTCTTTTCTTCTCCGCTCCGGTCTTCTGCTCTTTTGCTGTTGGCTCTTCTTCTTCCTCCGGTCCTCCTCCTCCGACGTCTCCGGTGATTATGCCGGTCTCCGGTCTCTGCAGCTTATTATATAGCCATTAGGGGCGTGTCCCCCGATGACGTCATCGGGAGGCCCCGCCCCCTCATGTCACAAATGACGTCATCTGTGACATGAGGGGGCGGGCCCTTGTCCTCATCAACATGGGGGCAAGGTGCTTTGAGGTGGGGGGTGCAGAGCTCCCCCTGCCCCAAAGCACCAACACCCCCCCCATGTTGAGGGCATGTGGCCTGGTGTGGTCCAGGGGAGGTGGGGCCGCTCGCTCGTCCCCTCCCCTTTCCTGGCCTGCATGCTCGGATAAGGGTCTGGTATGGATTTTGGGGGGGCCCCACACCGTTTTTTTGGCGTGGGGCTACCCTCAAATTCCATACCGGACCCGAAGGGGGACACCCACGCAGTTTTTTTCCCATTTTTGGCGTGGAGTTCCCCCTCAAGATTCTCACAGTGCAGGTCGCGCTGCAAGTCTGATCCGACTTGCGGTGCGACTTCCATTCAAATCAATAGGCTCCCATAGGGAACCATTGATTTTGAATGGAGGCAGAAAAACGCTGCTAAAAGCAACGTGCCCAAACGTGCAATAACGCAAATGGAAAAAGCTACTGAAAGCACGTTTTACAGCTGCTTTTTCCCGGCGTCAGAAATAGCTTTGCAGGATGTTTTTTCTAACGTCCCGTGTACATGGACCCTAAGACTTTAATGCGAGGTTATATTCTGTTTTTTTTTTTTAAGTCTAGATTTTTTAATAAATAAACCAAACTGTTTTTTTTTTTTTTTTTTTTTTATTGATAAAATGTGCTCTATTTTCACTAGATACTAATACCACGCCAACCAATACAATACCAATATATAACGATAAGTGTTCATGTATATGTTAAAAATGATTTCCCTCTATTTCTCCTGAGAAAGTGGACTGCTTACACCTACAAAATGTGTCAAGAATTCGTTTTTTTCATAACCCCATCAGTGCTTAGAAAAGTAGATGTATATGATAATAAAGGCTATTGTGTGTATTCTGGAATTGGGTTATACAGTACATACTGTATACGGTAGATGGGATGTATTAAAGTGGAGTTCCACCCATTTTAACAAGTTGATATGTATGTAATCCCCTTTAAATATGCTAATGCCAATGTAAACTTTTTTTTTTTTTAAAGAAAATACCTTTTATCTTCTTTATTGATCTGCACTTCCGGGTCCTGCTGCTTTCGGCGATTACGTCACTCGGCGATTCGCAAGGGCTCCTGGGACATGTATCCCAGCAGCCCTTGCAATTTGGCTAGTGACGAAATCTCGTGTGATTTCCAGCTCTCAGGGATGTATTACATTCAGTCCGCGCTCCGCCCCGCCTCCTCACAGTGACTAAAAGCATTACATCCCGTAGAGCTCACTGAGAGGAGGCAGGGCAGGGCAGTTTGTCGGATGCATTATCCAACGATAGACAGAGAGCGGAGGGGACAGAATGTAATGTCAGATTCTGCCTCGCTCTCTGCACTACCTTTACTATCGCTGTACGGGGAAGGGATATAGAGGGCGGCAACTTCCTCCTCAGCCGACGCCTCTATAGCAACCTGTATTATGCCTAAAGCATAGTACTGCCCATGTGCGGGATTGCCTGCTGCATTCTGGGTAGCTGGAATGAACAGCAATCAGGAAGAAGGACACTAAGATTTACACTGCGGCTTCAAATGCCCTTAGTAAAGATGGCCACTCACAGGCAGCGATTTTTAAAGTAAGATTTGCACTAAACAAATACACTGTTCAACTCATAAATATGCAAATAGCGGTTTTGTCAAGTGTGATGTATTAATATTAATGGGCTATTTTTGTTTAAAAAATGATTCTGAGGGTGGAACTCCGCTTTAACAATATAAAATTGTAGTCCGCACCAGCCATTCGTTTTTATTCCCATGCAATGATTAAGGTTGGGTTCATACTATTGCAAACTAGATGTGGGTTTCCCTGCATCTAATTTGCATGTCAGAAGCCTGTGACCTGCTTTCAAAAGAGTCGGTCCACACAGCTCTGGGACGGCTGTGGAGTGAATTGCACGCGTCTTCTGTCCATTTCAGGTCCGGATTCAGCCAAAAATTCGGACTAAAATCGGACCTGAAACAGTGAACAGGAACGCACCGGACCCCTGCAGTGAGCCCCTCCGCATTGAGATGTGAACCCAGCCTAAAAGAGAAGTGCAGGATTTAAAAAAAAATCATACTTAGATGGCTAAAAAGGAACAGCAGATGGCGCCAGACTAAGTGCAGTAGTATGAGCACAATTTTTAATAAGACAATTGGCAACTCACTTTTAGATGTAAAATGAAAGCATGTCTCCATGATATAGATCCCTGCTCTCCATAGGTTCTCAAGGTGGATGGTCAGGATGCCGCTGTGGCCACCAGCAGGATCAGATGTCACTTTAAAATGAGCCATGTAATGCTGAGAACCAGGCTGGAACACACAGAGGCACTGGACGGGAAGTGACGTCACTTTGGGTGGAAAAGGATGCAGAGGGGCGTGGTTACACATTTCAAAGCACTGCGGCTTCTTCTTCAAGCCATGTAAGTGCATACTTGCACTTGGCTGCAAAATCAATCCAACCTGCAGCTGTCCACTGCAGGATCTACACCCGAGAACTGAGTAAAGACCACTGATTGCTCAATGCTTGGGTCTACTCTGAGTACAGAGTGGTGACTGTCAGTTACTGGATCTCTGCTCTAACCCTCCAATGATCACTGGACTGCCGGACTGTGCAGGGAGCTCAGGCTCCCATCAGTGTGTTGAGAGGCTGAGCCAGCTGCCAGTCAGGCATTTGGTTGGATCTCAACAATATTGTTGGGATCTCTGCAGAGCCTAAAATGGCTCTGTGACGTCAGCCTACAGTTGACTTTAACCCGCTGTTGGCTGAAACCGGATATCAGGAGTGCAAAACTAAACAAACTCCTGTGAGCACCAGAGGAAGTAGATAGTGCTTGTTGTTAATTTTTGTTGGATGATATTTGGATTACCCCTAAAGTTCCAGTGGAGGTTTCTCTCTGTCTGCACCTATGCTCTGTTTCCACAGCAACCACTGTGAGTCGAAAGTTTACTAAAGCTGGATACACGCTATACAATTTTCTATAGATTTTTTTCCTTTAGATCTACCAAAACCATATAATATAAGGTCAAATCTAAACACATTCAATTTGTATGCAGTCAACCAGGCCCTTGCACTACATAGTTTAACCACTTGCCCACCGCTCACATTGAGCGTACTGCGGCAAAGTGGCAAGATCCCGTCCAGCGACGTAGACCTACGTCGCTGGACTCCTCCCCCTGTAGGCGGCGCTCACGCGCCGCCGGAGGCGCGCTCCCGCTGTTTTCATTCACAGCGGGAGTCGGGCCAGGGGAGGAGCAGCGGCGATCGTTGGGGAATCGAGTGAGGAGATCCGCCCGCCTGTGTAAACAGAGCGGGCGGATCTCCTAAGTCACAGGGACTGACAGATCGGAGTGTTCAGCATAGCTGGACATCCGATCTGTCCCTGTCTCACAAAGTCACCTCCCCCCACACACGTCAGTAAGCACCAGGCATACATTAACCCCTCCCTCTCCAATAAAATAACCCCTTCACTGCCAGTGTCATTTTTACAGTAACAGTGCATATATATAGCACTGATTACTGCAGTAATGTCACTGGTACCCCCAAAAGTGTAAACAATTTCAGTCAAGGGTCCGATCTGTCCACCGCAACGTCGCAGTCCCGCAAAAAAAATCGCAGATCACCGCCATTACACGTTAAAAAAAAACACCAAAAATTACAGAAATCTTTCCTTTAGTTAGTAAACGCAATAACTTTTGTGCAAACCAATCAAAATACGCTTATTGTGATTTTTTTTACCAAACATAGGTAGCAGAAAACAAATTGGCCAAAAATTTAAAAAAAATTAGATTTTTACATTTTTTTGGGGGGGAATTTCATATAAAAAAATTTTAAAAATATTGTTATTTTTTCAAAATAAACGCCCTTTTTTTTGTTTATAGCGCAAAAAGTAAAAATCGCACAGGAGATCAAATACCACCAAAAGAAAGCTCTGTTTGTGGGAAAAAAAAAGGACATAAATTTCGTTTGGGTACGGCGTCGCACAACCGCGCAATTGTCAGTTAAAGTCGCACAGCGCCGAATCGCAAAAAGTGGCCTGGACGGAAGACAGCAAAATCCTCCTGTGGTAAAGTGGTTAAGGTAAGTCTAAAGGAAATCAAAGAACGAAAGTTGTATATTGTGTATCCAGCTTAAGAACCCCAATGTAGCATTTGTTTCTTCAATTCTAAAGGCATTGAGGAAGAACTGTGGAAAAGCTATGGATGTTCTTAGATGATCTGGGGTAGCTGTGACCAAAAAAGGCAGGCAGAAGACAAAAGACTAGTCACCAGTATTGCCTGTGGCCTCCCTGCTGCTGATCTTTCCCCCGTTTCTGACTTACTGTGGTCCTACACTGTTTGGATTTACTAAAATTGAAGAGTGTAAAATCCGGTGCAACTCAGAATATAAACCAATCAGCTTCCAGGTTCTTTTTTTTTTTTGTCAAAGCTTCATTGAACAAGCTGAAGTTAGAAGCTGATTGGCTTCCATGCACAGCTGTGCCAGATTTTGCGTTCTCTAGTTACAGTAAACTAACCTCATTGTGTGCACTAAAATTAACTTTAGTGGATTATTTTTTTTTTTTGACTGAATATGGGAGATGGATAAACATGTTAAATTAAAAAAAATTACAACCTTTGCCATTTTATTATCTAGGGCAGTAAAGGAAAACCTTGGCACCCCAGAGGTGTTGGAACTACATTTCCCATGATGCTCATGCACTCTGCAGTGTAGTTGAGCATCATGGGAAATGTAGTTCCAAAACCTCTGGGGTGCCAAGGTTTGCCATCACTAATCTAGGGTCTCTACTTTCAATAAATATGTATACATGTATGTATACACAGTATCTCACAAAAGTGAGTACACCCCTCACATTTTTGTAAATATTTTATTCTATCTTTTCATGTGACAACACTGAAGAAATTACACTTTGCTACAATGTAAAGTAGTGAGTGTACAGCTTGTATAACAGTGTAAATTTGCTGTCCGCTCAAAATATCTCAACACACAGCCATTAATGTCTAAACTGCCGGCAACAAAAGTGAGTACACCCCTAAGTGACAATGTCCAAATTGGGTCCAAAGTGTCAATATTTTGTGTGGCCGCTATTATATTCCAGCACTGCCTTAACCCTCTTGGGCATGGAGTTCACCAGAGCTTCACAGGTTGCCACTGGAGTCCTCTTCCACTCCTCCAAGATGACATCACGGAGCTGGTGGATGTTAGAGACCTTGCGCTCCTCCACCTTCCATTGGACGATGCCCCACAGATGCTCAATAGGGATTAGGTCTGGAGACATGCTTGGCCAGTCCATCACCTTTACCCTCAGCTTCTTTAGCAAAACATTGGTCATCTTGGAGGTGTTTGGGGTCGTTATCATGTTGGAATACTGTGCTGCGGCCCAGTCTCTGAAGGGAGGGGATCATGCTCTGCTTCAGTATGTCACAGTACATGTTGGCATTCATGGTTCCCTCAATGAACTGTAGCTCCCCAGTGCTGGCAGCACTCATGCAGCCCCAGACCATGACACTCCCAACACCATGCTTGACTGTAGGCAAGACACACTTGTCTTTGTACTCCTCACCTGGTTGCTGCCACACACACTTAACACCATCTGAACCAAATAAGTTTAGGTCTCATCAGACCACAGAACATGGTTCCAGTAATCCATGTCCTTAGTCTGCTTGTCTTCAGCAAACTGATTTTGGGTTTTCTTGTGCATCATCTTTAGAAGACCCCCCACCCCTTCAAACTCTGCAGCAATGCTGGCAGCACTCATACGTCTATTTCCCAAAGACAACCTCTGGATATGACGCTGAGCACGTGCACTCAATTTCATTGGTCGACCATGGTGAGGCCTGTTCTGAGTGGAACCTGTCCTGTTAAACTGCTGTATGGTCTTGGCCACCGTGCTGCAGCTCAGTTTCAGGGTCTTGGCAATTTTCTTATACCCTAGGCCATCTTGATATATAGCAACAATTATTTTCTTCAGATCCTCAGAGAGATCTTTGTCATGAGGTGCCATGTAGAACTTCCAGTGACCAGTATGAGAGAGTGAGAGCGATAACACCAAATTTAACACAGCTGCTCCCCATTCACACCTGAGACCTTGTAACACCAACGAGTCACATAACACCAGGGAGGGAAAATGGCTAATTGGGCCCAATTTGTACATTGTCACTTAGGGGTGTACTGACTTTTGTTGCCAGTGGTTTAGACATTAATGGCTGTGTGTTGAGTTATTTTGAGGGGACAGCAAATTTACACTGTTATACAAGCTGTACACTCACTACTTTACATTGTAGCAAAGTGTCATTTCTTCAGTATTGTCACATGAAAAGATATATTTAAATACTTTGTATTTTAAAAAAATGTGAGGGGTGTACTCACATTTGTGAGATACTATATATATATATAGTCAAAAGTATTGGGACACCTGCCTTTACACGCACTTGAACTTTAATGGCATCCCAGTATTAGTCCGTTGGGTTCAATATTGACTTGTATTACATAAGCTCAGAAAAGGGGTAGATTAATCAGATTAGGTACCTATGTCCCAAAACATATGTAGAGAAAGAGGGAAAAACAGAGGGGCTATGGGGACTTTAAGGGGCAACGCCACAGACATATAGTGTGAAGATACAACAATGTATAAAAAGTCAAAAGTTTATTGAACTGTATAACAACAAAAGATTAAAATGATATTGCCAAAAGAATATGAACAATAGAGTATACAGATTACATTCAATTGTCCGGAAAACAGTAGCATGATATGCGCACCAACTACAGCAAATATGGGGCAAAATCAACCGATAGTGCCCTTAACTGACTGAACAAGAGAGTCAGACATATAAGGTTGTTGGAATACTCAATTGCCCGACATGTTTTGCGGGTTATCGCTTCTTCAGGGGTGGAGAAGATGGTACAAGATTGGTATCACATGAACTAGATATGAGAAAAAAGACATGATAAGTGTAACATAATTATGCAATATTTCAAAACACAAACACAATATTTGTTGTTAATAATACTAAGTTACATTAAATTGTATTGTATACAAGCATGTCCAGATCCCCCCTGTGCCAAAACTACCCCACAACCCACCTTGGTCCATGGGCGGCCATCAGGCCAAAAGACGAGAGGGTAGCCAACGCACTAATACTGGCATCCCAGTATTAGTCTGTTGGGTTCAATATTGAGTTGTCCTACTCTTTCCAGCTATACCAGCTTCAAATCTTCTGGGAAGGCTGTACACAAGGTTTAGGAGTGTGTCTATGGGAATGTTTGATTATTCTTCCAGAAGCGCATTTGTGAGGTAAGACGCTGTTGTTGGACAAGAAGACCTCACTCAAAGTCTGCGCTTGAATTCATCCCAAAGGTGTTCTATTGGGTTGAGATCAGGACTCTGTGCAGGCCAGTCAAGTTCCTCCACCACAAACTTGCTCTATCATGTCTTTATGGACCTTGCTTTGTGCACTGGTCCAAATCATTTGGTGCAGGAGGGATTATGATGTGGGGTTGTTTTTCAGGGGTTGGGCTTGGCCCCTTAAATTCGGTGAAACTCTTAAGACACCAGCATACCAAGATATTTTGGACAATTTCCTGCTTCCAACTTTGTGGGAAGAGTTTGGGGATGGCCTCTTCCTGTTCCAACATGACTGCTCACCAGTGCACAAAGCAAGGTCCATAAAGACACGGATGAGCGGGTTTGGGGTGGAGGAACTTGACTGGACTGACCTCAACCCAATAGAACACCTTTGGGATGATTTAGAGCAGAGACCCCTGTCACCTCAGAGGTAGAGGTGTTGTGGTGCAGTCTGTCCCCTTCATGGATCAGTTGTTGGCGGTGAAGCCTGTCGCCCCATGGGGGGTCTAACCAGTGCTCTATGAGATCCTGTCCCCACCCTGGCTTTCTTTCCTCTTCTTCTCCTTCTTCATGATCATGGAGAGGGAAGAGAATTGTGATTCTGAGAGAAGAGGAGTGAACTCTCTCTGATGGTTGGAGGTTGGCAGTGCAGGTCTGCCCACGCTGTGAAAACTGCCCCCCCTGCAGGCCATGGACCGGCATTAGTCCACAGCCTGGGGGTTGGAGACCCCTGAGTTAAACAATAATTTCTCATATTTAATTACTTTACAAATATTTTAATAAAGGATATTTTACAAATAGGAAATAAATACAAATTTAACAGAAATGTAGGGACAATAAAGCAGTACAATATGGATACTGATATTTGTGGTGCCTAGGACTTCAAGCATACTTTTTTTTACTATCAGTTTTGTTACACTTTTTTTATAAAATGTATATAATAATAAAAAATGCTTTAAGTTATTTTTAATGTAAGTTAATTTCATGGATTTATTCCTTTACTTCAACCTGTGCTACTATATAAAACGAAATTTGAGAGACATTATCCTTATTACTTTATTTTCAGGTCATTGGTAGTTGGGTTTCAACGCAGGATCAGGTCCATGAGCAATGATGTAATTTGTGTTGACTAATTGTATAAATAAAGATAAAATAATGAGTCGTTGGACTAACCTTAGACCACTTAACACAGATCAATACAGTAATGTTCATAGCATCAAGGTTTGTGTGTCTAGACAAAATGACGTCTCCAAACAAACTGTGTATCTCGGATTCAAATAACTTGTGTCACCTCATTCAAATCTTGGGGAGTTTATGTTACAATGTAAAAGAGAAAACAGAATGTTCATTTTACTGAAAGTTGACATTTGTCCTGTGCTTCAATAAAGAGGACACGTTTTCTTTCTCTTTAAATGTATGTACGGTGTTTGTGTGTGTATATATATATATCAAACAAAATGGTTCCTGTCCCCACCTATAACTGGCCTTCACAGCAAGGAGCACATGGAAGGGCAGCGCATGCAAGACAAAACAAGAAAAATGCCCAGCTCAACTCACCAACCAGTCGGCTATCCTAGGGGGATAATAAAATCATGGTATAACCACTTGCCGTCTGCTCACTAGAGCTGTACTGTGGCAAAGTGGCTCTTGTAGGTCTGACAACGTAGACCTACGTCGGTAGGCACTCCCCCTTCTCTGCGTCGCGTGTGCGCCGCCGGAGGCTCGCTCCCGCTGTATTCAGTCACAGCGGGAGTCAGGCCCCGATCGTCGGGGATCTAGTGTGGAGATCCGCCTGCTTGTGTAAACACAAGCGGGCGGACCTCCTAAGTGACAGGCAGTGAAAGATTGCAGGGTTCAGCATAGCTGAACCTGCAATCTGTCCCTGTGTCACTCAGTCACCTCCCCCCACCCACGTCAGTAAGCACCAGGCATACATTAACCCCTCCCTCTCCAATAAAATTAACCCCTTCCTTGCCAGTGTCATTTTTACAGTAACAGTGCATATTTATAGCACTGATTACTGTAGTAATGTCACTGGTACCTCCAAAAGTGTCAAAAATATCAGTCAAGGGTCCGATCTGTCCGCCGCAATGTCGCAGTCCCGCAAAAAAAAATCGCAGATCGCTGCCATTACTCGTTAAAAAAAAACCACCAAAAATGACAGAAATCTTTCCCTTAGTTAGTAAACGCAATAACCTTTGCGCAAACCAATCAAAATATGCTTATTGCAATTTTTTTACCAAAAATATGTAGCAGAAAACAAATTGGCCTAAAATGTTAAAAAAATTTGATTTTTACATTTTTTTGGGGGATTTCATATAAAAAAATGTGAAAAATATTGTTATTTTTTCAAAATTGTCGCTCTTTTTTTGTTTATAGCGCAAAAAGTAAAAATTGCACAGGTGATCAAATACCACCAAAAGAAAGCTCTGTTTGTGTGAAAAAAAGGACGTAAATTTCGTTTGGGTACGGCGTTGCATGACTGCGCAATTGTCAGTTAAATTAGCACAGTGCCGAATCGCAAAAAGTGGCCTGGACGTAAGACAGCAAAATCCTCCGGTGGTAAAGTGGTTAAAGAGAGATGATGGGGTATATATCTTAGAAAGTCCCATTCCCCAGCAGCATGACCTACATACCTTCCTTCCACTTCCTGTAAATTTATATATACTGTATATATTAAAAAAGAATAAATGAATAAGAAAGAAAACACAGATTTTTCTGTGTTTGGGTATATACTTTTGACTATATATATATAACTTCACTGGTGGGGCGAAAGGCACTACGGTCTTCTTCCAGTGCAAGCAAATCAGGCCATCCCAAAGACCACATATAAAAGAACAAATGCAGGGATTGCTGCACTTAAAAATGTTTTGAAAAAAGTTAATATACAATTCAAACAAATTGCATATCGTTCCGTGAACAACAGTTTCAGGCTATAAAGCTTGCGCCCTTCTTCAGGTAGGAGCAAACATGAAATAACAATACCAATACATACTTTCTTTTATATAAGTACATTTCACACCAGGAATCAATTAGTTATCAATTAGGTAATTAGACAAAACAAAAGCATTTCTTTTCAATCCATCCTAAATCCTACCTAGAGAGACAGTTAAGATGTAGTCACCCTCCAACATCCCATAGAAAGTATTTCGGTGACAACCTATTATCAAAAGATAGACATACAGTATATATTAATGTATAGTAGTAAAAAATAAAAGTAGAGAAATAGGCACGAAAAGGGGAATTTCAGCACATTTATATATATTTCTAATCCAAATATACAGTGCCTTGCGAAAGTATTGAACTTTGCAAACTTTTGCCACATTTCAGGCTTCAAACATAAAGATATAAAACTGAAATTTTTTGTGAAGAATCAACAACAAGTGGGACACAATCATGAAGTGGAACGAAATTTATTGGATATTTCAAACTTTGTTAACAAATTAAAAACTTTACTTTCAGTGCGGCAAACTCTCTCCAGAAGTTCAGTGAGGATCTCTGAATGATCCAATGTTGACCTAAATGACTAATGATGATAAATAGAATCCACCTGTGTGTAATCAAGTCTCCGTATAAATGCACCTGCACTGTGATAGTCTCAGAGGTCCGTTTAAAGCGCAGAGAGCATCATGAAGAACAAGGAACACACCAGACAGGTCCGAGATACTGTTGTGGAGAAGTTTAAAGCTGGATTTGGATACAAAAAGATTTCCCAAGCTTTAAACATCCCAAGGAGCACTGTGCAAGCGATAATATTGAAATGGAAGGAGTATCAGACCACTGCAAATCTACGAAGACCTGGCCGTCCCTCTAAACTTTCAGCTCATACAAGGAGAAGACTGATCAGAGATGCAGCCAAGAGGCCCATGATCACTCTGGATGAACTGCAGAGATCTACAGCTGAGGTGGGAGACTCTGTCCATAGGACAACAATCAGTCGTATACTGCACAAATCTGGCCTTTATGGAAGAGTGGCAAGAAGAAAGCCATTTCTTAAAGATATCCATAAAAAGTGTTGTTTAAAGTTTGCCACAAGCCACCTGGGAGACACCAAACATGTGGAAGAAGGGGCTCTGGTCAGATGAAACCAAATCGAACTTTTTAGCAACAATGCAAAACGTTATGTTTGGCGTAAAAGCAACACAGCTCATCACCCTGAACACACCATCCCCACTGTCAAACATGGTGGTGGCAGCATCATGGTTTGGGCCTGCTTTTCTTCAGCAGGGACCGGGAAGATGGTTAAAATTGATGGGAAGATGGATGGAGCCAAATACAGGACCATTCTGGAAGAAAACCTGATGGAGTCTGCAAAAGACCTGAGACTGGGACGGAGATTTGTCTTCCAACAAGACAATGATCCAAAACATAAAGCAAAATCTACAATGGAATGGTTCGCAAATAAACATATCCAGGTGTTAGAATGGCCAAGTCAAAGTCCAGACCTGAATCCAATCGAGAATCTGTGGAAAGAACTGAAAACTGCTGTTCACAAACGCTCTCCATCCAACCTCACTGAGCTCAAGATGATTTGCAAGGAGGAATGGGCAAAAATTTCAGTCTCTCGATGTGCAAAACTGATAGAGACATACCCCAAGCGACTTACAGCTGTAATCGCAGCAAAAGGTGGCGCTACAAAGTATTAACTTAAGGGGGCTGAATAATTTTGCAGTTTTTTATTTGTAAAAAAGTTTGAAATATCCAATAAATTTCGTTCCACTTCATGATTGTGTCCCACTTGTTGTTGATTCTTCACAAAAAATTACAGTTTTATATCTTTATGTTTGAAGCCTGAAATGTGGAAAAAGGTCGCAAAGTTCAAGGGGGCCGAATACTTTTGCAAGGCACTGTATGTCTATCGATGTTAAAAAGGTTTTTTTCTTAAATTGTTTATACATATAAAGATGCCCTATAAATTATCAATGAAAAAAAGTAGATCACCCCAAGGAAGATGACATTTTTACATCCATATTTAAAAGTTCAAACCATAATAAAAATAGATGTAAATCAAAATCAGAGTTCATACCCCTGGCTTGTTATTTATCAAGCTGATTTATCCACTGTACTTCCAATTTTTGTAAATTTAGTTCCCGATTTCCACCTCGTCTATTTTGAGGGACTGCATCAATCATCGTATATCTTATGCCTCGTACACACGCAACGATTGTTGGCCGTGAATTTTCGGCCAACGTCCGATCGGCCGATTGTCGGCTTGTTAGTATGATGATTCCGACAACCGACTGCGACTTTTCGGCCGAACAAATTCTGGTCTGCATGCTATAAAATTTTTGTTGGCCGTCACCACAGCGGCCGATTTTCCGTCAGTCAGTACAGATTTCGGCAGACAAACATCAGATGAGCAAGACTGGGCATGCTCAGAGAAGAAAAAACACACGGAAAGTTAACCAGAACATGACATCACTTCTGCAGTTGGTTGTTGTTGGCCGAGAAAATTTGTGTGCAGTCTAGAGCACATTTCAACCAACACAACAACACTGGACAAAAGACTGCCGATCGGTCGGCCAACAATCGTTGCATGTGTACGAGACTTAAGTTGTAAGACCCCATGTCCCATTTCCACAAAATGTCTAGCAAGTGGCAGTTTAGTAAATTTGTCCCTTATTGAGTATTTGTGTCTAGCAATCCTGTCTTTCACCTTCTGCGTCGCTTCATCCACATATAAGAAGCCACATGGACACTTAATTATATATATCACATATGATGATTGACATGTATGTCCTTTAATCACTTAAGGACCGAGCCTATTTCTGACACATGTTGTTTACAAGTTTAAATCAGTATTTTTAGCTAGAAAATTACTTAGAACCCCCAAACATGATGTATATATTTTTTAGCAAAGACTCTGGAGAATAAAATGGCGGTCGTTGCAACATTATTTGTCACGCGGTATGCAGGCAGAGGTCTTTCAAACGCAATTTTGTGGGAAAATATACACTTTCACTGCATTTAAAAAAAGCTAAACAGTAAAGTTAGCCCAATTTTTTGTTGTATATTGTGAAAGATGATGTCACGCAGAGTAAAAAGATACCTAACATGTTATGGTTTAAAGTTGCGCACACTTGTGGAATGGCGACAAACTACCATAATTAAAAAATCTCCATAGGTGATGCTTTAAAAAGTTTTTAACGGTTACCAGTTTAGAGTTACAGCCTGGATATTTTTTTAGAATTATTGCCCTCCCTCTGGCGATTGTAGCGATACCTCACATGTGTAGTTTAAACATTGTTTGCATTTGTGGGCGCGACTTATGTATGTGTTTTCATTTGGGCGCGAGCTTACGGCAAAAGGGGCGCTTTAAAACATTTTTGTTCCTAGTTATTTTATTTATAAAATGTATTACATTTTTTATTTTTAGCACTGTTTAAAAAAAAAAAATTGATCACTTTTATTGCTGCTAAGGAATGTAAACATCCCTTGTGACAGTAATAGGCAGTGACAGGTACTCTTTATGGAGGGATCGGGGGGAATGTGACAGTAATAGGAGTGACAGGTACTCTTTATGGAGGGATCGGGGGAATGTGACAGTAATAGCAGTGGCAGGTACTCTTTATGGAGGGATCGGGGGGAATGTGACAGTAATAGCAGTGACAGGTACTCTTTATGGAGGGATCGGGGGGAATGTGACAGTAATAGGAGTGACAGGTACTCTTTATGGAGGGATCGGGGGGAATGTGACAGTAATAGGCAGTGACAGGTACTCTTTATGGAGGGATCGGGGGGAATGTGACAGTAATAGCAGTGACAGGTACTCTTTATGGAGGGATCGGGGGGAATGTGACAGTAATAGGCAGTGACAGGTACTCTTTATGGAGGGATCGGGGGGAATGTGACAGTAATAGCAGTGACAGGTACTCTTTATGGAGGGATCGGGGGGGATGTGACAGTAATAGGGAGTGACAGGTACTCTTTATGGAGGGATCGGGGGGATGTGACAGTAATAGGCAGTGACAGGTACTCTTTATGGAGGGATCGGGGGGGGGGGATGTGACAGTAATATGCAGTGACAGGTACTCTTTATGGAGGGATCGGGGGGAATGTGACAGTAATAGCAGTGACAGGTACTCTTTATGGAGGGATCGGGAGGAATGTGAAAGTAATAGGAATGACAGGTACTCTTTATGGAGGGATCGGGGGGAATGTGACAGTAATATGCAGTGACAGGTACTCTTTATGGAGGGATCGGGGGGAATGTGACAGTAATAGCAGTGACAGGTACTCTTTATGGAGGGATCGGGAGGAATGTGAAAGTAATAGGAATGACAGGTACTCTTTATGGAGGGATCGGGGGGGAATGTGACAGTAATAGGAGTGACAGGTACTCTTTATGGAGGGATCGGGGGGAATGTGACAGTAATAGGAATGACAGGTACTCTTTATGGAGGGATCGGGGGGGAATGTGACAGTAATAGGAGTGACAGGTACTCTTTATGGAGGGATCGGAGGGGAATGTGACAGTAATAGGAGTGACAGGTACTCTTTATGGAGGGATCGGGGGGAATGTGACAGTAATAGGAGTGACAGGTACTCTTTATGGAGGGATCGGGGGGAATGTGACAGTAATAGGAGTGACAAGTACTCTTTATGGAGGGATCGGGGGGAATGTGACAGTAATAGGCAGTGACATGTACTCTTTATGGAGGGATCGGGGGGGGAATGTGACAGTAATAGGAGTGACAAGTACTCTTTATGGAGGGATCGGGGGGAATGTGACAGTAATAGGCAGTGACAGGTACTCTTTATGGAGGGATCGGGGGGGAATGTGACAGTAATAGGAGTGACAAGTACTCTTTATGGAGGGATCGGGGGGAATGTGACAGTAATAGGCAGTGACATGTACTCTTTATGGAGGGATCGGGGGGGGAATGTGACAGTAATAGGAGTGACAAGTACTCTTTATGGAGGGATCGGGAGGAATGTGACAGTAATAGGGAGTGACATGTACTCTTTATGGAGGGATCGGGGGGATGTGACAGTAATAGGAGTGACAGGTACTCTTTATGGAGGGATCGGGGGGAATGTGACAGTAATAGGAGTGACAGGTACTCCTTATGGAGAGATCGGGGGGAATGTGACAGTAATAGGCAGTGACAGGTACTCTTTATGGAGGAATCGGGGGTCCCCTCCACTGCACTTCAAAGTATTCAAAATGCCAAAATCAGCATTTTTTATTACTGACAGTTCTTTTTTTTAAATTCGGCGCCGTTAGCCGCCGAGTAAACTGGAAGTAGCGTCATGACGCTGCTTCCGGGTTAATACATCGAAGACCTAATCAAAGCTGAATCCAGCTTTGTTCAGGTCTCCAACCAGCTGGAGGATGTGCCGGCTGGTTATTCGGGTCTCCTGGTGGAACGGGAGACCCGGGCATGGCCACGGAATGCGGTGGGAGGGTAGGACATCCCCTCCCGCTTGTTGGGATAACGGCTGAGTGGCTGCTGAGCCGCCTGTTATCTTCTAAAAGCCGACCGCCGGCTGTAAAGAACGGGGTGATGCCTGCAGCTGCATATCATCCCGCTACAATCACTTATCTGAGCCTACGTACAGGTGCATTGATTCGAGGGAAGTGGTTAATTTCTATGTTATTACCTTGATGCGTATGTGTAAGTTACCTTTTATAATTGAGTTGCATTGTATGCAGTTCATACATGGGTATGATTCATGATTGCGTGTCCCTAGAAATGTTATATTGGGCATTTTCTGTTGAAGTTGATCAGATCTAACCAATCTACTGTGTGTGGTTCTTCCTTTACTAGACGAGGGAAAGGGTGGGGGCTATTAAATTCAGGGATGTGAGGAAAATGTTCTTTTAACCACTAGACGACCGCCCGCCGCAGATTTACTGTGGCAGGTAGCCGCTACCAGGCGAACCGACGTAGTTCTACATTGGTCACGCGCAGGCAGCTAGGGGGCGAGCGCACACCACCGCTGGAACGCTCCCACCCCTGCTCTTCAGCGGGGAAGCCCGCTCTGATTGCCGCCTGACACTGGCGATCGCTCCCCGCTGAGAGAGAAGGACGGTCGGCTGTTGTAAACACACCTGCCCATCCTTCTCCCTGAGATGATCACAGATACCATGTGATCCTGCTATATAGGATCGCATGTCTCTATGGTCATCTCACAAGCCCCGCCCCCCCCCCCCCATAGTTAGAATCACTCCCCTAGGCTTACATTTAACCCCTTGATCACCAACAGTATTAACCCCTTCCCTGCCAATGGCATTATTACAGTAACAGTGCATATTTTTAGTACTGATTACTGTAGTAATGTCACTGGTCCCCCCAAAAGTGTCAAAAACATCAGTCAGGGGTCCGATCTGTCTGCCGCAATGTCGCAGTCCCGCAAAAAATCGCAGATCGCCGCCATTACTAGTAAAAATAAATAAAAATTACATAAATCTTTCCCATAGTTTGTAGACACGATAACTTTTGCGCAAACCAATCAAAATACGCTTATTGCGATTTTTTTACCAAAAATATGTAGCAGAAATTTTGATTTTTACATTTTTATTTTTGGGAATGTCCCATAGCAGAATGTGAAAAATATATATATATATTTTTTCAAAAATCTTCGCTCTTTTTTTTGTTTATAGCGCAAAAGATAAAAATCGCACAGGTGATCAAATACCACCAAAAGAAAGCTCTGTTTGTGGGGAAAAAAGGACATAAATTTTGCTTGGGTACAGCGCCGCATGACCGCGCAATTGTCCAATAAATTAACGCATTGCCGAATCGCAAAATAGGGCTCGGTCAGGAAGGGGGTAAAATCTTCCGGGGTGAAGTGGTTAATATGTGCCAGTGTTTTTTAATAATGTTGTGCACTTGAAATGAGTGTGGATGATGTTGTGATACAAATGGTAACCTTTTATCCATTCTGATCCTATTCTTTTTATTGGCTACATTTTTCCTTTCTGCTTTTATAATCTGTGCCAGGTAACCCCTCTGAATTAATTTAGTTTCCATTTCATTAAGACGTTTTTCTTGATGTCCTTGGTTGCTAACAATTCTAATAATCCTTGTTAACTGGCTTTTTGGGATGGATTTAAACACTCCAGGAGGGTGGAAGCTCTCATAGTGTAATAATTGATTAGGATCAGTCGGTTTCATAGGCGTGCGCACAGGGTGTGCCGGGTGTGCCTGGGCACACCCTAATCACCTAGGGCACATTAGCATTATCGCTCTGTTTGCCAGTGAGGAGATGGAAAAGATCTCCCTCTGACCTGCTCTGCCATAAGAGAAGTGCCACACACTTCTATTTCACTTTGCCAGCAGGGAGAGTAATGTATCGGGGCCATATACATGTAGGCAAACGCATGCATGTGTATTTAAACTTTGGGGTGCACACCCTAATGCAATAGGCTGCGCACACCTATGGGCGGTTTTGTGTACAAATCACTGACAAGTCTACCAAAAAAAGAAAGAGATAAATTGATAAAGTATCTTTAATTTGAGTGGAGTTGAATTTACGGATCTGGAAAAGGTAGCTTTAAATAATGTATTAGAATTGATACCTAGTAGATCTTTAAATACATTTCAAACTTTTATCGACATACAGAAGTATATGCGTAAATTAGGTATCAAAATACATTTTCTATCCAAACATCGTGAGATAGACAGAAAAAAGAGAAGGGGAAGTTATCCACACTGAATTACGTAATGCTTCTTTATTTAATCCCCCCTGGCAATCCAGGACCTAACTTGGCATTTTTTTAAAACATTTGGTTTTGGGACCAACCTTGTTCAATTTATTCATAAACAGCATTGAGGTCGGGATCAGTAGTTCTATATCAGTTTTTGCAGATGATACAAAATTGGGCAGGGCAATAACTGCACAGCATGAAGCAGATATCCTACAGAATGACCTGGACAAAATAACAGAGTGGGCAATGACTTGGCAAATGAGGTTTAACGTGGAGAAGTGTACATTTTTGCACTTGGGGACTAAAAACATAAAAGCACAATACACTTTAGGGGGGGGGGAACCTTTGGGGGAATCAAAAATGAAGAAAGATCTGGGAGTCTTGGTAGAGGATAGACTAAGCAATAGCATGCAATGTCAAGCGGTAGCTGCCAAAGCCGGCAGAATATTAGTGTGACGGTTCGCACCCTCACTGACAGTGAAAAAACTATGTGACAGATAAATTGATGGTTTGGACTGCTTCAGTTGGTCAGACTTGTGACAGGTGCATGTCATCAGCTCAAACACCTGTCTTCCACGCATCGTAAATTATGCTGATTTTCTCACCTATTGTTTACTGTGGGTTCTCAGTATTTACACTATAATAATGTATATTATATCTTGTTTTACCTTTGGTGCCGGCAGTCTGGGCTTCCAGGCTGACTTAAGTTCGCTGAGCTAAAATATGCATGTGAATAATAACCTTGTCTAGATGGGATTAGCCATGAGTCCGCTGTACCTCGTTAGCTATTCATTGTGTGATGTTTTGGGTAAATATTCATGTAGTGACCAACCTACTTCTAAAGTGTATAAAAGTCTGTTTGTTTTAATAAAGGAGTTAGTTGTTTCCAGTATACAAGCTAAGTTTCAGGCTAGTTTTGTATGACAGCGGCTGGGATTTGATATCTATGTTCATGACTGCGAGGAAGCCGTATACTGATGGAAGACCACAAGTACAGGGTGGGTCTGAGGTTCTGTTACAATTAGCATGCATAAAGAAAGGGATGTAGTCTAGAGATAAGACTATAATCTTTCCACTTTATAAAAGTCTGGTCCGACCGCATCTGGAGTATTCTGTCCAGTTCTGGTCACCAGTCCTCAGGAGGGATGTGTTGGAGCTGGAGAGAGTCCAGAGAAGGGCAACTAAACTAATTAGGGGATTGGAGGACCTTAATTATGAAGAGCTGTAACGCTCCTGCGTTTTTATAGTAAGCTGGATTTGCAGCTGCAGAATCTCCACTCAGTAGTCATGTAGAGATGTGTTGAAATACCAGATCCAAATCTCCAGACTCATCACTGTGGGCCTGTCTGCTTCAGCATACAGATATACACACACTCAATAAGATGTTCCTGGAGTGATGGGATGTATATGACAGTATGGAGGTGATGTGCTGAAGGGACAGGTGTGAGCAGTGACAGCAATGATAAGCACTTGATAGTAATGTTCAGGAGAGTAGTAGATGGTAATAGGTAGAATGCAGATAGGTTAGTAATCATGTATGGTAACAGGTGGTAAGGACAGCAGATGACATATACAGGATAGACTAACCCAGTGCAAGGATAGATGGTAGTAGACTCAAGAGCTAGCAATCTATGTAACAGTGCAGATGATAGAATTAGTATGCATAGATAGTAACAGTCCTTAATGTGCAGAAGTAGATAGTGTAAGTTAGTTATGGAGGAATCCCCTGTGGGGTACTTATCACTAGTAAGGTTAGTAAGTAGAGGGGCCCGGTAGTGAGGGAGTGATCCGGTAGCGAGATACGGGATCAGTAGCGAGGTTCCGGTCTGTTCCAGGTAAAGAGAATAGCTGGAGGCTCCGGCAGCATAAGACAAGGCTTGTGAGCATGCGGTAACATTGAACGAACAATGTGAGAGAGAAAGTCGGCGATTGAAATAGCCGCTCAGAGCGGCGCTCAGCGATGATGTCATCCGGCTTAAAGGTATATGCGTTCCACCTAACTAAAAAGGTGGGACGCAATATGAAAAGGAAAATGGGCAATAAGGGTACCAAAGGTACCAGAATCTTACAAGAGCGTCTGCAATCGCTTGATTTATTCTCCCTGGAGAAGAGACGCCTGAGGGGGGACATGATAGCAATTTATAAATATCTCAATGGTGATCTCAGCATAGAAAAAAAGCTATCCATTCAAAAGGATTGCATGAGGACTCGAGGGCATACAATGTGATTAGAGGAGAAGTGGTTTAACCTCAGGCAACGTGGGGGGGTCTTTACTGTTAGAGCTACAAGATTGTCGAATTCTCTACCACAAGAGGTGGTTTCTGCGGGAAGTATGGTGGCTTTCAAAAGACTCTTAGACGTACATCTCAAGGATCAGAACATTCAGGGATATGAGATATGAGTACGGCCACACACACCTACACAGGTTGAACTGGATGGACTATTGTCTTTATTCAACCTCACCTACTATGTAACTATGTAAAGGATTTGGAAAATAGTCATTTCCCTTCCAAATCGGATAATGATGTACAAGTGGGTATCCAATCCCCGTGTGGTCAGAAACAATTAATTATTAGACCAGCAGACAAGGGAGGGGGGACAGTTCTCCTGAAGAAAGAGGACTATTTAGAGAAAATGAATCGTCTATTAGGAGATAGAAACACCTATGAAGTTCTGAGGAGGGACCCCTCAGAAGCTGGATAGGAATATACTGCCTGGATATAATAATGTGGTTCTGGACAGAAAAGAGAGGGACCATTTGGTACATTTAGCACCCAGGACTCCAATTATTTATGACCTCCCTAAAATTCATAAGTGTTTAACCAAACCTCCAGGAAGAACAATAGTGAGTGGCATTGACTCACAAACTTCACGTATTGGAAAATATGTGTATTTTTTTTCCTGCAGCCTCTGAGGGACACTACCCACATGATTAACAATTTATCCCAAATATGTGTGGAGGGTGAGGCACTGCTGGTAACGGCTGATGTCTCATCCCTCTACACAGTTATACCAAATCATAAAGGATATGAGGCTGCTAAACATTTTTTGGAGGTTGATGGAAAGCTTTCCCCTGTACAGAGAGAGTTCATATTAGAACTGCTAATATTTGGTATGGAACATATTTATTTTTCTATGGAGGTGAATAGTGTTGAGCGAACACGGACTGTATTATTCGTGTTCGTACCGAATAATTGGATTTTTTGTACCCGAACACGGACACGGACACTTTACTGTATGTTCGGGTAAAAATCCGTGTTCGGTCGTTTTATTTCCGGGTTTTGCATGCTTTGGCGCTCTTTTCATGGCGGGCTTTCAACAGCCAATCAACAATCGTTTAACTGGTGTGCCTTAAGCCATCCCAGCCATGCCTGCAAATGTCTCAGTAGCTGTGATTGGCCGTCTGAAGCATGTGACCAAGTCTTTATAAGTTCGAGGCAGCCGCAGCGGCGTCATTATGCTGCTTAGATTCAGGGACAGAGCACACATCAACGTGCTGGCTGCTGATTAGGGAAAGATAGGCAGGAAAAAACCATTTGTGTCCGGATAGAATTGAGGGACAGGTCGGAGTGTTTAGGCAGGGCGAGTTGTAGGCATTTTAGGGATAGAGTCTGCTGAATTATAGGGTCAGTGTCTTCTACAAACTACAATCGATATTGCTGTGTGGGGGGTGGGGTCTGCACTCAATCCTGATCTACGATCTCTTCTCAATCCTGTTAGGGACAGAGTCTGCTGAATTTTAGGGAAACTGTGTTCTACAAACTACAATCGATATTGCTGTGTGGTGTGGGATTGGAGATAGGCAGGTGTCAGTGATCCACATCCATTTTTCTGTGTGTGAGCTGCAGTGAACACAATCTTTTTGGGCTGCAGTGAACACAATCTTTTTGGGCTGCAGTGAACACAATCTTTTTGGGCTGCAGTGAACACAATCTTTTTGGGGTGCAGTGAACAAAATCTTTTTGGGGTGCAGTGAACACAATCCTTTTTGGTGTGCAGTGAACACAATCTTTGTGGGGTGCAGTGAACAAAATCCTTTGTGGGGTGCAGTGAACACAATCTTTTTGGGGTGCAGTGAACAAAATCCTTTTTGGGGTGCAGTGAACAACATCCTTTTTGGGGTGCAGTGAACACAATCTTTTTTGGGTGCAGTGAACAAAATCCTTTGTGGGGTGCAGTGAACACAATCTTTTTGGGGTGCAGTGAACACAATCTTTTTGGGGTGGAGTGAACAACATCCTTTTTGGGGTGCAGTGAACAAAATCCTTTTTGGGGTGCAGTAAACAAAATCATTTTTGGGGTGCAGTGAACACAATCTTTTTGGGCTGCAGTGAACACAATCTTTTTGGGGTGCAGTGAACAAAATCTTTTTGGGGTGCAGTGAACACAATCCTTTTTGGTGTGCAGTGAACACAATCTTTGTGGGGTGCAGTGAACAAAATCCTTTGTGGGGTGCAGTGAACACAATCTTTTTGGGGTGCAGTGAACAAAATCCTTTTTGGGGTGCAGTGAACAACATCCTTTTTGGGGTGCAGTGAACACAATCTTTTTTGGGTGCAGTGAACAAAATCCTTTGTGGGGTGCAGTGAACACAATCTTTTTGGGGTGCAGTGAACACAATCTTTTTGGGGTGGAGTGAACAACATCCTTTTTGGGGTGCAGTGAACAAAATCCTTTTTGGGGTGCAGTGAACAAAATCATTTTTGGGGTGCAGTGAACACAATCTTTTTGGGGTGCAGTGAACACAATCTTTGTGGGGTGCAGTGAACACAATCTTTTTGGGGTGCAGTGAACACAATCTTTTTGGGGTGGAGTGAACAACATCCTTTTTGGGGTGCAGTGAACAAAATCCTTTTTGGGGTGCAGTGAACAAAATCATTTTTGGGGTGCAGTGAACACAATCTTTTTGGGGTGCAGTGAACACAATCTTTGTGGGGTGCAGTGAACACAATCTTTTTGGGGTGGAGTGAACAACATCCTTTTTGGGGTGCAGTGAACAACATCCTTTTTGGGGTGCAGTGAACACAATCTTTTTGGGGTGCAGTGAACACAATCTTTGTGGGGTACAGTGAACAGAATCTTTGTGGGGTGCAGTGAACACAATCTTTGGGGGGTACAGTGAACACAATCTTTGTGAGGTGCAGTGAACACAATCTTTGTGGGGTGCAGTGAACACAATCATTGTGGGGTGCAGTGAACTCAATCTTTGTGGGGTACAGTGAACACAATCTCATACTTCTGAAGGTTTGAGGGTGCTGCCTGTTCCATACTCCCCCTACTCCTCATCTAGCCTTTTAGGGGTACAAACAATAGTAATTGGGGCCTAGTGTGGTTGTGTACGTGTGATATACATACACTTTTTTGGGATCATATTTTCTATTCCGCTATTTAATCAAAAACCTTTGGGGATCAGTTAAATTGGGGGATAGTCTGTGTTGGTACGTGTGAGAGAGATCCACCTTTCCAAGTTGTTGGGGTTCATCTCATACTTCTGAAGGTTTGAGGGTGCTGCCTGTTCCATACTCCCCCTACTCCTAGCCTTTTAGGGGTACAAACAATAGTAATTGGGGCCTAGTGTGGTTGTGTACGTGTGATATACATACACTTTTTTGGGATCATATTTTCTATTCCGCTATTTAATCAAAAACCTTTGGGGATCAGTTAAATTGGGGGATAGTCTGTGTTGGTACGTGTGAGAGAGATCCACCTTTCCAAGTTGTTGGGGTTCATCTCATACTTCTGAAGGTTTGAGGGTGCTGCCTGTTCCATACTCCCCCTACTCCTAGCCTTTTAGGGGTACAAACAATAGTAATTGGGGCCTAGTGTGGTTGTGTACGTGTGATATACATACACTTTTTTGGGATCATATTTTCTATTCCGCTATTTAATCAAAACCCTTTGGGGATCAGTTAAATTGGGGGATAGTCTGTGTTGGTACGTGTGAGAGAGATCCACCTTTCCAAGTTGTTGGGGTTCATCTCATACTTCTGAAGGTTTGAGGGTGCTGCCTGTTCCATACTCCCCCTACTCCTCATCTAGCCTTTTAGGGGTACAAACAATAGTAATTGGGGCCTAGTGTGGTTGTGTACGTGTGATATACATACACTTTTTTTGGATCATATTTTCTATTCCGCTATTTAATCAAAAACCTTTGGGGATCAGTTAAATTGGGGGATAGTCTGTGTCGGTACGTGTGAGAGAGATCCACCTTTCCAAGTTGTTGGGGTTCATCTCATACTTCTGAAGGTTTGAGGGTGCTGCCTGTTCCATACTCCCCCTACTCCTCATCTAGCCTTTTAGGGGTACAAACAATAGTAATTGGGGCCCAGTGTGGTTGTGTACGTGTGATATACATACACTTTTTTTGGATCATATTTTCTATTCCGCTATTTAATTTAACTGGGCCTCCATGCGAGACCTGTGTGCCTTTTTTGAGTACTCCACCAACATGGCCAGTGGCAATGACGCCGTTCTCAGCTTAACTATCCCACTTCTATGCCTCCTTGAAAAAACAATTCGGGCGATGATGGAAGAGGATGTGGCACAGGATGAGGAGGAGGAGGAGGATGAAGAGGTAACATTTCCAAGGCTTTCAGGGCAGTCATTCGCAAGGGGCTCCGAGGGTGGGTTCCTGCACACGCAAACGCCAGGGACGCAATTGTCCAGCAGGGGCACAGTTCTGGAGGATGAGGAGGATGAGGAGGAGGAGGAGCTGGAGGAGGAGATGGAACCATGTTCACAGCAGGGTGGCACCCAGGCCAGCTCATGGCCATCACTGGTGCGTGGCTGGGGGGATACAGAGGACACGGACGATACACCTCCCACAGAGGACAGCCTTTCGTTGCCTCTGGGCAGCCTGGCACACATGAGCGATTACATGCTGCAGTGTCTCCACAACGACCGCCGAGTTGCCCACATTCTAACTTGTGCTGATTACTGGGTGGCCACGCTGCTGGATCCCCGTTACAAGGACAACGTACCGTCCTTAATTCACTCACTGGAGCGCGATCGCAAGATGCGCGAGTACAAGCGCACGCTGGTAGACGCCATGCTGCTGGCATTCCCATCTGACAGCGGGGCCACAGTGGAAGCACAAGGCAGAGGAGGAGGAGGAGGAGGTCGCCAACGCAACCAGGGCACCGCCAGCACCTCAGAAGGCAGGGTTAGCATGGCCGAAATGTGGAAAAGCTTTGTCAGCACGCCACAACAAACAGCAGCACCAGCAGCTCAGATGGAACGTCTTAGCAGGAGGCAGCATTTTACCAACATGGTGGAGCAGTATGTGTGCACACGCCTACATGTAGTGAATGACGGGTCTGCCCCCTTCAACTTCTGGGTCTCCAAATTGGGCACATGGCTTGAGCTTGCCCTTTACGCCTTGGAGGTGCTGGCGTGCCCTGCAGCCAGTGTATTATCTGAACGGGTATTTAGCACGGCTGGGGGCGTTATAACAGACAAGCGCAGCCGCCTGTCCAGAGACAATGTGGACAAGCTCACGTTCATTAAAATGAACCAGGCATGGATCCCACGGGACTTTTCCGTACCTTATGCAGAATAGCAATGGATACCGACCTTACCCACCCATTGTTCCATTTTTGCTCTTTCTCACTCTTTTGGGGTGTACCCTCATTTAAAATTTTTGAAAAGAAGCAGTGTTGGCTACCTCGTCCTCCTCCTCAGGGCCAGATTAATGTAGGGGCTATTGGAGCTGCAGCTCCAGGCCCCTACCTTTTATATAGGCCCCGGGTTGGCCATATTCACTGTTACCGCTCTTCTGTCACTTGTAAACACAGAAGTCTGGCTTCTATGCTCGCTTCCCCAGGCAGCACCCTCAGAACCTCCCCACACAGCGTGAAGGCCGGACAAGGAGGGACAGTTGGCGATGCATGGATGTGTTTATGGGCTTCAGAGACAGCATCCCATGTTGAATTAGGCATGCATGGCTGCACCCTTCCTCCTCTGGGTGCATGGCAAGGCACGGCCCTTAAGGCCCTTCAAAATCCTCAGCACCAAGCCCATGATGCTGTTAATCCGGCCCTGGTCCTCCTCCACCGCCGCTTCCACCTACACCGCCCATAGGTGTGCGCAGCCTATTGCATTAAGGTGTGCACCCCAAAGTTGAAATACACATGCATGTGTTTGCCAGCAGGGAGAGTAATGTATCGGGGCCATGTACCTGTAGGCAAGGAGAAATAGAGCAGAGCAGGTCCCAGGGAGATCTTTCCCATCTCCTCACTGGCAATGCTATGTGCCCTAGGTGATTAGGGTGTGCCCAGGCACACCCAGCACACCCTGTGCGCACGCCTATGTCACCGCTAGGCTTGTGACGGTATCAGATTTTCATGCTGCGATTAATTGATTAAGGTTTTGCCACGGTATACGGTATTATCACGGTATTCTATTATTAAATTTAAATTATTAAATTTCCACCTCACTTCAATTTCATTGCTGAATTTAGGGGCTTTGGTTCACTTATGCACATTATTATATAGTCAGTCAGTACAGACTCTGTGAACCAGGCCTAAAATAGGTCATCAAGCAGTGTCTGGCCTAACTGGTGATAGCTGGTTCTGGCGCTCGGCTCCGATCCGATGGCCTGGTCATTAAGAGGGCAAATCCTTGTGGTCAAGAAGTGGTTAAACCTGAAGGAGGTGTTGTTTATAAATTACTTTACTATTGCTTTAGGCCTGGTTCACATGTATGCGGGTTGGTGGTTCACATTTGCACAGGCATAGCAGCCCATTGATTTGAATGGGCTGCTATGCCCTCATTTTCCGCAGAAAAAAGGTGCATGCAGCATTTTTTTAAAATTCAGTGGCCTTGAAATCCATCCTGCTTTTGCACCATGCGACTAACCTGCAGTTCCTGCTCTGGCAAGCTTTCTGCATTTTTTGTATACGTGGGCACGGCATTTAAAAATAAACAGTTTGCGTGTGCAGCAACGGCAGGTAAGTCGCATGGTGCAAAAGAAGGATGGATTTCATGGCCACTGCATTTTTTTAAATTCTGCATGCACCTTTTTTCAGCTGAAAACGCAGGCATAGCAGCTCAAGCCCATTCACATCAATGGGCTGCTATGCCTGTGCAAATGTGGGCCCCCAACCCGCATACATGTGAACCAGGCCTAAAGCAATAGTAAAGTCATTAATTGGTTAAACCTGCAGGAGGACCGGTGTTTTTATCTATTAATGACTTTACTATTGCTTTAGGCCTGGTTCACATGTATGCGGGTTGGGGGCCCACATTTGCACAGGCATAGCAGCCCATTGATGTGAATGGGCTTGAGCTGCTATGCCTGCGTTTTCAGCTGAAAAAAGGTGCATGCAGAATTTAAAAAAATGCAGTGGCCATGAAATCCATCCTTCTTTTGCACCATGCGACTTACCTGCCGTTGCTGCACACGCAAACTGTTTATTTTTAAATGCCGTGCCCACGTATACAAAAAATGCAGAAAGCTTGCCAGAGCAGGAACTGCAGGTTAGTCGCATGGTGCAAAAGCAGGATGGATTTCAAGGCCACTGAATTTAAAAAAAATGCTGCATGCACCTTTTTTCTGCGGAAAATGAGGGCATAGCAGCCCGTTCAAATCAATGGGCTGCTATGCCTGTGCAAATGTGGGCCGCCAACCCACATACATGTGAACCGCCAACCCGCATACATGTGAACCACCAACCCGCATACATGTGAACCAGGCCTAAAGCAATAGTAAAGTCATTAATAGATAAAAACACCGGTCCTCCTGCAGGTTTAACCACTTCTGGATCGCAAGGATTTGCCCCTTTAAAGACCAGGCCATCGGATCAGAGCGCCAGGACCAGTCATCACCAGGTAGGCCAGACACTGCTTGATGGCTATATAATAATGTAATGTGGGCTGCTAGGCGTGTGTGTGTGTATATATATATTTATTAGAGCTGCACGATTCTGGCCAAAATGAGAATCACGATTTTTTAGCTTGGAATAAAGATCACGATTCTCTCACGATTCTCTGTGTAACAAAAAAAAAAAAAATTGGGATAACTTTACTGTTACGTTTTTTTTTTTTTTTTTATTCATTAAAGTCTAATCATTGCGTTTGAAAGACTGCTGCGCAAATACAGTGTGACATAAAATATTACAACAATCGCCATTTTATTCTGTAGGGTCTCTGCTAAAAAAATATATAAAATGTTTGGGGGTTCTAAGTACTTTTCTAGCAAAAAAAAAACTGATTTTAACTTGCAAGCAGCAAGTGTCAGAAAAAGATCCAGTCTTTAAGAGGTTAAACTTCCTTTCTCCCTGGCAGAGGGAAGGAAAAGATACAAATGTAATCATTTTTGTTTATAGTTAGGAGACTTAAGCAGGCCATACACGTTTCGAATTTCGTACGATTTGTCGTTCGATAAACGCAAGCGCCAGTCGTGCACATCGTCGAGTGTACCATCAATGTGATTCGAAAATCGTACGACAAAACACTTCTTCCTTCTGCAAGTATAGGAAGTGATGCAATGTTGTCTTGACCTTTTAACCACACCTCCACTGGGCACTCCCCCTACAGTTAAAAGTCGGATCGTGTCATTTGCGAACAGAGCAATCATTCGCCACAGCATACGACTATTCTCAGCAATAAAATGCCATTCAAGAGGTATAATAGGAATCAGAAAATGGCAGCAATGGTTATTGCATTGATTGCTTTGGAGGAGGAGAAGAAAAAGAAGAAAAATAGAAGGAAGAGCAGAGTGTGGGCCAAAGACTGGCTCATGCAACGAGAGCAATTTTCACATGTAAACCTGCTAACAAACCTCAGAGAAAATAATCCTGAGGATTACCGTAATTATTTGCGGATGACCCAGCAGTCCTTTGACATGCTATTAGCTCTTGTGCAGCCACATATCACCAAACAGGACACCTGCATGAGAAAATCTATTAGTGCAGAGGAGAGGCTCATGGCAACCCTGCGTTTTTTGGCAACAGGCAGGTCTTATGAAGACCTGAAGTTCACCACTGGAATCTCTGCC
Source organism: Pelophylax lessonae (assembly GCF_965119305.1). Lineage (NCBI taxonomy): Eukaryota > Metazoa > Chordata > Amphibia > Anura > Ranidae > Pelophylax > Pelophylax lessonae. Next base: position 8,551,886 of record NC_138773.1, on the reverse strand, counting down.
CAATCCTTGGGAAGAATCATACCTGAGACGTGTCAGGCCATAGTGAAGGTGCTCCAGCCACAGTATTTAAAGGTAATTATAAAAATTACAACTTAAATTAGTAAGAATATTACTGCAAACATAAGTCAAATTTTGTGAGTACATCAATTTTATTAAAAAAATATGTAACTTCCTGTACACGGTTGTCTGAAAAAGTTTGTATTTTCTTAAATCAATACATACCCATTTCCAAATCATTATTATGAAAATATATAATTCTTAAACAATAACCAATAAAAAAGGAACAAATACACCAAAGAAATGCAATAATATTGAGCAACATATCTAGAATTTTTTTTTACAGATTTGTGTATTGGGGGCCATGAAACCAAGAACCTTGAGGTGGTTCAGGACGCACTGACCAGCTTGGGTTTCCCTGTGATTGAGACATATTTGGGTGCCAATATTGGCCAGATGTTACAGGTGGAGCAGATGTTACAGGTGGAGCAGATGTTACAGGTGGAGGAGATGTACATCCCTGATATCCTATTATATCTGTGTTAGGTGTAAGATTGCCCTTTAGTCCAATGGCAATCATTTTATGCATTAAAGCTTCACAAATGTCTCGTTGCTCCATGGACATTCTCCGTAATTTGTGTGCAACCAGATGACCCACAGCATCACATTCATCATCTTTCTGCTTCATGATAGATGATGCATCCTTCAGCAAACTGGCAGTATCGTAGTCAAGATTTCTCTTCTTTCCTCTTTGAGTTCTCTGAGTTGATGTTCCTGGCTGCTCTGATACTGGGCTTGGTGTATCCTATAGAAACCAAAAAAATTAAGAAGAAAATATGATCACTAATTATCATTAAAACATGTTTTAATTTTTTTCTATCTTGCCAACAGTTTCCTTCTAAATCTGAAGAATGGAAAGAAGTTGCCAAAGAATTCCAGGACATGTGGAATTTCCCCAATTGTGGTGGCGCAATTGATGGGAAACATGTGAGAATTACACCACCAGCACATTCAGGATCCTATTTTTACAACTATAAAGGGTTCTTCAGCATAATTCTAATGGCAATTGTGAATGCCAAATATGAATTTATGTACTTGGATATAGGGAAAAATGGAAGAAACTCGGATGGAGGTGTGATAGAGCGCAGTCCATTTATGCATCGATTAAAAGAAGGAATGTTGCATCTTCCATCTTCCAGTGAGACAGTTGAGGGCCTTAATTTTGTGTTCATTGGGGACGATGCATTTGCCTTACATGAACACCTGTTGAAACCCTATCCCTTGCGCAATTTAACTGCTCCCCAGAAAATCTTTAATTATAGATTGTCTAGGGCGAGAAGGGTGGTAGAAAATGCATTTGGGATCATGGCCAGCAGATTCCGCATTTTCCACACCGCCATTAATGTTACAGTTGAAAAAATTGACATAATAGTGGAGTGCTGCTGTATGTTACACAATTATTTAAGAAGCACAACTGTGTCATATATGCCATCAACTGCAGTTGATATTGAAGATCTTACCAGTGGCACAATTGTGCCAGGTGATTGGCGAAATGACAGCAGTGGCATGGTAAATTTAGCTCCTGCAAGGCCTAGGCTACCAACTGCAAATGCACGTCAAAATCGCATTCATTACACAGATTATTTTATGGGTAGTGGTGCAGTTGCATGGCAGGATCGCATATAATCATATGTATTATATTTTGTAAGAAATGACTTGCTCTAAATAAAGACAGCTTAATAAATCATATACAATATATGAGTATTCTTTATTCTAGTTTTTGTTACATTCTACTATGACTGGCCCATGAGGCAGAAGGACCCCTGACCCTATAGTTGTTTCATTGGGCCCTCCAACCCCCCCCCCCCCAAAGAAAAAATATTGTGAATTAAACGAAAATTTGGATATACCTGTGTCTGAGTCTGTGTCTGTGTCTGTGACATTTCCTCTGCTTCTGGGTCAGATATCAAACTGGAGTCTGATGCTGCACTTGGTGGCAGAGTGCAATGGGACTCTCTTGGATCATCTGTGTCAGCAAGAAACATCAGGTCTTTGAAGTACCACAAACGTGGGACATAGACATCATCAGCCCCTGCTCCAGATTTCTTGGATGCTTGTATTTTTTTATACTCCTTTTTAAAAACAGTCCGCAAGTTAGCAATCTTGTGCTTTACATATAGGTCATTTGGATCTTTGCAAACCTCTTTACATAGCTCCTTTAGTTCTTTGATGGCCTCATCACGCTTATATCTATTAGAATAATCCCTGGATTTCACATCCCATAAGCACGAAAATTCTCTGTATTTATCAATGAATTGGGGAAGGAACTCAGTAGATGTGAATGTGAGAGGCATTTTCCTTTAAAAAAAAAAAAATATATATATATATATTTTACTAAGTTACCTTGCAAAGCCTTGTTATACATGTGTAAAATATAACACATAATGATTTTGCACATTAATAATGACTAAATAAGAAGAATAAATAATACTTAAGACAATAGAACTAACACGATATGCAAGTTTCATGCAGCCTGTTCATATAATGGATGAGCCATGTGCCATGAATCGTGACTGAGATAAATTTGGACAGGAGTGAGGTCTAATTTTTAGCCTTTTTGAACAGCTCCTATACTGCAAAAGGACTTCTATCAGTAATAAAATAGCATATATTTACATTATAACACAGTATTTCCGTAGAAAAAGTGAAATATGCAATGGAGAGTCAGCATTTTGAACTTACCTCAGGGATGTGTGTTCAGCGTTCTCTGCACGAATAGACTTTCCTACGTCCCGAAAAGTCGCTGCATATTCGTGCAATGCGCACGTGCGTTATATACCATGTACAGGCCCCGCCTCTTCTTTCTTTCGGGGGCTTGTGGGAGAAATCATGGCAGAGGGACAAGACATGGCAGCTTCTCAGAGCGAAAGATCTGGGACAGATGAGGAGCAGGAAATCGTGGAGGTGGAAGAAGGTCACCAGACAACCATTGTGACAAGCCCCAGGAAGAAGAAAGCCACCAACATGTCTTTGGAGGAGATGGTGGACATGGTGAACATTCTTCAAAAGAAGGATTATGACTGTCGGAAGCAAGTCTACCCTAAAAAAAATGTGAGAAAAGATCAAATTCTGGAGAAAGTTCTACGTGTCCTACAGAAAAACCATGGTGTTGAACGCACTAAAGATCAAGTGAGAAAACGCTGGTCTGACTTAAAATCCAGAGAATCCCATCAGCTAAGGAAAATCAAGAAAATTCTTCAAAAAAGTAAGTATAAACTTTTTAACAAGAATGTATGATGTTCTTGGGTTTTTCTGTGTGAGTGTATGTTCTGTATATGCCATGTGACATGTGCATGCAGAGAGTGCATACTACACAGCTTGCATCATTGTGATTTTCTATGCATATCTATAGTGTATTTTTGTCTTCTATACAGAAAAAATATGCATAGTGTGATTGCATTTAAATATATGTATAGTATTTGAAGTTAAATACATGTATTTATTAATTTTCAAAGGACATTCTAGAAAGGCCCATGCAGAGGCGGGAAATGAACAGCAGACAAGTGCAGAGTCTGAGATGACGACTGACACAACACTGATATGTCTCACACCAGTTGAAGGCAGTGATTGGAGCAGCATTGCCACCAGTTCAGGTACATAACCAAATGTCACATAAACGTATGCTCATTATAACGTTTAGACTGTGATTTTTATGATTTTTCATGTTTTCTTATAGGCTTTACAATGTCTACTGCTGGCAGTTCTTCATTCACTTCTGCATCTGCAAACCGCATGATTGCTGATTTAATGCAAATCAATTCAGATATTGAGAAAGTTTGCAATAAAATGAAATTGGTTCAAGGCAGGATTTCTGATGTGATAGACCAATTAGCAAAGGTTTAAATACTCTGGAAACAAAAATTTTTTTTTAAGACCATGTTTCGTTATGGCACTTTAAAAAATAAAAATGGTTGTTATAAAGTAGGGGCCCATTCACACTGTCCGCATGCACCCACGTACTCCATTCTGCTGAAAGGGGGGTCCACGCCCAAATCCCCTATGAGCAGGTGTCTGACAGCTCTTTCTCTGCTCTTTGTGCAGAGACAGAGCTGTCAGAACCCCACCGTTCTCTTTTGGGGACCACCAGTCCATTTTCATCATATCCATCCGATCCGCCTGACAGATGTAAATGATAATTTCCATCCGTCAGGCTTTGATCGGGTCGGATAGCAGCGGATGTCAGTGGACATGTTTCCACTGACATTCGCTGCCCTATGGGGATGCATGGAACATTCCAATGAGTTCCGCCTGACAACATGACAGGCGAATCTCATTGGATTGTGTGAAAGGGCCCTTGCTCTGACTTGCACTTTATTAAAAATAAAATTGCACTATGTGACTGTTTATGTACTTTTGTACTGTTAAATTTTGGCTGTATGTACATATTTACTAACTATATTCATGTACATATGTACAAGCTTTTAAGATCCTAAATAGGGAAATGTTTGTGTGCTGGACATGCGCAACTACGCTTTTTGTTTATTGTTCATCAATAAATTGATGGTTATTTTGAAATTGGTTTCAAGTGTCTTTATTTCATGCATTATGTGATATCAACTGTATACACAGCTATTGATCTTTATGGTAGTATAGACAATGACATTCTCATCAAAATAATCTACTGTTAAAATGACAATTAGGATAACCATATGTTATTAATGACAAACAATATTGGAACATATACATCCTGCAGAAAGAAAACTTGCTGTACCATTTATTCTGCAGCTGTACAACAATGCAGTGGGTCCGTTTATTGAAAAAAGGTGTTAAAAGTCATTTTGCAATACACATACTTTTGTGTTTACACTTTTCATGCACACATATTGGCCTCTTAGCAGAGTTTGCTTGAACATATAATATTTGATGTATTGCGGTTTTTCGGCTGAACAGTCGTCCGTGTTGATATTCTTTTTATTTACCTTCCGGGTCATTCTTTTCGGAAACATGCGCAGTTGTGTGTTGTTCTGTGGAATCGAACGACTAAACCACTAATGATACGAAAATTGGACAAATTTCGCGGAAAAACCCAACATGTTGGATATGTGAATTTTTGCTGTCGTACGAAAAACGCATAGTTTACATACCACACTAACGATACGAAAATCGTTCGATAACACTGGCATTTACGATTTTCGGACGATATTCGTATCGTCTATGGCCTGCTTTAATGCTGAAAGGTGTTAGCTGAGTGAGTGAATGAGTCATCCAGCTCACTGAAATGTATCAATTCACAAGTCAGGCAGACTTGACAGAGAAACTCGGTATTTTAAAAATGCCACAATAACAATACCGTGGCTATGCAATACCGCGATATATCGAATTACCGAAAACCGGCATATGTCTAGTCACCGCCACATCCACCACCACCTCAACCTCCCTCCTACTCCATATGGGCCTCGTCCTTCAGAGATGAAGAAGAACATTGTTTTATTTTTCTGTTTTTTTTTGTTGTTTTAAGTTATTTCCCTATCCACATTTGTTTGCAGAGCACTTGCCATGCTCTTAATTACGTTTTGCTGCCATTTGCAGCACTCTAGCCCTTTCCTTTGGTGTTTTAGAGCCATTTTAGTGCCTTAAAGTTCGGGTCCCCATTGACTTCAATGGGGTTCGGTGTCCGGGAAAAGTTCGGTAAAAGTCCGGGACACGGACCCGGACTTTTTTTTAAAGTTCGGCCGAACCCGTCGAACACGGACATCTAGGTGTTCGCTCAACCCTAGAGGTGAATTCTACCTTCAGCACACTGGCCTTTTTCATTTGGAAGGGTGACAGTGAGTCGTTACACACCTTTATGAATAATTTAAATAAAAATACAATACAGCCAATTATTTTCTTGATTTGGTAATATACAGAGATGGGAACCAAGTTCTTACTAAAACACATTTCAAACAAACTGATAGAAATGGCTTTATGGCACATTATAATTGTCATTATCCTACGTGGTTGGGAGCCATCCCTAAGGGGCAATTTTGAAGATTGAGGCATAATAGCTCCAGGAGAGAGGATTATTTGGTCCAAGTTAACATGCTGAAGGATAGATTTATTCAGAAGGGTTACTCCCATGTAGGGATGAGCTTCGAGTTCGGGTCGAAGCTAAGTTCGACTCGAACATCGGTCGTTCAATCGTTCGTCGAATGACGAACAAATGTGCTTTCTTCGCAGGAAATTTGAGTTTCCCATAATGCACTGCATGCGCGCCGCGCAAGCAGCGCATTATGTGATTAGCCAAAGCATGCACCCTGACCTCATGCTTTGGCCAATCAAATGATCTCTGTCATAATTGGACTAAAGGCAGGCTGCCTTTAGCCAATCATGGCTGAGGGGCCAAGTACATGCCCCACCCTACATAAAGGCTGCTCGCGCAGCCGCAGCATGTAGTGTCATTGTGCGGGCGATGAGACAGGGACAGGCACACGATTGAGGAAGGGAGAGAGTAGTTTTTTTTGGAGTTTATCAGACAGTGCAGAGACATTGCTAGCAGTGTAGGGAGGGCGCAGTTGCTGTGGGAGAGAGATTTCTTTCTTTACATCATATCAGACAGTGCAGCGCCAATGAGTGAGTAGCAGTGTAGGGAGGGCCAGGTACATGTGTGAGGTAGGGAGCGATTTATTTCTTTACATCAGATACCAGTCAGAGTATTGTTCATTGGTCAGTTGTGGAACATTCTATAATCATCACAGACCTCTAGGATTAGAGATCACTTCAGATATCAGCCAGAGTATTCATTGCTTAGTTGTGGAACATTCTATAATCATCACAGACCTCTAGGATTAGAGATCACTTCAGATATCAGCCAGAGTAATCATTGGTCAGTTGTGGTCGGTTAATTAATGATGATTAGAACTGCGAGTATGGATAAAGTCGGTGTGGTGTGCCGGAACCGACGTAGGGGGTAGGCCTGTAAATAAAAGAGGGCCCCCCCCCCGAGTATCAATAAAAAAGGGTGAAGGTGGGTGGGGTGACGGCGTGTGACGCGGCAGGCAGGGAGGGGAGGAGCAGCATCTTAAAGGCACGCTAACTCCTCCCACAAATACAGGCCTGCGGCCTAACACTTGTGGTGGGTTAATTAATGATGATTAGAACTGCGAGTATGGATAAAGTCGGTGTGGTGTGCCGGAACCGACGTAGGGGGTAGGCCTGTAAATAAAAGAGGGCAAAAATGGAAGCAGTAAACACACTTATTCATGACAAAACTTATGACACAAGATTCTTGAAGGCTAACCTTACCTCTTACCCAGGTGTGGGGTGTATGCATGGAAAATAGCTGATTCCCACCGCCTTGGTTCTAGATTATGTGCCCTGGCGTATTGGCACTAGAAGCAGCTGAAGCCGCCCCTGTTCTGAACGAATGTCCGGAATGCGATGAGGGGTCCCAGCCTAATTCAATGCACAATGAGCGAAAGTAAAATATGAATTAAGCAGTGGTTAGGGGGCTACCTGACAGGGAAAATAGCGGAGAGCGGCTGGGAGTGTCCTGAGCTGGTAGATGTTCTGGAATCCAATTGGGCACCAGTTATCCTCGGTCGGGTAGAAGGGGATGCCAACAGATGGTATATCTGCCCGGCCTTTGAACGTCGGAGTAAAAGGACAATAGTCCTCTATCTACCTAAAACCTCTGAGGAGGCACGATTGCCTATATGACTGGGTTGCAAAGGTGAATTTCCCGGGACTAAGGAACCCATAGAGGCTAAATAAATGGAGGTTGATGACTAGGTTGTATGAGGTACGAATGGTGATGTGACCAGTACGCCAGAAAGGTACAGAATTTCCCATCTATGGGCAAACGCTGTAGTCTCGTGATGATCTACCTTGCAAAACCTTCAATACATCCTTCACCAGGCAAGCCCTGAGGAAAGGAGAAAGGCTTGGAGCAGATGATAAGGCATGGATTGCATGCCAGACAAAGTAAAGTTGAACGTGTTGTATGAAGTCTGAGCTGAAAGGAGGCAAAACAGCGAATGCAACCATGGTCTAACTGAACGACCGTGTAAGACTAATTCTACGGAGAACCTTGGAAGATGGTCATGGCTCTGTCGTAGCCCTCCTGGTGTTCGCAGACAAGGCTACCCGACAATTGACACTGTGATCCAAATCCGGGCTAGCCCAGGATCAACTTGCCGAACTTGGGGAACTTGTGATGTGTTCGCAGAAGAGGAAGAACTGAAAGGTGGCCGCCAACCAGGTCAGCCAGCGAACTAGCCTCATTATCAAAAAAGATGAACGGCCCTAACTGATTACGTCGCAGGCTGCCTAGTTGACACTGTAACACTTCGCAGCCATACCTGTCCAGGATTTCCCCCATGCGGAAGCCGCTGTCACTATTAGGTAAATTCCTAATAAAGCCGAAGTCTCGCGAGAGGCAAGTAAGCCAAGAGACTCTTCCGGCCAACAAACACATAACCAAGAGTTTATATGTTGCTGCAAACCCGGTACCAGCGGCTGCGTCCGTCCAGACACTGGGGATTGGGCGGATCACGGTGGAATGAACATGGAGACCCCATACCATTGTACCAGGAATTCCATCCCCATGGCCAGGAACGCCCTAGCCGGGGAATCTGAGTGACCAAAGTTCATCTGAAAGGCCCGGTAATAAGCCCAACTGCCTGGAAATAAAAGACCTACCTTGGGGAATAATGCACATTGCAAAGCTCAAGAACCTACCAGAATGTAGATCCTTACGTGTAAAAGTTCCAACTGTAGGAACCTGACTACGTCCTATCGAAACGCCCGAACTTGACCACGGGGAGACTAGACTGCGTGGTGTTGGAACGAGTTTGATGCCTAAAGGACTGGTCCCGTAGTGGGTTCAGTAGTCTTGACCAGTGACGGGGGGTCGCCTAAGGTAGTAACAGTGCTACAGTGCCTTTGACTGACAGGGTTGCAGTCGCCATGTACGACCAACAGGAAATCAACCACATGGTGTAACATCGTGGGGCACCTCGAAAAAAAGAGGAGGAACCAGCAGAGAGTCTCAGCAATGTGTCGAATCTTCCTGGGCTACTCTAGGCCCCAAACGTGAGACTAACAGCAAAGCAACATTCCTCTGCCCTTGACACCATGAACGTGCCATAAGGAGGGACGAATGGGTAACAATTCGAAAGCGTAGGAGTAATCGGACTAACTGAGCCATGCTGCCCTACCTGCCTTCAAGATTGCTTGAATGGCATAACCACGGTGATATAGTAAAGAGAGAATTGGTAGATGGAATGAGGGCAAATTCAGGCTCAGGTAGTGGACGAACGAAGAGCAAACAGATTAATGACAAGATGTTTATTGGAATATGCGCTGGTGGCTATCCCAATCGAGTTTGTGCGCCAGGGGGCTTAGAAGGCACATGGATTTGGCATGGGCCCGAAAGCATATGGAACAGACATGCAGTAGTCTGCAGGCGCTAAAATTACAGGCGCCTTCATTAAGGTTATTGCATAATTGAGCCAAATGAATGACGGGACGACCAAGCTTGTCCCTTGGCTACGTTAACCAGGCTTACTAGCTCCCCCCTGAGGAACCAGGAAAGGAGGGATCGGCTTCTGAGGGGCACAGGTCGGCAGTATAAGAGGTGGAAGAGCAGACTGCCCAAGACCGGGGCACTAAGCCTGCAAAATAACTGAAAAAATAGTTCCGAGCCCAAGAGGCTCCAGTGAGAACGGACGTTAACTGGGCCAAGGCTGCCACTGCTTGCTGATACAGACATGTGGAAGTCGTACAACAAGAAAACCCCCGTACTTGAGGCCCAAGTCAACCACTACGAGAAGGTAAAAACCTAATACCTTCTGGCATTGCAGACGTGCGGAGCACGCAAGATCCCTGTAGATGCTGCAGGCTAGGACAAAACCTAGTATGGAAGCTTGTTGAGTCTTGGGTCACTGACCTTCGTCATGACGGCCAAATCCCCGTAATTGTACACCACTTTCCTACAAAGTCTTGGGAGGCAACCAGTAAGGAAACCAGATACATGTCTTTACCCTCTGAGATGTCCTTGCGGAGGGCTGGGGGGACCATGTGTGCTGGGGTAAAGACTGGGGAAGCAGGAGGGGAGGAAAGGCTGGGGGCCTACTCTGTCAGCTGTTAGGAGCGAGAGCCTGTAACGGCTTAGCAGGAGGTGAGACCATGTGGGATGGCCAGCGTTTCCAGTTTGGACAGACTGTCACTGTTTGATTGTAGTGATCACGAGATGGCGACTAGCGTCCCTTGTATGTCCATCCTAGCCCCCCCCGAGAACTGGTACCCAATTCCAGGATCCCCAGAACATGCCGAGAGCCGCTTCGCAGAATTCAGCCTTCTTGCCGTAGCTGAAAAAAATAGGGGGTGCCCCTGTGGGGCAAAACAGACGTAATCCTGGGTGTGGTCCAGGGTCTCAAAAAGGGGCCTGGCGAGGACAGTTCTCGGAATTCCCTGGGGGCACCAGCCCTCACCGAGGTGGTAAGCCTAGCGGGTGTGCCTGGGGGAGATGACCCTTCACCTACGTTGACAGCTTGAGACATGCTGAAAAGAGAAAACAACACACAAAGGAAAACTTGGTTAAACAAACACCGTTGAGCTAAAACAGAACTGGCTGGCTAACTAGTGCCGAGGCGAAAAGCTAACTACCCCGTGACAGGTGAGGCCCTGCTAGTTGCTGAGCAGCAGGTGAGAGGCTCTATCTATGATTTGGGCGTGGGGCACGAGCCACTAGCCTGGTGGTGGGGGGTTGGCCTCTCGGTGACGGTAAAAGATTAAAACGTGTGGCCGTGACAGGTGAGGCCCTAACTATGACCCCAAGAGAGGGGTGGATGCGAGGCACTAACTATGATTTGGCCCGAGGGCGAAAATCTCCGTGTTGATATTGGGGAGTTGGCCTCGCGGGACAAGCTACCAGGGAGACTAAGGCCAGCGCCTAGCCCTAAATAGCCAGTTCTCTAACCCTATACGGGGGGGCTTGATGAAGGGGTAGTGCAACATACCAACAAAGAAGTAACAGTAGTACATACGGTAGTAGCATAAGTAGTGTAGTAGTATAAATAGCGGTAATACGTGCGGCCGCGATAGTATGGTAGTCATGTAGTGTAGCAGTGTATAGCCGTAGCACAGGTGGTAGTAACAGCGTTAGTGGTGATAAAAATAGTGCATAGCAGTAATATGGTAAAAAAGGAGTCCGGAATGAAGTAGCGTGGCCGTATAGTAGCATCCACAGTAGTGACATGCGTGACGGCATGTATGGCAATAGTATACGTAAGGTAATGGTATTGGCAGCGCATTCGTAGGTGTGAGGCAGTAACGCATGCGGTAGTAATTGATGATGTAGCAGTATACCACCATGGTGCACACAGTAACGACATAGCAGTGTATCGGTATGCAGTTAGTTGTGGTATAACAGTAGTCGTGTAGCTGAACCCAGTAGAACAAGAAATAGGAGTGTAGCGGCACGTATAGCAATGTCCAAGAGGTAACAGTAGTGACCATAGTGTAACAGTAACATTGCGGCAGTACCCAAAGTAAAATAGTATTTTTGAGTAGTATGCATAGTAACCACAGAATTTAGAGTAGCAATACCTATAGTAACAATAGTTTTAGAGTAGCAAAACTCAAAGTAAGTAGTATTAGCAGAGTAGCAGAACCCCTAGTAACAACGGTATTAAAGTAGCAGTACCCATAGTAACAATATATATATATAAGAGTATCAACCCATAGCAAAAATATTAGCAGTAGCAGTACCCCTAGTCACAATAGTATTAGAGTAGTACCCAAGGTAACAAGCAGTGTCCATAGGCAGGGCAACAGTACAAATAGTAATGACAGCATAGAAGTAACAGCTAGAACAGTGGTAAAGACAGAAAGTGTAGTAGGAAGCAGGGCCGTGGCCTGGTGCAGGCAAGGCAGAAACAAGACCCCCCAGAACCCTCGTATGAAGCATGCCGTGGCCTGGTGCAGGCAAGGCAGAAACAAGACCTCCAGCACCCTCGTATGAAGCATGCCGTGGCCTGGTGCAGGCAAGGCAGAAATCAAGCCCCCACAGGAAACCCCCCCCCCCTCAGTGGTACCTGCCGGATGGATGGACGGGCCGCCCGAGCGGAGGATGATCTTGCAGGAGGCTGGAGGCAAGCTGGAGTCAGGCCGGAGGGAAACGGCGGCGGTAGCTGCAGAGGCAGGGGTGTCAGCGGAGCCGGCGGTGTCAGTGGAGTCGGCGTTGTCAGCAAAGTCGGCGGGGCCGCTGCGTATCCTGCGGTGGCTGGAGGACCGGAAGTTCGGCTGTCCGGTGACGGCGTGTGACGCGGCAGGCAGGGAGGGGAGGAGCAGCGTCTTAAAGGCATGCTAACTCCTCTTACAAATACAGGCCTGCGGCCTAACACTTGTGGAACATTTTATAATCATCAAAGACCTCTAGGATTAGAGATCACATCAGATATCAGCCAGAGTATTCTTTGGTCAGTTGTAGTGATGAACCGAACACCCCCCAGTTCGGTTCGCACCAGAACACCGTGAACAGAGGAAAAGTTTGTTCGAACAAACAAACCCCATTGAAGTCTATGGGACTCAAACCTCGAAAATCAAATGGCCTAATTTTGAAGGCTTAAATGCAAGTTATTGCCCCAAAAAAGTATATGGGGGTCCGGGGTCTGACCTGGGGAACATTTAGCAATGAAAAAAAAAAGTTTTTAAAAATGATTGTTTTTAAAGGAGCAGTGATTTACTGATTTTAATGAGGCTTAAAGTGAAACTATAAAAATGAAAAATTCCTTCAAATATCGTGCCTGGGGGTCCCCTAAATCTGCCTGTAAAGTAGTGCATCTCTATGACAAAAATTGTGCCTTGGGTGTTGGTGGAGCCTTAACATTGCAACTCTTTGCAGTTACTTCTACTGGGCGCAGGAACGGGTCCTGCTGGTAAAAATTCCATACTAATTTGAAATTGGCAAAGATCAAGTGTTGTATGTTCTCTTATCAGTGATCTAGTGGGGATGCTGTGCTGTCATCTGACCTGGCCAAGGTTGGGTGGTGGCTATGCAAACTGGCTGGAGTGATGGGGACCTGGAAGGTTAGTATTGGCAGGAACTGAAACTGAAATTGGGCCTTGGTTGTTGGTGGTGCCTGAACACCGCAACCCCTTGCAGTTACTCTTGCTGGGTGCAGGAATGGGACCTGCTGGTAAGAATTCCATACAAATTTGAAATTGCATGTGCTATACAAGTGCCGAAAATTGGGCCTTTGCCATAGGTGGTGCCTGAACACTGTAACCAAGGCCTCACAGTTACTTTTGCTGGGAGCAGGAATGGGACCTGCGGGTAAGAATTCCACACAAATTTGAAATTGCATGTGCTATACAAGTTCCAAAAATTGGGCCTTTGCCATAGGTGGTGCCTGAACACCGTAACCAAGGCCTCACAGTTATTCTTGCTGGGAGCAGAAATGGGACCTGCTGGTAAGAATTCCATACAAATTTGAAATTGCATGTGCTATTCAAGTGCCGAAAATTGGGCGTTTGCCGTATGTGGTGCCTGAACACCGTAAGCAGTGTCTGGAAAGGCGGTACACAATTTTTTTTTTCAAGGCCTTCTCAAGATGTGTCATCCTCTGTTCCCTCTGTGAAGGCAAGATGAGCTCTGCAACTTTACCCTTGTAACGTGGATCAAGAAGGGTTGCCAACCAGTAATTATCCTTCTCCTTGATAGCACAAATCTTCGGGTCCTTTCGCAGGCTTTGCAGAATCAGAGAGCCCATGCAACCTAAGTTGGAGGAGGCATGAGCTTCTGAGTCCTCTTGGTCACTAAGGATGACATTGTCAGCAGGAGCAACCTTTCCCCAACCACGTACAACTCCTGGGGTTTCTGGGGAAATAAAACCATCCCTTGAAGACTGATGAATGCTATCCTCTTCCTCTACATCCATGCTGCCGAAATCCTCCTCCTCTTCCTCCTGTGTGTTTTGTAGCCCTGCAGGAATGATATCTGCATAAAGGGGGCCTTGTGCGGAAAGGAAGTCCTCCTCTTCCTGCTGCTGTTCTGCCTCCAGTGCCCTGTCCATGATTCCACGCAGCTTGTGCTCCAGTAGGTAGACTAGAGGGATAGTGTCACTGATGCATGCATCGTCCCGGCTCACCATCCTTGTGCCCTCCTCAAATGGTGACAGGACGATGCATGCATCCTTATTCATAAGCCACTGGCGTGGTGAAAAAAAGCCAAGCTCCCCTGACCCTGTCCTTGTGCCATACTCACACAGTTACTCATTAATGGCCCTCTGCTGTGTGTGCAGCCGCTGCAGCATTGCCAAAGTTGAGTTCCACCTGGTGGGCTTGTCACAAATGAGGCGCTTGGTGGGCAGGTTGAATTCCCCTTGAATAACAGATAAGCAAGCACTGGCATTGAACAAATGGTGGAAATGGCCACAGACTTTCCTGGCCTGCCTCAGGAGATCTTGGAAGCCTGGGTATCTGGTCAAGAAACGCTGCACCAGCATATTCAGAACATGTGCCAAGCATGGACATTTGTCAAGTGTCCCTGGCTCAAGCTGTCGTGGCGTCAACCATCTCTGAGCCTGCCCTGCAATCTCTGCACTGGTGTGACTACTATCCCCTAGACAGACCAACTGAAGCACAGCATGGCATCTTTTAGCCTGACTGCTTGCTTAGCCCCTTGAATGCTTAGGGAGCAGTGCTACAGCAGAGGAGAATTGAGCAGAAGAGGACATGGATGAGGAGGAGTATGTGGTGGAGTAGCCAGATGTGGCAGAACCAGCACCAGCTTTTTGAAGGCATGGTGGCAAAACAAGCTGCAACACCAAACCCTGTCCTGCATCCTTCCCAACTGCCAGCAGAGTTACCCAGTGCGCCGTGAAAAAAATGTAACGTCCCTGTCCAAGCCTGCTGAACCAAGAGTCAGCAGTAATGTGCACCTTCCTGCTGACCGCTTTGTCCAACAAAGCCAAAACACTACCTTCCAAATGACAGTAGAGAGCAGGAATGGCCTTATGCGAAAATAAATGCCTTTTTGTGACCTGCCACTGTGGTGCAGCACATTCCACAAATTTGCAAAAGGGAGCAGAGTCTACCAGCTGAAAAGGCAGCAACTGTAATGCTAGCAATTTGGCCAAGCTAGCATTAAGATGCTGAGCATGTAGATGGCTGGGACAATATTTCTTTCTACGGTTCAAATACTGGGGTAGTGAAATTTGCCTGCTGCTCAAATCAAGCGGTGGTGTACTGCTCGAAGATTGATTGCAAGTCTCGGTGCCACTCATTGCTATACCATCATCCCTCTCAATGCTGGTATTTGAGAAGGTATGAGGTATAGTAGGGTTAGAGATCATAGATGAGGAGAAAGGTGATGTATGCTTGTTTTTATCTGGTGCCTCTTTCAGGTGCTGTTACCAAAGGACTGCATGGTAGGTCATCATATGCCTTGTCAAGCATGTGGTGCCCAAGCGGCTGGTGTTCTGGCCACTCTTGATCTGCTTTAGGCAGATGTTGCAAACAGCAACACTGCGGTCTACTGCACAGATGCTAAAAAAAAGCCCACACTAATGAACTTTTTGGAGTCCGCAGGGATTTTGCAGCACCCTGCACCTGTGGAGCTCTGTGCTGTTACGCAATAGGTTGGCTACTGCTATGGCGGCCCCTGGAGCACATCCTGCCTCTTGGAGTTGTGCGTCCTCCTCATCCTCCCACTCCTTCTCCTCCTCTATCCTGTCAGGCACCCAAGTACAGTCAGTGACCTCATCATCCCCTCCCTCCTCGTCACCGGAGCAAACTTGGCAATATGCTTCAGCTGTGGCAACATGACTGCTGGTTTCTTGTAAGTCATTGTCACCCCCTCTCTCTAGGCTCACATTATTCCCTTCATCAACCTGGGAACAAACATCAGCTTTCAAATTGCTGCACATCCTCCAGGAGCATGTCACTGACACTATGATCGAATAGTTCAGGTGACTCCTCCGTGCATGATGGTGGGGCAACTGAAGGAGTAGCTGTGGAGAAGGAGCCTGTGAAACAGGCCACTTTGGCAGCTGTGGTGGAAGGCAAACTACTGGGAGTGTGGGTGTCAGAGGAAGAGGAGGATGAGGACGGCTTATTGATCCACTCCACCAACTCTTCCATATGTTGTGGCTGAATAGCACAGGCAGCCCCAGAAATAAAGGACAGGTGTGCCCCGCCTGCAGAGGATGCACTATGTCGACTGTGACCACCACTTTTCACAATGGACACAGAGGCTGCTTGCCTCTGGAGGAGGATGAGGATTTCGGCAGCATGGATGTAGAGGAAGAGGATATCATACAGCAGTCTTCAAGGGATGAAGAAACCGCAGGAGTTGTACATGGTTGGGGAGAGGTTGCTCCTGCTGACAATGTCATCCTTAGTGACCCAGAGGACTCAGAAGCTCATGCCTCCTCCAACTAACATTGCATGGGCTCCCTGATTCTGCAAAGCCTGCGAAAGGACCCAAGGATTCATGCTATCAAGGAGAGGGATAATTACTGGTTGGCAACCCTTCTTGATTCACGTTACAAGGGTAAAGTTGCAGAGCTCATCCTGCCTTCACAGAGAGAGCAGAGGATGAAACATCTTGAGGAGGCCTTGAAAAAAACGTTGTGTATAGCCTTTTCAGACACTGGGAGGTCAACATTCTCCAGACGTGTTTCTGAGGCATTGTTCAGCCAAAGGAGGAGCGGTGGAGAAGGTGACCTACTGACCGATGGCTTTAAACATTTCTTTTGTCCTCAGCAGCACCCAGGGCTGTTAGGTTTAAGCAACCATCGCCAACGTCTCCATCATATGGTGCATGATTATCTAGGTGCAAGAGCAGACTTGAAGACCTTTCCAGCTGCGTATCCACTGGCTTACTGGGTCTTGAGGATGGACCACTGGCCAGAACTTGCTCAATATGCAATGGAGCTACTGGCCTGTCCTGCTTCCAGCGTGCTTTCCGAACGGACGTCCAGTACCACTGGAGGTTTTGTGACGGACAAAAGAGTATGTCTGTCCACAGACTCTGTTGACCAGCTGACTTTCATCAAAATGAACCAGTCCTGGATCAACAAGAGCTATCAGGCCCCTGATGCTGATGTAACAGATTGAATTTGCTACTGGTCTGCCATCCCTTGAAGACTGCATATGCTGCCTATCCTATAACTCTATCTTGATTCTGCTAACCAACCCCAAGGCCTAATTTTTCTGCACTTGTATGACAGGTGCATACAATTTAAATGTCATATGTCATTTTTAACAGCAGGCCCTGTGCCCTACTAACTGTGAGGGTTTACAGCAGCAGGCTACATACATCGTAGAGATGCACTACTTTACAGGCACATTCAGGGGACCCCCCCCCCCCAGGCACAATATTTGAAGGAATTTTTCATTTTTATAGTTTCACTTTAAGCCTCATTAAAATCAGTAAATCAGTGCTCCTTTAAAAACAATTGTTTTTAAAAACTTTTTTTTCATTGCTACATGTTCCCCAGGTCAGGACCCAGACCCCCATACACTTTTTTGGGGCAATAACTTGCATTTAAGCCTTCAAAATGAGGCCGTTTGATTTTTGAGTTTTGAGTCCCATAGACTTCAATGGGGATCGTTTGTTCGAACAAACTTTTCCTCTGTTCGCGGTGTTCTGGTGCGAACCGAACTGGGTGGTGTTTGGCTCATCACTAATGTTTATTGCACTTTTTGGATAATTACATATGTTATACATTCTATTTGTGTGCTGCACTATTTTTCTATGATAATTGTTTAGAGGTTTTTGGCTTGACCTTCAGTGTTCAGCAGCAGCTGATGTATTAATATTATTATCGGGTTATAGATTGTGAGCTGAATATTATCTTTTATTTATATTAATGGCTGTGTGTTGAGTTATTTTGAGGGGACAGCAAATTTACACTGTTATACAAGCTGTACACTCACTACTTTACATTGTAGCAAAGTGTAATTTCTTCAGTGTTGTCACATGAAAAGATAGAATAAAATCAGGGCATTTTTTCAGCTGGAACTTGGTGGAACTCAGTTCCACCACCTCTGGCTCAGGCCATCTGCTCTCTGCTCACCATTATCACTTGTAAACGCAAAAGATTGGCTTCTATGTTTACAAGTGACAGCTCATCTCCCAATGGCTCCCACAGATATGATCTCCTGAGTGGCTTACTACTGAGTGTCGGATTGGGACAAGGGAGATGGAAGTGCCCAGGCACAGTGTGGATGTCTATACCTCTATTGGTTGATCTCCCTGCAAATGAGAGAGGTAGGGATCATCCAGCTTAATAAAGGAATAAAAGTAAGACATGTGGAAGATGGTGAAGCTTTGAAGGAGGGGGGGGATGGGAGTAGTGAAGGAGGGGTGAGGGGGTTGCATTCAGAGGTCAGAGCTGAAGAAGGGTGAAAGTGAGATGTAAATGGGGGGGTTCAGGGGTAAGCATCTGTATAAGAAGGCTGAACTCTTCACTCTACATTGTACATAGCGCACCACCGATCTCTGCACATAGTGTGCCCCAAAACTCTGCACTCTGTGCATAAACCACCCCCAAACTCTGCACTTGGTACCCAGTGCACTCCTGGTATTTAGTGCCCATTTAAGATCCTATCACTGTTAGTAAAATTTGACCACACCCACTATTCAATGCAGTTTGGAGGGTATGAGTGTGTGTGTGTGTGTGTGTGGGGGGGGGTTGGGATGTTGTGGTTAACTGGTTAAGTTCCTGCACCTATTTTTCTGAGAAAAAAAGCCCTGAATACAATATTTACAAAAAATGTGAGGGGTGTATTTACTTTTGTAAGATACTGTAGGCTTGGTCCTTAAGTGGTTAACATATGTTTTTTTTTTCTTTAGTTTCTGAGTCTTACCAGCAGGGAACATTATGAAAATCGATTTAATATTTCCAATTTAAATCAGAGAAATAGAAGCCACTGGCTATTTGCATGATTCAAATCTCCTAGAATGTTTCTGTGCTGCATCATCTCGTCTATCTTCAGATTGCATTGCTGCGCCATATTTTTATATTTGCTGCAAACTATTAAATCTGCATCTCTCAATAGCTTGGTGAAATACTGAGGAAACGTTGAGCACCTGGATTTCTAAGGCATTCTTTGACTTTTGTTAAAAAAAGAAACAGGACAGAACAAAGACAGTTTCTATTTTTGGGTCAGCCGACATCATGGTTCCTCCTCTGTATATTGCATTAATAATGATAGCTATGATAGAATGTAGCACTGGAATATCTTTGAACATGTACGTATTTATTGTTAATTTGAAAGGCATGAAAAGGAGGCAGAAAATAAAACCGTGTGATCTGATCCACCTGACCAAGGGAGTGGTGAATGTCCTTCTACAGATATTTCTGACAGTGGAGATTATAATGGTCCTTGTACGTTCCCAGAAGTTTGTTGTAAAAGAAGGACTTTTGGCCGCCTTTATTTATCTTTACACGCTTATCTTCTTTAACTATTGGTTGACCGCCATCCTCTGTGCCTACTACTGCTTGGCCATCTCCAACCTTCCATTTGTTATTTTTGTTTGGGTGAAGAGGGCGATCACAACATTCCTCCCGCAGCTTCTCTTATTATCAGCAATGGGATCTTTTCTCTTCAGTATCCCATCAATTTGGGAGACTTCTCTGACTCTTCCCGGACACTCTATCCAGAATTCAACCAATGACTCTATGAGTTTTGGGGGAACATTGTCTTTTAACCATTTTTATCAAATAACAGTGGAGATTCTTGGTGTCTATTTACCATTTAGTCTCACCCTCCTCTCTCTCATGGTTACAATATTTATTCTTGTAAGACATCTATGGAACATCAAAGATAAAAATTCTAATTTTCAAAGCCCTAAACTCCAGGCTCTCATTAATGCAACAAGAACAATGGTATTTTTTCTTGCAGTCCTTGTATTGTATTACTTGTCTAGTTATTATACTGCTTTGTCTTTATATGAGTCTGTGCCCAAAATCAGCTGGTTCTTTTTTTTGTTTTGCCCAACTACTGAGGCTCTCACCATTATTCAGGCCAGTTCCAAGATGAGGGAGATATTTTGGGCGATCTTTTGTAGAACAGGGACAAAAAGGGGAAATGTTGAAACC
Source organism: Pelophylax lessonae (assembly GCF_965119305.1). NCBI lineage: Eukaryota > Metazoa > Chordata > Amphibia > Anura > Ranidae > Pelophylax > Pelophylax lessonae. The sequence continues at coordinate 8,531,796 of NC_138773.1, read as the reverse complement.
AATGAGTAGCATTTAGCGAATAAGAGCTTCAATAAGGAATTTCTGTTACTAAATATTCATGAGCCAAATGTACTTGGGTTCAGTTCACATGATGTTTAATCCTATTTAAGTCAACAATGTTTGTTTTTCTTGCAGCCCTTGTATTGTTTTATTAGACTGGTTATTATGCTGCTTTGGCTTTTTTTATGACTATGTAGACCTGGTGCCCAAAATCAGCTGGTTCTTTTTGTTGTTTTGAGGTTCTCACTCTTAAGTCAATGGGACCTTTATAATCATGTATAGCCATTTTCAAGGCTAATAGGCAAAGGATTGTCAAACCAAGGGCTTGGGGTGCTTGGCATGGCCTTGAGTAAACATGAGTCGGTCCAGCAACATTTTTTTTAAAAGTCCCTTTTGATGGGGAGCAGATCTCTTAATAATGTTTGAAGCATTAAAAATGCCCAATTCCTTCAAATATTATGTTTGGGGATATTTTAATCTTGCATGTGAAGTGATGCACCGGTGCAATGTATACAATGTACACTATAATACCAAATGTAATTACACACACATGAACTTTAATGACATCCCAGTCTTAGTCCGTAGGGTTCAATATTGAGTTGGCCCACCCTTTACAGCTATAACAGCTTCAACTCTTCTTGGAAGGCTGTCCACTAGGGATGATCAAACTTTTGAAAAGTTTGGTTCGACCAGAAAACCTGAATTTCCCGAAAGTTTGGTTCAGATTCCTGAACCCCATTGAAATCAATGGGACCCGAACTTCAGGAATCAAAAAACACAATTTTTAAGCCCTAAAACCTAATAAATGCCCCTAAAAAGTGCCTATGGTTATGGGTCATGCCCCAGGGACTGTGAATCAGGCAAAAAAAAGTTCTTAAAAATTGTCGTTTTTGATAGAGAGCCAATTGTTGAAAACATTATTGAAAAAAAAAGAAAAAATTTGAGATTTTCTTTGGATTTAGAGTATGGGGGGTCTAAAAAGTGTACCTGTGAAGTTTCAGCTCTGTAGCATGTCCAGAACCAGAATTATCGCATGCCAAACCTTCAAAAATGACTTTTTTGCTTAACCGCGCCTTTCTTTTGCTCCTAATAAAGCAGATGTGTGTGACGCCTTTTGCAGTGGACTTAATGCTTACAACAAGAACAGGCGTTAACTTGTCACTGAGGCTTTAAGTCCACTGCAAAAGGCTTGCAGTGGACAACTTTGGGTCGCATAGCAGTGTGCGTCTTGCAGGCGATTTTCACATCGCACAGTTGATAAAGCCTCAGTGACAACTATACATAAATTAAAATTCATCACAAAAAAAAAACAGATTATTTTTCTTAGAATTTCAGTAGCGCAGGGATGGTGTTACCCTCCTTTCATAAAGTGCAGATAAATAAAGTGCATAAATTGCATAAATAATCCAAAACATCCAACTAAGCAAGGACAGAGTCCTTCAAAAGTCTTTGTTTATGTAGTGCCAGAGCAATACACAGTGCCTTTAATGCAGGGTCATTGGTGTCAGTTATAGGAACCACCGTACAATGTCACCACCACCAGCTCTGGCACTACCTAAACAAACACTTTTGAAGGACTCTGTTCTTGCTTAGTTGGATGTTTTGGATTATTTATGCAATTTATGCACTTTATTTATTTGCACTTTATGAAAGGAGGGTAACACCATCCCTGCACTACTGAAATTCCCTGCAAGAAGCACACTACTATGCGACCCAAAGTTGTCGCTAAATACAGCAGATGTGTGTATCGCTGAAATGTATTTTGCACAATAGCTGACTAGCAATCACGTATACCTGCTGTAGATATATCAGCAGTGCAACGTGCTCACTAGATGGAACCCTGACACTTAAAAGTATCCCTACAAAAACTAAATTATTGAATCTAACTATAGTGGTATATAGAACCCAAACTACACTGCATATCCCTTTCCTCACACTAAAAGAACAGCTCCATACAGCAGCAGATAATTTCTAACTGACACTGTCCATTTAAATTTTTTTTTCTAACTCAAACAGCACAATCGCTGTATTTCTAACTACACTGACAATCTTTCTGTAAGCTGACTGCTCTTCTACTGATCTGGAGCTTTACAAGCAATCGGCTATGCAGCAAACGTTGTTTAACATAGCAGGAGAAACACAAATGCTTCCAGTCTTTTCCAAAGCCTCTTTATTACAGTGCTAGAGGTTAGGCGGGGCTATGTTATATACTGGGGGGCATATTCACTACTGATTGGCCTCTGGTCCCCTCATTGGCTTTTACTGATGTTTCTGGGCCAATCACGGGCTTTTAAAGCCCACTTCCTGTCCCATTGCATTTTGGGTGGTTCTGGTGACCGAATTCCGAACTTTTACCGCAAACAAGTTCGGAATTCGGCCGAATTTCGAACACCCAATGTTCGGGTCGAACCGATGGCCGACCCGAACCGTTCGATCATCCCTACTGTCCACAAGGTTTAGGAGTGTGTCTTTGAGAATGTATGACCATTCTTCCAGAAGCACATTTGTGAGGTCAGGGAATTAAGTGGACAAGAAGGCCTGGCTCGCATTCTCCACTCTAATTCATCCGAAAGGTGTTCTATTGGGTTGAGGTCAAGACTTTGTGCAGGCCAGTCAAGTTCCTCCACCCTAAACCATGTCTTTATGGACCTTGTGTTGTGCACTGGTCCAAATCATTTGGTGGAGGGGTGGGGATTATGGTGTGGGGTTGTTTTTCATGGGTTGGGCTTGGCCCCTTAATTCCAGTGATGGGAACTCTTAAGACATCAGCATACCAAGACATTTTGGGCAATTTCATGCTCCCAACTTTGTGGGAACAGTTTGGAGATGGCCCCTTCTTGTTCCAGCATTAAAGCGCACCAATGCACAAATCAAGGTCCATAAAGACATGGATGAGCGAGTTTGGGGTGGAAGAACTTGACTGGCCTGCACAGTCCTGACCCCAAGCCAATAGAACACCTTTGGGATGAATTAGAGTGCAAACTGTGAGCCAGGCCTTTTCTACTACATCAGTGCCTGACCTCACAAATGCGCTTCTGGAAGAATAGTCAAACATTCCCATAGACACTCCTAAACCTTGTGGACAGCCTTCCCCGAAGAGGTGAAGCTGTTATAGCCGCAAAGGGTGGGCCAACTCAATATTGAACCCCACAGACTAAGACTGGGATGCCATTAAAGTTAATGTGTGAGCGTAAAGGCAGGTGTCCCAATACTTTTGGTAATATAGTGTACTTCATTTGCAACCCCCCCCCCCCCAACAAAAAAAAAAATACAATTTGCATTGTTGATAAATGATATTTCACAGCATCTTCTTTCTGTTTGCAAACAAATCTAAAGGGATTCACTTAATCTATACCAAGACCCTTATCCAAACATGCAGCCTGGTGGGGTAGAAGCATGAATGTGCCCTCCCTTAATCATACCAGTCCACGTCCTCGACATGGGGAGGATACCTTGGCAGAGAGAACCCCCCATGGTGCCTTGTCCCCATGTTGATGAGAACAGGGGACTCTTCCTGACAACCCTGACTCATTGGTGATTGTTTTCTGAGGGTAACTTATCATAATCTTAAGTCTCTCTTGAAAATAAGGGCCCCCCAAAATAATGGCCACCCTGCTTGAATATACAAGGGTACATAGTACACCTGAATACTGTCACAGAAAAATAAAAGTAAATAAACCTACATACACACCTTTGATAGAGTGAATTAATAAAAAAAATCCATCATCGATTATGTTGTCCAGCAATGTAGATCTGGTAAATCACAATGAACAACTGTGAATGGTATGTTGCCAGCTAGCAGAATAATGTAAGCAAAGGGGCAGTGTATCCAGGGTGATGTAATTGACCAAATGGCAGGCAGGGTCAAGGATATTTAAATGCTAAGTTCACCTTTCTGAGCATGCACCTCCTCTCCGCCCGATCCCCCTTCCTGCGATAGTGGACAGGGGATCATCTCCTATCACAATTTGAAACCAGCATGGCTGTGCTGGACTTCACCCACCTGGTCCCATCATTCATTCACAGTTTCCTGTGAATGAATAGACTACAAGTACTGTCATCCATTGCAGCTGATGGCTTGTAATTCTCCATGGACTGCGAGGGCGCTGGTGAGCGCTCCTATAGTCTATTCATCTTCCTGCTCTTAAGTGACTGTCTGCCCATATCTGAGGTATGGGCAGAGAGCTATCCTGAGAATCTGCAAGAGCCTGGCATTTCACCCATGATCAACAGACCATGGGTACAATGTTCTGCAGGCTCGAAAAAAAAATGATGTATTTTTTTATAAAATTTTTTCAAAAAGAGAACGTATCCTTTATTTACTAACTAGGCCCTTCATAGAGAAAATATGTTTTTTTTAACCACTTACCCCAAATCGATGTAGCTCTACGTTGGCTGCAATAAGTGGCTCTAAAAAAATGGTACGGGGATGATGCCTCTAGCCGCAGGCATCATCCCCATACCATTTTGTAGAGCCAGTGGTCAGCTTTCAGGCAGTAATGACCGATGCGGCTCGGGAGCCGCTCGATCGTTACCCCAGCGAGCGAAGTGGACACTCCCCCGCCAACCTCCGCCGGCTGGTTGGAGTCCCGATCAAAGCCAGATGCGGCTTCGATTGGGTCTCCGATGACGTTACCCGGAGGCGGCGTCCATGATGTCACGTCCGGGTTACTTGGCTGGTAAAGGTGCCAAATTTAAGTGACTGTTGTGGCAGAGCGCTGCCCTGCCAGGGTCTAAAAAGTGAACGTGACCCAGAATTCTCAACCAGACAGGTTGAGGGGCTCCAGGGAGCTTGTGACATGAAGAGGAAACTGGCTTTTCAGTTTCCTCTGTGTTTTAAAAAGTCCAGTTTGGGACCTGGAGCTTGGAGATTTCTAAGTGATTCAGGTGGGATGGAATCTCCAATCCTGGGTCCAGATATTCAGAACAGCCAGCATAATAATTGGTCAGGTGTGTGCTGGGCTTTTAGTAGTAACCTGACCATGGTTCTTGGCTCCACCCCGGCAGACAGGAGGTCTAGCCCAGGAGTCAGGAGGGCTCCACATGGGAGTCAATGCAGCACGAGGCTGCGATCTGTGTGCACCCTGTTGGGTGAGCTAAGTCTGTAGGAGACAGACAAGGGCCTGAAGTGTTAAGGCCAGAGCAGCAGTGCTGCAAGTTCAAGCCAGGAGGGCTAAATAATCATTTATTTTGCGGAGGACTCAAATGCTGAAAACCCCCTGAGAAGGAAAAAACTTGTTTTCTGCACCGAGTTTTCTTTTAATAAACATGGGCAAAGAAAGCCCTTAAAGAAGAAACAGCGAGTGGCGGTGTCCTTAAAGCTCTACATTTGATGCGAGTCTCACACTGTATTAAAAAAATGCAGTTTTCGGCATTTTTAATCCATTGAAGTGCAGTGGAGGGGTTTGGGGGTCTTTTAGACCCCGGGTCCCTCCATAAAGAGCACCTGTCACTGCATATTACTGTCACAAGGGATGTTTACATTGCTTGTGACAGCAATAAAAGTGATCAGATTTTTATTTTTTAAAACTTGTGCTAAAATTAAAAAAAAATAATAAACTAAATAGGAAAAAAAAAATGTAACCACCCCCATCGCCGTGAGCTTGCGCACGAAAGAAATCGTATATGAAAGTCGCACCCGCAAATGAAATCGCTCAAACCACACATGTGAGGTATCACTGCGATCGCCAGAGCAAGAGCAATAATTTAAAAAAGGAGCTACTCTGTAACTCTAAACTGGCAACCGTTAAAAATTTTAAAGCGTCGCCTATGGAGATTTTTATTGACCATAGTTTGTCACCATTCCGCGGGTGTGAGCCAGTGGCGGCCGGTACGTTGGGGGCGCAGGGGCGCCGCCACCCCTATCCATGCATCCAGCCCCCTAATTTACATGCAGGGCGCCAGACGCATTGAGTTCAATGGGGCTTTTTTTTTTTTTAATCACCTGATTAGAGCCAGAGGCTCTAATAGGCTTCAGCAAAGGGTGGACCTGGGGCGCAGAGCAGTGCACCCCGAGCCCACCCATTGTGTGACAATAGCAAATGAAAATTCGCTACTGCCACACGGATCCTCCTCCTGGCCAATCAGGAAGCGGGTCCGAGACCCGCTTCCTGATTGGCCGAAAGGCAAACCCCATGCCATTGGCCGAGGAGGAGGCGGGAGGACTGAGGATTTGAGGAGACGCGGGGACTGAAGAGAAGCCGCCGCTACAGGTAAGTGCACTGGTCTCGGGGGGGGGGGCTTGGCACGCTGTTCACTCTGCATTAAAAGGGGGCACGCTGGTTTCTGCATTGAAGGGGGCACGCTGGTCTCTGCATTGAAAGGGGGCACGCTGATCACTGTGAATTGAAAAGGGGCACACTGTGGTAACTCTGCATTGAAGGGGGCACACTATACCTTGATTACTGAAGACCCCTTTCTCACTTTTATGACCTCAAAGTCACACAACTTTTTACAGCAATGCCTATTACATTTTTCTGTTTGCGCCCCCCCCCAAAAAATTTTGAGCACCAGCCGCCACTGGTGTGCGCAATTTTAAACCGTAACATGTTGGGTATCTATTTACTCCGCGTGACATTTTTTCACAAGATACAAAGAAAATGGGCTAACTTTACTGTTTAGTTTCTTTTTAAAATGCAGTGAAAGACCGCTGCGTAAATACCGCATGACAAAAAATATTGCAATAACTGCCATTTTTTTCTCCAGAGTCTTTGATAAAAAAATATATTTAATGTTTGGGGGTTCTAAGTAGTTTTCTAGCAAAAAATACCGATTGTAACGTTTTAATCAACAATGTGCCAGAAATGGGCTTGGTCCTTAAGTGGTTAATCTAATAACATTCTTAATGTAAACTGTCCAATAAAGGTAACACCCCCATCCCTCAGAACCCCAGTCTGATACAATAATTAAGTATAATTAAAGCGTAACTCCACTTTTGTTGAGGGAAAAAACATTCCCCGCTGGGTGATCTCTGTACATTGCAAGGATTTTAACAAACTTTGTTGCAGATTCCTATCTTTTGTTATTCTGAAGAAATCATTGTTTGTTCCTCTGTGCTGAGTGGGTCTAATGGGAGGGGTTTCATGATTATCAATCAGCTGTGGCAGCTGCAGAGCACTAATGAGGAAATCTGCTGGGCCTGCATCCCTTTAGATGTGTTCCTATTGGGAGGATCTCACTAAAAAATGACATTTTTATTGCAGGGGATGCCAGAAATCTGACTTGTATCTTAGTGCAGACTTCTGGGAAAATTGGCGAGCCAATCACACAAGCAGGAAATGATGTTTCTGGGGGTGTGGTCAGTATACATTCTGTGTACAGAACACCTCCAGGCAGCCATATTGCATTTTCAGCAAATTACAACAGCTGCAGATTGAAAAGGAAAGGTAATTTTTAGTAACTTTCAATTACAATATGATTTGTGTTCCAATTGTATACGCTATATTGTTTTTTCTTTATTTGCTATTTATTTTTCCCCACGAAAGTGGAGTTACCCTTCAAATTAAATAAAAACAAGTATATGCAAGGTATTAATTTAAAAGCAATAATTCAGCTTTGAACATCTAACACAGCATATGCATACATATATGCACACATTGGGGGATGGTGGTGTGGAGGAGGGGGGGGTTATTTAATAAAAAAGTATCTGATACAAACTGTGAGGTTGATTTACTATTGGAGATGGTCCCAGACACTTTTTTTTTAACAATTCCCCCCATTGTTTTCACAATTAAAGATAGAACCTTTAATATTCTGCACACATTATCATGATACCAATTGGTGATTTTAGAGCACATTTAGTGGTATATTTCTATATTAAATGCAAAGTTCCGGAGTTTTCAAATTGTGACAGCGGGTACGGGAGAGGATCCCCCGTCCACTGTCGCAGAAAGGGGGGATCAGGTGAAGAGGAGGTACATGCTCAGAAAGTGAACAGCAGTGCTAATTACTTTTTTTTTTTTATTGGATTTCTCCACTTCCACAGTACCTCCCCATGGAAGGAAGGTCATGTCCGGCCGCACATTGGCTCCTGGGATAAGCCAATCCCAGGAGTCGATGCGTCTTTGCCGCCTGAAGCCAGCAGCGCCGTATCCCTGGACTAGATATCAGTGGGCTGCAGCTGCCCACACTGAAGATGGGAGAACGCTTGAGGGGAGGGGGGGCTGCAAAGTAAATTTTTCAAACTAAATTATATTTAAAAAACCAACATTTTCTGATAATGACGATTGATGGAGGATTAACTTCAAACAACATGGAGGTGTTTATAAAAAAAAAAAAAAGCTGGAATTACACTTGCTACAACAGCAAATATTTAACCCCTTCTGGACCAGAGGATTTCCCCCCTTAATGACCAGGCCATTTTTTGCGATTCGGCACTGCTTTACTTTAACTGACAATTGTGCAGTCGTGCAACGCTGTACCCAAATAAAATTGATGTCCTTTTTTTCCCACAAATAAGTTTTTCTTTTGGTGGTATTTGATCACCTGGGCGTTTTTTTTTGCGCAATAGACAAAAAAAAGTGACAATTATTTAAAAAAAAAACAATATTTTTCACAATATATTGCAATCGCTTGATTTATTCTCCCTGGAGAAGAGACGCCTGAGGGGGGACATGATAGCAATTTTTAAATATCTCAATGGGGATCTCAGCTTAGAAAAAAAGCTGTTCAGTCAAAGGGATTGCATGAGGACTCGGGGGCATACAATGCGATTAGAGGAGAAGCGTTTTAACCTCAGGCAATGTGGGGGGTTCTTTACTGTTAGGGCTACAAGATTGTGGAATTCTCTACCACAAGAGGTGGTTTCTGTGGGTAGTATGGTGGCTTTCAAAAGACTCTTAGACGTACATCTCAAGGATCAGAACATTCAGGGCTATGTTAGATGATTACGGCCACACACACCTACACAGGGGGAACTGGATGGACTATTGTCTTTATTCAACCTCACCTCACCTACTATGTAACTATGTAACATTCTGCTATATAACATTCCCCGCCCCCCCCCCCCCCCAAAAAAAAATCGAATTTGTTCATCCTTTTAGGCCAATTATTATTCTGCTACATATTTTTGGTAAAAAAAAAAATCCCAAAAAGCGTATTTTGATTGGTTTGCGCAAAAGTTATCCTGTCTAAAAACTAGGGGGAAATATTTATATCATTTTTATTTATTTATTTTTTTTACGAGTAATGGCGACGATTTGCGATTTTTTTGCGGGACTGCGACATTGCAGCGGACAGATCGGACCCCTAACTGACATTTTTGACACTTTTGGGGGTACCAGTGACATTACTTCAGTAATCAGTGTTAAAAAAATATGCACTGTTACTGTAATAATGACACTGGCAGGGAATGGGGTTAACCCGGGGGTGATCAAAGTGTTAAGTGTGTCCTTAGGGGGTGTTTTCTAACTGTATGGGGGAGGATCACAAGCACTCTGTGTTCACTTTAGAGAAAAACAACGATCTGCTGTGTTTACAACAGCAGACCGTCGTTCTCTCTTCGCGCGGAGCAATCGTGGGTTCCCGTCGGCAATCGCGGCTGCCGGCCCCGTGGATCAGCATCCCCACAGCCTAGTGGGGGTGGGTGCACCTCCGGAGGTGCATGCTCGCCCCCACTGCCATACAGGTATGGCAGTTTGCGCACCTGAGCCAGCCTGCTACAGTATATCTGAGGTGGGCGGTCCGCAAGTGGTTAAAGTAGATCTTTACTCTCCCAATTAGCATTAATTATTTGGAATCCTTATGCTGCTACTATTAGTTAATAGATAGGAAAGTTTATCATATTTACTTGTTTTAATTTTTTTTTTTTACACCTCTCCAGTTACTTCCTGGTTTCTTGCCTAGGCAAATGATGTCATACATCCCAGCAAATGATGTCATACATCCCAGCAAATGATGTCATACATCCCAGCAAATGATGTCATACATCCCAGGAGACTTTGGGAGGAGAGGAGGGTTTTCTCAGCTAAGCAACACTCTCCTGCAAGCATGCTTGAGTTAAGGGCAGATGGATTCCAGGAAATAATTGCTACATAAATCATCTGCCCTTACTCAAGATGGCCACGACCAGTAATGTTTTTCTTTTTTTTAAAGTGACTTCTCAACAACAAAAAAAAACATGGAGATAGGGATGGATGGGGGAGCTTGCTTTGTATAATATAAATAATGTATATAGTGTTTTTGGTTTGTGGTGGTCAGATGCAGTGAAGATCCACTTTATATGTAAGTCACCCAAATATAGATATATATATTTTTTTTTTTTTTTCTTTTTTTCTTTTTTTTCCATTAGTGGCGGTTCACACTTCTGCGATGCAGGAAGGCTGCGAATATGCAGTGTGTTCCCGCATCACATCCGCACCTCTGGCAGTTCACACTGCCATATGCGATACGCTGGGGGTGTCAATTAATTGTTAACGACACCCCCAGTTTGATCGCATATCGCAGTGCGATCTGACAGTACGCACAGGATCGGATCGCACAAGTGTGAACCACTGTGCGATCCGATTCTGAGGCGGCTGAAAAACTGCCTCCTGTGCGTCTTGGGCGCGGATACAGTGCAAATTCAGCCATACAAAGTGTATGGCTGAACTCACATCCGCACATCCGATCGCATGTAATGAAGGAGCAGTGCACTCCGAATTACATGCGATCTCGCAAGCCGCAATAATGTGAACCGGCACTAAATGTTTTATTATGATTAGAAAATCAGTTTACAATATAAAAAATGCATGAAAATGTACACATAATGCCATCATTAATAACACAAACAGTGTCCATGAAAAACAGCAAAACAGTTTAAGGCCTCTTTCACACTTGCGGACCGTTCAGATCCGGTTCCTGTCAGTTTTTAAGGCGGATCTGAACAAATGCCCCCATGCATCTCTATGGGGCATCGGATGTCAGACATGTCCGATCCTGTCTGTCAAATCCGGACAGATGGAAACCCTATTTTACATCCGTCTGGTTGACTGGATCAGATAGGATCGGATGAGAACGGGCAGGCGGTCCGTTCTCATCCGATTCCTCCATATAGGACAGCGGGGACCTGACAGCTGTGTCTCCGCACATAGCGCGGAGACAGAGCTGCCATACGCCTGCCGATCCCCCGCTGAAAAAAACGGAGTCCGGCAAATGTGAAAGGGGCCTAAATCGGCACATATTATGGTCTCGGAGAGTGTCCTTCTCGCCCAATGGGTCTATCTAACCAGGACAACTCCAACTCCGCTTTGGGTATAAGTAAGAAGCAAAGGCGAGATTTGAGGAGATCTTGTCGTAGTATTGTGAGAAGGACAGGGAAGGATAGAGGAGAAAAATGGAAGAGAGGAGAAGAAGAAGAAAAGAGAAGAGATGAGGGAAAGAAAAAAAAAGGGGGGGGGGGGGTATTTGTGTTTTACCTTTAATAGGAACTTTACCAATAATATGGGGTTTATAGAAATAAGGTTCTCTGTGTTTTGCATTTGACAATAGTTTGTAGAAGTTTTGTGGTTAATCAAGCATCATGAATGTTAACTGTCTTAAATATAAATAAAGGAAATTTAGAGGTGTGTACTGTGTGCTTTATTGGTACATGTGGAAATCATGAAAACATACTTGCCAACTGTCCCGCTTTTGCCGGGACAGTCCCAGCAAATTTGAGCCTGTCCTGGGTAGTTGATGTTGTCCCGGCTTCCCAGTTGTTCCCCCCCCCCCCTTACCAGAGCTGTTAGTAGTGGGAGAACGATCCAGTCCTTTCACCTTCTAGACAGGGGAGGGCAAGATGGCCCCCACTCCACTCTATGGCCTTGGAGGACCTGAGAGACGTCATAAGTCGCTTTATCCCAATGGCCTTAAAGGCCCCATTTTTTTCATGATTAAAAAAATTACTTTTTTTTGCTTTTTAGTGTAGATGTGAGATGTGAGGTCTTTTTGACCCCAGATCTCACATTAAAGAGGACCTGTCCTGCTTATTTCTATTACAAGGGATGTTTACATTCTTTGTAATAGGAATAAAAGTAATCAAAACATTTTTTTTTTAAAAGGGACAGTGTAAAAATAAAAGGTAAAACGAATAAGAAAAAATTAAATTTAAAGCGCGCCATCCCTCCGAGTTTGCGCGCAGAAGCGAACGCATACGCAAGTCGCACCCACAAATGTAAACGGTGTTCAAACAACATATGTGAGGTATCGACACAATCGTTAGAATGAGAGAAAAAAATGATATCCCTAGACGTCCTCTGTAACTCTAAACTGGTAACCTGTAGAAAAAAGTGTCGCCTATGGGGATTTTTAAGTACCGCCTCTCCACGAGCGCGCGCAATTTTGAAGCATGGGTATCTATTTACTCGGCGTAACATTATATTTCACATTTTATATAAAAAATTGGGCTAACTTTACCGTTTTTTTTTTTTTTTTTTAAATTCAAAAACGTGTACTCTTTTAAAAAAAAAAGTGCGGTTGTAAGACCGCTGCGCAAATACTGTGTGATATAAAATATTGCAACGATCTCCATTTTATTCTCTAGGGTATCTGCTAAAAAACCTGTAAAAATGTTTAAAGTGTCGCCTATGGAGATTTTTAAGTACCAATGTTTGTCGCCATTCCACGAGCGTGCGCCATTTTGAAGCATGACATGTTGGGTATCTATTTACTAGCCATAACATTATATTTCACATTATAGAAAAAAAATGGGCTATCTTTACTGTTTTCTTATTTTTTCTTATTTTTTAATTCAAAAACGTGTATTTTTTCCCCCAAAAAATTGCGTTTGTAAGACCGCTGTGCAAATATGGTGTGATATAAAATATTGCAAGGATCTCCATTTTATTCTCTAGGGTCTCTGCTAAAAAACCTGCAAAAATGTTTAAAGTGTTGCCTTTGGAGATTTTTAAGTACTTAACATTTGTCGCCATTCCAGGAGCGTGTGCAATTTTGAAACATGACTAGAGTTGAGCGAACACCTGGATGTCCGGGTTCGGCGGGTCCAGCCGAACTTGAAAAAAAAATTCGGGGTTCGTGACCCGGACTTAACCTGAACTTGACCCCGATCCCAAACCCCATTGAAGTCAATGGTGACCCGAACTTGTGAGCACTAAAATGGCTCTAAAAAAAAATGGAAAGGGCTAGAGGGCTGCAAATGCCAGCAAAATCTTCTTTAGAGCATGGCAAGTGCTCTGCAAACAAATGTGGATAGGGAAATAACTTAAAATAACAGAAAAAACAGAAAAATAAAAAATAATCATCTTGATCTAGGAGGACGAGGCCCTTATGGATTAGAAGGTTGAGGTGGCGGTGGATGTGACGGTGTAGGTGGAAGTGGCGGTGGAGGAGGACGAGGTAGCCAACACTGGTTTTTGTTTTTAGTTTTATTTCTTTTTAAATTAGGGTACACCCCAAAAGAGTTAGAAAGATCAAATATAACAATGGCTGGGTAAGGCCGGTATACATGTCTATTCTGCACAAGGTACGGACAAGTCCTGTGGGATCCATGCCGGGTTCATTTTAATGAACGTGAGCTTGTCCACATTGGCTCTGGACAGGCGGCTGTGCTTGTCTGTGATAACGCCCCCAGCCATGCTAAATACACGTTCAGATAATACACTGGGTGCAGGGCACGCCAGCACCTCCAAGGCGTAAAGGGCAAGCTCAGGCCATGTGCCCAATTTGGAGTATGTGTATAGTACGTAAGGAACGGTAAGGAACTGTATATGGTGTATGGTAAGGAACGGTGATGGCGGCGGGGGGGGCTTTTTTCCCCCTTCTGGGTTGAGTCTGGCCTTGGAAAAGATATGTGTCCCTGGTTGTGGGCTGGGCTCTCCCAAAGCTATCTAAGTACTGAGGCCTTCTGGTAGAGACGGGCTGCACTGGTCTTGCCAGGGACCGGGATTCTGAAAAGTGTGTGGTGTATGTGCCCCTGGAGTGGCAGTCCAGGGGTGCCATAATTCACGGTGGATGGCAACACTATGAGTATGGCACCAAGGACACTGCACTTCCTACACACGTTTTTCACATCTGCCTCTAGGGCCGGGCCTTTTGGTCAGGAGTCAGGACCAGAGGAATTTTTTATTCCTGTCCGAAGGGCCTGCCATAGTATTGCAACGTGGCACTAACCTTGCACTTCTCCACTATCCCTTTCCCCACTTTTATGTGTTGTGTGTCTCACGTTTTGTGTTTTTTATTGTGGCGGTACACTTTACTTTACACAGCGTGATTAGTAGGGTGTAGGTCCTTGGGCCTGTCCCTGAAAGTCTTGGGAGGGGGTGGATGGCCTTCTGGCTTGGTTCACCCTCTCTCATGGGGTCTCTCTTCGGGAGAGCCCCACCTAGTACTTGGGGTGGTCTGTTTCAGCAGACCTCCTAAAGAACGTGGCTGCCTGGTTTCGGCCAGGTTAGCCAGTGTAAGTACCCCAGTACCTGTCAGGAGCCCGGGGGATCAGGGTCAGGGACCATGTGTACACCCTGTGCACTTTTTGTGTTTCACTTTTTTGGTGTTCACTTTTTATCTCTGTTCCTATTTCAACTTTCAAAATATTTTTATTAGTACAAAGAGTAAGGTTACAAACAAGAGCAAAACCAGAACAGGTGGTATGCAAGTTGGGATTGCAGAAACAGCTGGGTACAGGAATACAATGGGCTTCAAGGGGAGTGCAATCCAAATCAAAGTAGACATATTAGAAGCATCAAGATGAAAAAATGTCTTCAAAATGACTAAAAGGCACAAAAGACTGTGAAGGGAGGAAAGAAGGAAAGGAGAAGACAGAAGAAGAGAAAGGCAAGGGAAGTGAAGGTAAAAAGATAACGAGTGGAAGTTGTCTTAGAGGTTCCCGGACGGGGAGGATAAGTGTCCTGGATAGAGGTGCGTGTTGGTATAGATTGCCCATGGTTCCCAAACCGCTTTGAAGGTGCTCTTCCTATCTAGGAGAGTGCTGGCCAATTTTTCTTGGGTCATAATCCAAGAGATTTTACATTTGGTGGCTAAGAAGGAAACCGATTCCCGTTTCCATGATTTAGCCAAGGTAATTTTAGCACCAAGCAAAAGGAAAAAAAGGAGTTTAGACATATGTTTGGGCGCATGATCTATTTTAAAATTGAGAAGAGCTATTTTCGGGTCCTGGGGTATAGTCAGGACTAGGGTTGAGCGAACACCTAGATGTCCGTGTTCGACGGGTTCGGCCGAACTTTAAAAAAAAGTCCGGGTCCGTGTCCCGGACTTTTACCGAACTTTTCCCGGACACCGAACCCCATTGAAGTCAATGGGGACCCGAACTTTAAGGCACTAAAATGGCTCTAAAACACCAAAGGAAAGGGCTAGAGTGCTGCAAATGGCAGCAAAACGTAATTAAGAGCATGGCAAGTGCTCTGCAAACAAATGTGGATAGGGAAATAACTTAAAACAACAAAAAAAAACAGAAAAATAAAACAATGTTCTTCTTCATCTCTGAAGGACGAGGCCCATATGGAGTAGGAGGGAGGTTGAGGTGGTGGTGGATGTGGCGGGTGACATAGGCGTGCGCACAGGGTGTGCTGGGTGTGCCTGGGCACACCCTAATCACCTAGGGCACATAGCATTGCCAGTGAGGAGATGGGAAAGATCTCCCTGGGACCTGCTCTGCTCTATTTCTCCTTGCCTACAGGTACATGGCCCCGATACATTACTCTCCCTGCTGGCAAACACATGCATGTGTATTTCAACTTTGGGGTGCACACCTTAATGCAATAGGCTGCGCACACCTATGGGCGGTGTAGGTGGAAGCGGCGGTGGAGGAGGACCAGGGCCGGATTAACAGCATCATGGGCTTGGTGCTGAGGATTTTGAAGGGCCTTAAGGGCCGTGCCTTGCCATGCACCCAGAGGAGGAAGGGTGCAGCCATGCATGCCTAATTCAACATGGGATGCTGTCTCAGAAGCCCATAAACACATCCATGCATCGCCAACTGTCCCTCCTTGTCCGGCCTTCACGCTGTGTGGGGAGGTTCTGAGGGTGCTGCCTGGGGAAGCGAGCATAGAAGCCAGACTTCTGTGTTTACAAGTGACAGAAGAGCGGTAACAGTGAATATGGCCAACCCGGGGCCTATATAAAAGGTAGGGGCCTGGAGCTGCAGCTCCAATAGCCCCTACATTAATCTGGCCCTGAGGAGGAGGACGAGGTAGCCAACACTGCTTCTTTTCAAAAATTTTAAATGAGGGTACACCCCAAAAGAGTGAGAAAGAGCAAAAATGGAACAATGGGTGGGTAAGGTCGGTATCCATTGCTATTCTGCATAAGGTACGGAAAAGTCCCGTGGGATCCATGCCTGGTTCATTTTAATGAACGTGAGCTTGTCCACATTGTCTCTGGACAGGCGGCTGCGCTTGTCTGTTATAACGCCCCCAGCCGTGCTAAATACCCGTTCAGATAATACACTGGCTGCAGGGCACGCCAGCACCTCCAAGGCGTAAAGGGCAAGCTCAAGCCATGTGCCCAATTTGGAGACCCAGAAGTTGAAGGGGGCAGACCCGTCATTCACTACATGTAGGCGTGTGCACACATACTGCTCCACCATGTTGGTAAAATGCTGCCTCCTGCTAAGACGTTCCATCTGAGCTGCTGGTGCTGCTGTTTGTTGTGGCGTGCTGACAAAGCTTTTCCACATTTCGGCCATGCTAACCCTGCCTTCTGAGGTGCTGGCGGTGCCCTGGTTGCGTTGGCGACCTCCTCCTCCTCCTCCTCTGCCTTGTGCTTCCACTGTGGCCCCGCTGTCAGATGGGAATGCCAGCAGCATGGCGTCTACCAGCGTGCGCTTGTACTCGCGCATCTTGCGATCGCGCTCCAGTGAGTGAATTAAGGACGGTACGTTGTCCTTGTAACGGGGATCCAGCAGCGTGGCCACCCAGTAATCAGCACAAGTTAGAATGTGGGCAACTCGGCGGTCGTTGTGGAGACACTGCAGCATGTAATCGCTCATGTGTGCCAGGCTGCCCAGAGGCAACGAAAGGCTGTCCTCTGTGGGAGGTGTATCGTCCGTGTCCTCTGTATCCCCCCAGCCACGCACCAGTGATGGCCATGAGCTGGCCTGGGTGCCACCCTGCTGTGAACATGGTTCCATCTCCTCCTCCAGCTCCTCCTCCTCCTCATCCTCCTCATCCTCCAGAACTGTGCCCCTGCTGGACAATTGCGTCCCTGGCGTTTGCGTGTGCAGGAACCCACCCTCGGAGCCCCTTGCGAATGACTGCCCTGAAAGCCTTGGAAATGTTACCTCTTCATCCTCCTCCTCCTCCTCATCCTGTGCCACATCCTCTTCCATCATCGCCCGAATTGTTTTTTCAAGGAGGCATGGAAGTGGGATAGTTAAGCTGAGAACGGCGTCATTGCCACTGGCCATGTTGGTGGAGTACTCAAAACAGCGCAACAAGGCACACAGGTCTCGCATGGAGGCCCAGTTAAATTAAATAGCGGAATAGAAAATATGATCCAAAAAAAGTGTATGTATATCACACGTACACAACCACACTGGGCCCCAATTACTATTGTTTGTACCCCTAAAAGGTTAGATGAGGAGTAGGGGGAGTATGGAACAGGCAGCACCCTCAAACCTTCAGAAGTATGAGATGAACCCCAACAACTTGGAAAGGTGGATCTCTCTCACACGTACCGACACAGACTATCCCGCAATTCAATTGATCCTCAAAGGTTTTTATTGAATAGCGGAGTAGGAAATATGATCAAAAAAAGTGTATGTATCTCGCACGTACACAACCACACTAGGCCCCAATTACTATTGTTTGTACCCCTAAAAGGCTAGATGAGGAGTAGGGGGGGTATGGAACAGGCAGCACCCTCAAACCTTCAGAAGTATGAGATGAACCCCAACAACTTGGAAAGGTGGATCTCTCTCACACGTACCGACACAGACTATCCCGCAATTCAATTGATCCTCAAAGGTTTTTATTGAATAGCGGAGTAGGAAATATGATCAAAAAAAGTGTATGTATCTCGCACGTACACAACCACACTAGGCCCCAATTACTATTGTTTGTACCCCTAAAAGGCTAGATGAGGAGTAGGGGGGGTATGGAACAGGCAGCACCCTCAAACCTTCAGAAGTATGAGATGAACCCCAACAACTTGGAAAGGTGGATCTCTCTCACACGTACCGACACAGACTATCCCCCAATTTAACTGATCCCCAAAGGTTTTTGATTAAATAGCGGAATAGAAAATATGATCCCAAAAAAGTGTATGTATATCACACGTACACAACCACACTAGGCCCCAATTACTATTGTTTGTACCCCTAAAAGGCTAGATGAGGAGTAGGGGGGGTATGGAACAGGCAGCACCCTCAAACCTTCAGAAGTATGAGATGAACCCCAACAACTTGGAAAGGTGGATCTCTCTCACACGTACCAACACAGACTATCCCCCAATTTAACTGATCCCCAAAGGTTTTTGATTAAATAGCGGAATAGAAAATATGATCCCAAAAAAGTGTATGTATATCACACGTACACAACCACACTAGGCCCCAATTACTATTGTTTGTACCCCTAAAAGGCTAGATGAGGAGTAGGGGGGGTATGGAACAGGCAGCACCCTCAAACCTTCAGAAGTATGAGATGAACCCCAACAACTTGGAAAGGTGGATCTCTCTCACACGTACCAACACAGACTATCCCCCAATTTAACTGATCCCCAAAGGTTTTTGATTAAATAGCGGAATAGAAAATATGATCCCAAAAAAGTGTATGTATATCACACGTACACAACCACACTAGGCCCCAATTACTATTGTTTGTACCCCTAAAAGGCTAGGAGTAGGGGGAGTATGGAACAGGCAGCACCCTCAAACCTTCAGAAGTATGAGATGAACCCCAACAACTTGGAAAGGTGGATCTCTCTCACACGTACCAACACAGACTATCCCCCAATTTAACTGATCCCCAAAGGTTTTTGATTAAATAGCGGAATAGAAAATATGATCCCAAAAAAGTGTATGTATATCACACGTACACAACCACACTAGGCCCCAATTACTATTGTTTGTACCCCTAAAAGGCTAGATGAGGAGTAGGGGGAGTATGGAACAGGCAGCACCCTCAAACCTTCAGTATGAGATTGTGTTCACTGTACCCCACAAAGATTGAGTTCACTGCACCCCACAATGATTGTGTTCACTGCACCCCACAAAGATTGTGTTCACTGCACCTCACAAAGATTGTGTTCACTGTACCCCCCAAAGATTGTGTTCACTGCACCCCACAAAGATTCTGTTCACTGTACCCCACAAAGATTGTGTTCACTGCACCCCAAAAAGATTGTGTTCACTGCACCCCAAAAAGGATGTTGTTCACTGCACCCCAAAAAGGATGTTGTTCACTCCACCCCAAAAAGATTGTGTTCACTGCACCCCACAAAGATTGTGTTCACTGCACCCCAAAAAGATTGTGTTCACTGCACCCCAAAAATGATTTTGTTCACTGCACCCCAAAAAGGATTTTGTTCACTGCACCCCAAAAAGGATGTTGTTCACTCCACCCCAAAAAGATTGTGTTCACTGCACCCCAAAAAGATTGTGTTCACTGCACCCCACAAAGGATTTTGTTCACTGCACCCCAAAAAGATTGTGTTCACTGCACCCCAAAAAGGATGTTGTTCACTGCACCCCAAAAAGGATTTTGTTCACTGCACCCCAAAAAGATTGTGTTCACTGCACCCCACAAAGGATTTTGTTCACTGCACCCCACAAAGATTGTGTTCACTGCACACCAAAAAGGATTGTGTTCACTGCACCCCAAAAAGATTTTGTTCACTGCACCCCAAAAAGATTGTGTTCACTGCAGCCCAAAAAGATTGTGTTCACTGCAGCCCAAAAAGATTGTGTTCACTGCAGCCCAAAAAGATTGTGTTCACTGCAGCCCAAAAAGATTGTGTTCACTGCAGCTCACACACAGAAAAATGGATGTGGATCACTGACACCTGCCTATCTCCAATCCCACACCACACAGCAATATCGATTGTAGTTTGTAGAACACAGTTTCCCTAAAATTCAGCAGACTCTGTCCCTAACAGGATTGAGAAGAGATCGTAGATCAGGATTGAGTGCAGACCCCACCCCCCACACAGCAATATCGATTGTAGTTTGTAGAAGACACTGACCCTATATAATTCAGCAGACTCTATCCCTAAAATGCCTACAACTCGCCCTGCCTAAACACTCCGACCTGTCCCTCAATTCTATCCGGACACAAATGGTTTTTTCCTGCCTATCTTTCCCTAATCAGCAGCCAGCACGTTGATGTGTGCTCTGTCCCTGAATCTAAGCAGCATAATGACGCCGCTGCGGCTGCCTCGAACTTATAAAGACTTGGTCACATGCTTCAGACGGCCAATCACAGCTACTGAGACATTTGCAGGCATGGCTGGGATGGCTTAAGGCACACCAGTTAAACGATTGTTGATTGGCTGTTGAAAGCCCGCCATGAAAAGAGCGCCAAAGCATGCAAAACCCGGAAATAAAACGACCGAACACGGATTTTTACCCGAACATACAGTAAAGTGTCCGTGTCCGTGTTCGGGTACAAAAAATCCAATTATTCGGTACGAACACGAATAATACAGTCCGTGTTCGCTCAACACTAGTCAGGACCTTTTGTTCCAAAACGATCTGATGCGAGGACAGGACCACCAGGTATGGAACATGGAGCCTATCATTCCACAATTGCGGAAGCAAAGAGGTGAAGTGTTTGGAAACATTATAGCCAGCCTGCTCGGAACTCTATACCACCTGGTAAAGATTTTGACAGGTGTTCACTTTTTTATGCACCCACCGGGTGATAGTCTGAGTGTGTTCACACACCACGGGCTTAAAAAAAAAAAAGCTGGTGGTCCTGGTTGTTGTGGCTTGCCGACAAAGCTTTTTCCACATTTCATACATGCTAACCCTGACTTATGAGGTGCTGGCGGTGTCCTGGCTGCATTGGCGACCTCCTCCTCCTCTGCCTTGTGCTTCCACTGTGCCCCCTGCTGTCAGGTGGGAATACCACCAGCATCGCTTCTCGACCTTTTGGCTAAGATCAAGTGTAGTATCTGTTGTTATCGGTTAAATCAGTAATCAGTAAAACTGCCTGCTGTCGTTTACCCCTGGCTGTGCTGAAGTTGGTGGTGAAGGTGTTACGCTGACCGGAAGCGGAGGCAGTAGAGGATGAGGATGAGGAAGCGGAGTAGGAGGAGTTAGCAACAGGAGGCAAACTGAAGCACCCTGCAATCCTCAATGGTGGAAGGAGATGCGCCAAACAAATTTAAAGGGTGTATCTCACAGTAACATATTCAGCAAACACTGCAAAATTATTAATGTTCCCCTAAATGGGTGTTTATTGAATAGCTGAATAGAACAACAGTATGTAAAGGGTGTATCTCACACGTACAGATACAGACTAGGCCGCAATTTAATATCTTTCTTTCCCCTAAATGGGTGTTTATTGAAAAGCGGAATAGAACAACAGTATCCAAAGGGTGTATCTCACAGTAACATATGCAGACTAGGCCGCAATTTAATATTTTTTCCCTAAATGGGTGTTTATTGAATAGCGGCATAGAACAACAGTATACAAAGGGTGTATCTCACAGTAACATATGCAGACTAGTCCGCAATTAATTTTTTTTCCCATAAATGGGTGTTTATTGAATAGCGGAATAGAACAACAGTATCCAAAGGCTGTATGTCACAGTAATGTATGAATGAAAAACTGAAAAATAATAATTTTTCCCTTAAATTGGTGATTTTTGAATAGCAGATTAGAACACAGCAGTGTCTAAACGCTGCATGTCACAGTAAAGTATGAATAAAAAACTGAAAAATAATTTGGCTGTTTTGAATGCTGTGATTTTTTTTTTATTTGGCGCCAATTACCTGAAAGTAATGTCATGACATCACTTCCGGGTTTTTACATGGAGACCCGATCAGAGCCAAATGCGACATTGATCGGGTCTTCGGTGGCTATGCAGGTAGGATGCCCGGGTCTCCCGGGGGGACGGGAGACCCAGGCGAGCCGCGGAAGGTGGCGGGAGGGGGGGGGTCCACTCCCGCTCCTTGTAATGATAGCTGAGCGGCTTCTCAGACAGTCAACCGTTGGCTATGGATGCCGGTACCGGGGTGATGCCTCTAGCTGCAGATATCAATCTAGTACAAGCACTTTCCCAAAATATCGGCAATATCGGTAACCTCAGGGGCCAATTCTGATATATCGGGGAAAGTGCATATCGGCCCCAGATAAATCGGCTTTGCCAATAATCGGTCGATCCCTAATTTATATACCATATATACTCGAGTAAAAGCCGACCTGAAAATAAGCTGAGGCCCCTAATTTTACCACAAAAAAATTGTAAAAATGATTGACTCGAGTATAAGCCTAGGGTGGGAAATGCAGCAGCTACTGGACCCAACTGAACCCCCATGAGACCCAAAACAAGGGCTGCGGACATGGTACAGGAGAATGAAGGGCTGTGGGCATGGTACAGGAGATGCAGTGTGTGGGCATGGGACAGGAGAATGCAGGGCTGTGGGCATGGTACAGGAGAATGCAGGGCTGTGGTCGTGGTACAGGAGATGCAGTGCTGTGGGCATGGGACAGGAGAATGCAGGGCTGCGGGCATGGTACTGGAGATGCAGTGCTGTGGGCATGGGACAGTAGAATGCAGGGCTGCGAGCATGCTACAGGAGAATGCAGGGCTGCGGGCATGATACAGGAGAATGCAGGGCTGCGGGCATTGTACAGGAGAATGCAGGGCTGCGAGCATGGTACAGGAGAATGCAGGGCTGGGGGCATGGTACAGGAGAATGCAGGGCTGCGGGCATACTACAGGAGAATGCAGGTCTGCAGGCATGGTACAGGATAATGCAGGGCTGCGGGCATGGTACAGGAGAATGCAGGGCTGCGGGCATACTACAGGGGAATGCAGGTCTGCAGGCATGGTACAGGATAATGCAGGGCTGCGGGCATGGTACAGGAGAATCCAGTACTGCAGGCAATGGTACAGGAGAATGCAGGACTGCGGGCATACTACAGGAGAATGCAGGTCTGCAGGCATGGTACAGGATAATGCAGGGCTGCGGGCATGGGACAGGAGAATGCAGGGCTGCAGGCATACTAAAGGAGAATGCAGGGCTGCGGGCATGGTACAGGAGAATGCAGGGCTGCAGGCATGGTACAGGAGAATGCAGGGCTGCAGGCATACTAAAGGAGAATGCAGGGCTGCGGGCATGGTACAGGAGAATGCAGGGCTGCAGGCATGGTACAGGAGAATGCAGGACTGCAGGCATACTAAAGGAGAATGCAGGGCTGCGGGCATGGTACAGGAGAATGCAGGGCTGCAGGCATGGTACAGGAGAATGCAGGGCTGCGGGCATGGTACAAGAGAATGCGGAGCTGCGGGCATACTACAGGAGAATGCGGTACCTACCTGTTCCTGAGGCGTCTTAGATTTAAAAATGGCGCCGCCCGGCGCCAACACTTCACCGCCCATGCTCCGCCGCTGCTCGGGAAAACCCGTACATGTTCAGGCTTCCCCGAGCGGCAGCGGCACATGCACATTGCGCAGGTTGGACCGGCTGCGGACATTTTTTTTTTGTTATAACTCGAGTATAAGCAGAGGGGTACTTTTTCAGCACAAAAAATGTGCTGAAAAACTCGGCTTATACTCGAGTATATATGGTATATTTATAATGTTTGGGGATTCTAAGTAATTTTCTAGCAAAATATATTGATTTTAACTTGTAAACACGGTGGTTAAAAAATATTCATCACAGAGGCTGGTTCTGCCTCACAAAGCAAATCTCTTTCATTGTACTTTGAATTTATGCAAAATTCAGTCTCTGCAGATAGTTTGATACATCAGAGGTGTTTTTTTTATCCACTCATCCTGAGGAATCTTTTCACTGTCCTTTCATATTCACCGAGAAAGGCTGACAGACATTATCTGTTCAGAGCTACACCACGAAAGGTGGACTAGGTCCTGATTGCTATCTTGGTCTTTTACAAGGATCTCCTAAGTAAAGACCAACTCTTCCACCAGCCATGGATCTGGATGTAGGATCCGCCATTTGTCTTTTCATATTTTTACTTGAAACTTTATTTGGGATCGGTTCCAGTTTGTTCATCATGATCACCACTTTAGGGGACATTGTTAAAGGAAAGACTCTAAAAACATTGGATAAAATATTGTGTGCTCTGAGCTTTTCCAATCTCTGCTTTTCAGCTGTGTCCCCCCCATTATATTTTCACAGAATTTTTTGATTTTATTCTGGATGCCCATACAAGAATTACTATTTTCTGCATGGAATTGTACGGAACAACCTCTTGTCTATGGACATTGTCTAGCCTGTCCTTCTTCTATTTCATTAAAATAACACAGTTCCAATCCCGTATCTTCTCCTTGTTGAAGAGGAAGATTGATGTCATAATCCCAATTATTATACTGATAATTCAAGCGGTCTCCTTGTCCGGGAGCTTTATTTGTGTATCAATAGATCTTTTCTATCACAGGTTCAATATCAGCTCAGATTTTGGTCCATTCAGCATGACAGGATCATCAAATCAAACTTTATTTAGAGATATTTTTTATTATAGCGTGTTTGTGTCCATGGATTTTGGGATATTGATCACTGTGATCACTGCACTATCCCTCATCTTTCATGTTCGTAAAATGAGCAGAACCGTTGGCCCCTCTACTAAAACTAAAGGGGTTGAAGGGGTTATAAAAACGCTGGCGTATCTCCTGATTTTTTATCTCTTTTATTTTTCCCTGGTGGTTTCAGAAAATTTTACAGACATGTTAAATTACCATTTCTGGAATTTGTTTTCCCTAACTGCAACCTTTGCCTTCACCCCCGTGCTAAATATTCTGTTGATTCAGAATTACCCAAAATATAATTACATCTTTAATACAATAAATGTGTGCTGTAGGGTTGGTGAGCAATAAAGGTAAATTACCTTCAGAAATGGTCAATCACTATTTCTCCATCTTTATTTTATTGGTCTGCTTGCATTAAATTTTAATTTATAAGTAATGACTAATCAGCCTTATCAGGGACAAAAGTAATACCAGCCACCAACCACTTCATGACCGACCTATAGCAGTTTTACTGCTATACCTGCCACAATATCGTAGTCTAGCTATAAGTCGCTGATCACCACCATTACTAGTAAAAAAAAAAAAAAAATCTACAAAAATATCCCATAGTTTGTATATATTTATTATTATTTATTCTTTATTTGAATATATTTGATATAGCTTTTGTGCAAACCAATAAATTAAGAGCCGGTTCACACTAATCCGACTAAAAGTCGCCCCGACTTTGGGCGACTGTGAAGTCGCCCATGCAGCGCGACTTCGTAGCGGCTTGCAAACAACTTCTTATAATGGAAGTCAATGCAAGTCGCTCCGACTTCCCCAAAAAATAGTGCAGGAACCTTTGGTTCTTAGGACTTGAGTCGCTCTGATTAGAACAGTTCCATTGCACAGCATTGGGAGCTACTTGTCAGGTGACCTGACAAGTCGGATTAGTGTGAACTGGCTCTTACACTTATTGTTTTTTTGTTTTGTTTTTTTACCTAAAATATGTAGCAGAATACATATTGGCCTAAACTGATAAAGAAATAAAATTTTTTAAAAATGTTTATTGGATATGTTTTATAGCAGAAAGTATATATATTTTTTTTTTCCAAATTGTCAGTCTTTTTTTTGTTTACACTTATTGGGATTTTTAAAAAAAAAAAAATATGTAGCAGAATAAATAATGGCCTAAAATGATTTAAAAAATTGATTTTTACATTTATTTATTTTTTTACCTAAAATATGTAGCAGAACACATAGTGGCCTAAACTGATGAAGAAATTTAATTTTAAAAAAATGTTTATTGGATATGTTTTATAGCAGAAAGTATATATATATTTTTTCCAAATTGTCAGTCTTTTTTTTGTTTACACTTATTGGGATTTTTTAAAAAAAAATATGTAGCAGAATAAATAATGGCCTAAAATGATTTAAAAAATTGATTTTTACATTTATTTATTTTTTTTACCTAAAATATGTAGCAGAATACATATTGGCCTAAACTGATAAAGAAATAACATTTTTAAAAAATGTTTATTGGATATGTTTTATAGCAGAAAGTATATATATATATTTTTTTTCAAATTGTCAGTCTTTTTTTTGTTTACACTTATTGGGATTTTTTTTTAAAAAATATGTAGCAGAATAAATAATGGCCTAAAATGATTTAAAAATTGATTTTTACATTTATTTATTTTTTTTACCTAAAATATGTAGCAGAATACATAGTGGCCTAAACTGATGAAGAAATTTAATTTTAAAAAAATGTTTATTGGATATGTTTTATAGCAGAAAGTATATATATATATTTTTTCCAAATTGTCAGTCTTTTTTTTGTTTACACTTATTGGGATTTAAAAAAAAAATATATGTAGCAGAATAAATAATGGCCTAAAATGATTTAAAAAATTGATTTTTACATTTATTTTTCATTTGTATTGGGAATGTTATATAGCAGAAAGTAATATATATATATATATATATATATATATATATATATATATATATATATATATATATATTTTTTTTTTTTTTTTTTTTTTTTCAGAATTGTTGCTATTTTTTTGTTTATAGCGCAAAAAAAAAAAAATCGCACAGGTGATCAAATATCACCAAAAGAAAGCTCTATTTGTGGGGGAAAAAAAGGACTTCAATTTTATTTGGGTACAGCGTCGCACAACCGCGCAATTGTCAGTTAAAGTAACGCAGTGCTGAATCGCAAAAAAATGGCCTGGTCATAAAGGGGGCAAATCCTTCCGGTCCAGAAGTGGGTAAATAAATTTTGGAGATACAGTTTTACACTATGTGGAGCCTTTCTCTATCTTTATGGTCCAATGCACTGTTTTGACCCCAATCTATGTGGAGCGGATTCATCGCGTTGTTACATGTGGAAACGTACGGAGTCTTTTAGTACCACTCCTGGACACATTCAAAACGTGGTTGACCCCATACTGGACGAGTAACTGAGTCCATATGTTCTGGTAAGCAGTCATTTTTACAAGTGGTGGAAGGTTTTCACAGTGAGGATTGGCACACAGAAGGTGGCACCACCCTGTTCTGCGATCATTCACTGCACTGGGATATATGTTTTCTATTCTATGGACTTTATTCCCTTGGACTGCACTGTCATTTTATTATTGTTGTTATTATGTACAGTATCTCACAAAAGTAAGTACACCCCTCACAGTTTTGAAAATATTTTATTCTATCTTTTAGTGACAACACTGAAGAACTGAGACTTTGCTACAATGTAAGGTAGTGAGTGTACAGCTTGTATAACAGTGTAAATTTGCTGTCCCCTCAACATAATTTAACACACAGCCATTAATGTCCAAACCGCTGGCAGCAAAAGTGAGTACACCCCTAAGTGACAATGTCCAAATTGGGCTCAATTAGCTATTTTCCCTCCTCGGTATCATGTGACTCGTTAGTGTTACAAGGTCTCAGGTGTGAATGGGGAGCAGGTGTGTTAAATTTGTTTTTATCACTCTCACTCTCTCATACTGGTCACTGAAAGTTCAACATGACACCTCATGGCAAATAACTCTCTGAGGATCTGAAAATAATAATTGTTGCTCTACATAAAGAGGGCCTAGGCTATAAAAAGTTTGCCAAGACACTGAAACTGAGCTGCAGCAAGATGGCCAAGACCATACAGTGGTTTAACAGGACAGGTTCCACTCAGAACAGGCCTCACCATGGTCGACGAAAGAAGTTGAGTTTCCGTGCTCAGCGTCATATCCAGAGGTTGTCTTTGGGAAATAGACGTATGAGTGCTGCCAGCATTGCTGCAGAGGTTGAAGGGGTGGGGGAGGGTCAGCCTTTCAATGCTCAGACCATACGCCGCACACTGCATCAAATTGGTCTGCATTACTGTCGTCCCAGAAGGAAGCCTCTTCTAAAGATGATGGACAAGAAAGCCCGCAAACAGTTTGCTGAAGACAAGCAGACTAAGGACATGGATTACTGGAACCATGTCCTGTGGTCTGATGAGACCAAGATAAACGTATTTGGTTCAGATGGTGTCAAGTGTGTGTGGCTGCAACCAGGTGAGGAGTACAAAGACAAGTGTGTCTTCCCTACAGTCAAGCATGGTGGTGGGGTTGTCATGGTCTGGAGCTGCATGAGTGCTGCCAACACTGGGGAGCTACAGTTCATTGAGGGAACCATGAATGCCAACATGTACTGTGACATACTGAAGCAGAGCATGATCCCCTCCCTTCAGAGACTGGGCCGCAGGGCAGTATTCCAACATGATAATGACCCCAAACACCTCCAAGACAAACACTGCCTTGCTAAAGAAGCTGAAGGTAAAGGTGATGGACTGGCCAAGCATGTCTCCAGACCTAAACCCTATTGAGCATCTATGGGGCATCCTCAAATGGAAAGTGGAGGAGCGCAAGGTCTCTAACATCCACCAGCTCTGTGATGTCATCATGGAGGAGTGGGAGAGGACTCCAGTGGCAACTTGAGAAGCTTTGGTGAACTCCATGTTCAAGATGCAGTGCTTGAAAATAATGGTGGCCATAGAAAATATTGACACTTTGGGCCCAATTTGGACATTGTCACTTAGGGGGTGTACTCACTTTTGTTGCCAGCGGTTTAGACATTAATGGCTGTGTGTTGAGTTATTTTGAGGGGACAGCAAATTTACACTGTTATACAAGCTGTACACTCACTACTTTACATTGTAGCAAAGTGTCATTTCTTCAGTGTTGTCACATGAAAAGATGGAATAAAATATTTGCAAAAAGCTGAGGGGTGTACTTACTTTTGTGAGATGCTGTATATTTCTTCACAGCTTTTGTTCAGTTTATTATGGGATATCTATTTTGCGATTTGGTTTAGTGCTGCACTTTCTTTGATTATCTGTTTATTGCAATGACATGTTCATTGTAGTGCGAGTAGCTAGAGATACACTGGAATTGGAGCAGTTTATGCATATTTCACACTAATGTCACAAAAAAGTCTGGTGAGGTGTGTTGAGGTGTTGCTGGGCATATTGTGACCAAGTTTTTTTGTGTGGTATTTGCGCAATAAAGGCTTCTTTCTAGCAACTCGCCATGAAGCTAATTTACTTTCAAATATTGTGGTATATTGCTCCTTGAAACAACCATGTCTTTTCCATAGCAGCCTGTATTTGTCCTGAGGTTACCTCTGAGGTTTTCGTAAAATCCTGAACAATTCCTTTGACAGTTGTGGCTTCAGTCTTTTTTGGTCTATCCAACCTTGGCTTGGTATCAAGAGATCCCCAAATTTTCCACTTCTAAATAAGTTATTGAGCAGTACTGACTGGCATATTCAAGGCTTTGGATATCTTTTTATATCCTTTTTCCATTTTTATAAAGTTCCATTACCTTGTTACACAGGTCTTTTCAGTTCTTTTCTGCTCTCATGGCTCAGTATCCAGCCTGCTCAGTGCATTCACCTGAGACCCAACAAGCAATTTAATAAGTCACAAATGTGGGAAATTACCCAATTAATTACCATTGTAACCTGTGTGTGTGTGTCACCTTATGTGTCTGTACCAAGGCCAAACATTCCAGGGGGATGGGAACTTTTCATCAGAGCCATTTAGGGGATTTCTGTTAAAATAATGATTTATAAAGGAGCTAAACATCTATGTGATACAAAATTGCTTTATGTGATCACTATCCTTTAGTCTAGATGTACATCTATGCAGGTGCAGTTGATCATTTTTTCAGGCGCGTTTTGCAGTGCGCTTTGAGTTTTTAAACCTGTATTTTTCTGTGTTTTGCACGCAGTTTTCATGCCTTTTTGCGTTTTGTGTATTCTTAACAACCAATGGGTCATCAGCTGTCAGCAGGGTTCCAGCCTAAGGCACACCTGTGCAATAACCATGCTGTCTAATCAGCATCTTGATATGTCACACCTGTGAGGTGGATGGATTATCTCGGCAAAGGAGAAGTGATCACTAACACAGATTTACACAGATTTGTGATCAATATTGGAGAGAAATTGGCCTTTTGTGTACATAGAAAAAGTTTTTGATCTTTGAGTTCAGCTCATGAAAAATGGGGGCAAAAACAAAAGTGTTGCGTTTATAGTTTTGCTCAGTGTAACATTTTTGCAAAGGTTATTGCATCTAGATTGTTAAAGTGTTTCCGTTGATTCACCAAACCACACAGTCACGAACGCCATCTCTGTTTTTGTCCTTGGATGCAGAGAAGGCCTTTGACAGGGTGCATTGGGGTTTCCTTAAACAGTACTCACTAAATACGGTATTACAGGTTGGTTTCAATCTGCAATACTCGCGTTGTACTCCTTAGTATGGGAGTTAGACTGGCGACAATGAGCTTCAGTATTGGTGTTAGACTGGCGACAAAGAGCTTCAGTATTGGTGTTAGACTGGCGACAAAGAGCTTCAGTATTGGTGTTAGACTGGCGACAATGAGCTTCAGTATTGGTGTTAGACTGGCAACAATGAGCTTTAATATGGGCGTTAGACTGGCATCTATGAGATTTAGGATGGGCATTAGACTGGGGACAATGAGCGTCAGTATTGGTGTTAGATTGGCATCTATGAGCTTTAGTATGGGCGTTAGACTGGCATCTATGAGCTTTAGTATGGGCGTTAGACTGGCATCCATGAGCTTTAGTATGTGCGTTAGACTGGCATCTATGAGCTTTAGTACGGGCGTTAGACTGGTGTCAATGAGCTTTAGTATAGGCATTAGACTGGTGTCAATGAGCTTTAGTATGGGCGTTAGACTGGTGTCAATGAGTTTTAGTATGGACGTTAGACTGGTGTCATTGAACTTTAGTATGGGCGTTAGATTGGTGTCAACGAGCTTTAGTATGGGCATTAGACTGGTATCAATAAGTTTTAGTATCAACGTTAGACTGGTGTCAATGAGCTTTAGTATGGGCGTTAGACTGGGGTCAATGAGCTTTAGTATGGGCGTTAGACTGGGGTCAATGAGCTTTAGTATGGGCGTCAGACTGGCGTCAATAAGCTTTAGTAGGGATGTTAGACTGACGTCAATGAGCTTTAGTAGGGGTGTTAGACTGGCATCTATGAGCTTTAGTATGGGCGTTAGACTGGCGTCAATAAGCTTTAGTAGGGATGTTAGACTGACGTCAATGAGCTTTAGTAGGGGCGTTAGACTGGCGTCAATGAGCTTTCGTATGGGCGTTAGACTGACGTCAATGAGCTTTAGTAAGGGCATTAGACTGGCATCTATGAGCTTTAGTATGGGCATTAGACTGGTGTCAATGACCTTTAGTATGGGCGTTAGACTGGAGTCAATGAGGGTTAGTAGTGGCGTTAGACTGGTGTCAATGAGCTTTAGTATGGCATTAGACTGCCGTTAAAAAGCTTTAGTATGGGTGATAGATTGCCGTCAATGAGCTTTAGTATGGGCGTTAGACTGGCGTCAATGAGCTTTAGTATTGATGTTAGACCGATGTCAATGAGCTTTAGTATGGGTGTTATTGCCAGTTTGAACTTAGCGTGCAGAAACATGCAGCAAATGCGCTAAAAAGTAGGTTAAAAAATGCACAGCACTCAACTCTAAGAGAAAGTTCTGGAGCTTCTTAAGAACGATTGTTCCGCGTAAGTCCGCACATTTGAGTGAATGGGCTGCCCTATGCATGATGAGCAAAAACGCTCCAAAATGCCCCAAAAAAATGCATGCAGGAATTTGAGTTTCCGCTACGCAGACATGTGAGCAGGGCCTGACGGCTGAGTGTCTCCATCCATTCCTCCCTATATACTTGTATAAAGCTAGCCATACACTATGCAATTACCAGAACTATGGAATTGGAAAACCCACCTATCTATCCATTCACTCTGCATCCAATCAGGCAGACCCTTTCTCTACATAGCTGATGGTAGATATAAATGCGATTGTACAATCAGATTACATAGTATATGGCCAGCTTTATACAAGTACATAGAAGGGAGTGGATGGAGACCTTGACACCCTCCCATGGTGAATGTTTCCTTTAATAATAAATATTTTTTAACCACTTCCGGACCGCCTGCCGCATATATACTGCGGCAGGGTGGCCCAGCTGCGCAAAATCACGTACATGTACGAAATTTAGTGCAGAAGATGTCGGGGGCGTACGCTCGCTGCCTGAGTGCCTTTTCTGCTGTGATTGGACACAGCGGGAGCCAATCAGTGGGTCCGGTGGCCATGATGGCCACCGGGACCCGCCGATTGTTCAGCGGAATGACAGAATGGCTGTTCTGTCACAGAGAAAGAGAGAGATCTTGTGTTTCAGCTTGGCTGAAACGCAGATTTCTCTTTCCCTCTAGCACATCCACTCCCCCCACAGTTATAAAGCACTCCCTAGGAGCACATTTAACCCCTTGATCGCCCCTGGTGTAAACCCCTTCCCTGCAGGAGTCATTTATACAGTAACAGTTCATTTTTTTAGCACTGATTGCTGTATTGGTGTCAGTTTTGTCCACCGCAAATTCACAGTCCTGCTAAAAGTTGCCGATCACTGCCATTACTAGTAAAAACAATTTAAAAAAATAAAAAGTCCATAAATCTATCCCATAGTTTGTAGGCGCTATAACTTTTGCGCAAAACCAATCAATATAAACTTAGGATTTTTTTTTTTTTTTTTTTTACCAAAAATATGTAGCAGAATACAAATTGGTCTAAACTGATTAAAAAATTTGATTTTTATTTTTTTTTGTTTGATATGTTTTATAGCAGAAAGTAAAAAAAATATTGTTTTTTTTTTTGTTTTTTTTTAAAGTGTGGTTCTTCTTTTGTTTATAAAAAAATTATATCCACAGAGGTGATCAATTACCACCAAAAGAAAGCTCTATTTGTGTGAAAAAAAAGGACCTCAATTTTATTTGGGTACAGCGTCGCATGACTGCGCAATTGTCAGTTAAAGTATTGCAGTGCCGAATCTCAAAAAATGGCCTGGTCATTAACCACTTGCCGACCAGTCACGTTGACAATGGCTCGATTCCGTAATGGCAAAGTGGCTCGATTCCGTCCAGCGACATAGACCTACGTCGCTGGACTCCTCCCCCTGTAGGCGGCGCTCGCGCGCCGCCGGAGGCACGCTCCCTCTGTTTTCAGTCACAGCGGGAGTCGGCCGAGGGGAGGAGCGGCGGCGATCGCCGATCGTCGGGGAGTTTGGTGATCCGCCCCTCTTGTGTAAACAGAGCGGGCGGATCTCCTAAGTGACAAGGAGTGACAGATTGCAGTGTTCAGCATAGCTGAACATGCGATCTGTGTCTGTGTCACTCAGGCACCTCCCCCCACACATGTCAGTAAGCACCAGGCATACATTAACCCCTCCCTCTCCACTAAAAATTAACCCCTTCCCTGCCAGTGTCTTTTTTACAGTAACAGTGCATATTTATAGCACTGATTACTGTAGTAATGTCACTGGTACCCCCAAAAGTGTCTCAAATGTCAGTCAAGGGTCCGATCTGTCCGCCGCAATGTCGCAGTCCCACAAAAAAAATTGCATATCGCCGCCATCACGCGTTAAAAAAAAACCCACCAAAAATGACAGAAATCTTTCCCTTTGTTAGTAAACGCAATAACTTTTGCGCAAACCAATCAAAATACGCTTTTTGCGATTTTTTTTACCAAACATAGGTAGCATAAAACAAATCGGCTGAAAATGTTAAAAAAATTTGATTTTTAAATTTTTTTTGGAGGAATTTCAAATTTGCAAAATTGGTGCTCTTTTTTTGTTTATAGCGCAAAAAGTAAAAATCGCACAGGCGATCAAATACCACCAAAAGAAAGCTCTGTTTGTGGGCAAAAAAAGGACATACATTTAATTTGGGTACATTATCGCACGACCGCGCAATTGTCCGTTAAAGTAACGCAGTGCCGAATCGCAAATTATGGCCTGGTCAGGAATGGGGTAAAATCTTCTGGTCTCAAAGCGGTTAAAAATACGCTCATTGAGAATTTTTTTGTCAAAGACATGTAGCTAAATACATTTTGGCCTAAATATATGACAAAAATTTTATATTTTGGATAACTGTCAAAGTAGAAACATATTGTTATTTTTTCAAAATTTTCGCTTTTTTTAATAATTATCGCAAAAAATAAAAAGCACAGAGGTGATCAAATACCACCAAAAGAAAGCTCTGTTTGTGGGGAAAAAAAGGACGTCAATTTCGTTTGGGTACAGCGTTCCATGAACGCGCAATTGTCAGTTAAATTCGCACAGTGCCGAATCGCAAAAAGTGGCCTGGACGTAAAGCAGGAAAATCCTCCGGTGGTAAAGTGGTTAATACAGGTAAACACACTAACATCGCACCAATTTTAGATAAAGATACAGTGTCTATAATACATTTATAAATGACTTTTAATATAATGGTAAGAGTCTGCTGAGTTAGCTTTAAAAATATTTGCTATGGAAATGTTTTCTGCATCACAAAGCAAATCTAAATCTTTGTACTTTGAATGTATGCAAAATTGTGTCTTTGCAGACAGCTCAATAGAGCAGAGGGCTTCCCGCGTATCCTCTCATACTGAAGAATCACTTCACTGACCTTTCGTATACATGAAGAAAGGCTGACAGACATTATCTGTTCGGGACTACACAACCAAAGGTGGACTGGGTACTGATCGCTGTCTTGGACTTTTATAAGGATCTTCTGCATAAAGTCCAACTCTTCTACCAGCCATGGATCTGGATGTAGGATCAGCAATTTGTATTTTCATACTTGTCCTTGAAACTTTATTTGGGATTGGTTCCAGTTTGTTCATCATGATCACCACTTTAGGAGACGTTCTCAAAGGAGAAACTCTAAAAACATTGGATAAAATATTGTGTGCTCTGAGTTTTTCCAATATCTGCTTTTCAGCTGTGTTTCCACTTTATATTTTCACAGAAATCTTTGATTTTACTCTGGATATCTATACAAAAATAATTTTTTACCCCTTGGACGTGTACGGAACATCCTCTTGTCTTTGGATGTTGTCTTGCCTGTGCTTCTTCTATTTCATGAAAATAATCCAGCTCCAATCTCGTATCTTCTCCTTGGTGAAAAGGAAGATTGATGTCATAATCCAGAGTATGATACTGATAATTCATGCAGTTTCCTTCTGTGGAGGCTTTGTTTGCGTATCAATGGATGTTTTCCATGACAGGTCGGATTTCGCTTCATCCAACAGGACAGAAAACTTGGGCCAAATAAAACTTACAGATATTTTTTTATATAATAGGGTTGCATCGTTTGGGCTTGGGATACTGATCACAGCCTTTACAGCACTGTCCCTTCTGTTGCATGTTCGTAAAATTAGCAGAGCCGTTGGCTCCTCTAACAGTACTAAGACCAAAGGGGTTCAAGGGGTTATAAAAACATTGGTGTGTCTCCTGATTTTTTATCTCTTTTATTTTTCCCTGATGTTTATAGAACTCTTTTCAGGCATGTTACACAACTATTTTTGGAATTTGGTTGACCTAATTGCATTATTTGCCTACACCCCTGTGCTAAATATTCTGTTGATTCAGAGTAACCCAAAATACAATTACATCTGCAACCACTTCAAGTCCTTAGGCAGTTTTAAAATATTCTGGACCTAGAGTGGTTAAAACAAGTTCATGGCTGCAGCATGATTTTGGTATCAATTTGCCTACAGCCAGTGACTGGATGTTCAGCAAAAGTGATTTGGGTGACTCTACAGCTGCTTTTATGCTAGTGAGCAGTGGTGGCTGGTGCATTGGGGGCGCAGGCGTGCCACCCCCCCTACCCATGTGTCCGGCCCCCCAATCTGCATGCAGGGGCGCCGGACGCATGGAGTTCAATTGGGCTTTTTTTTTTAGCCATGTGATTAGAGCCAGAGGCTCTAATAGGCTAAAAAAAAGGGTGGGCTCAGGGCGCAGAGCACCCAGAGGTTTCTCCTTCCTGCTTTAGAGGCTGTAGATACATTGGTTCAATGTTTCACACTTTCTGGAAATGCCCCAGAATCAGGGGATTTTGGAATCAAATTGTTTATATGATATGCAGAATCACTGGAACCTCTTTGAACCAGGATCCTGGGTTAGCTCTCCTCAATTCCCATATTATCAATTCTCCAAAATGTACTCAATTTTTGATATCATTCATATTTCTTGTTGCTAAACGTACTATAGCCCGGACTTGGAGGAACCCTTCTGTCTCCTTCACCTTGGCCAAGAGGAAAATATTTTGAATAATGTCACACGAAAAGATTGCCAGCATCCTCCAAAACATTAGGCAGAAGTTTGAGAAAACCTGGGAAAGCCTGCAAACAGTTTGCTGAAGACAAGCAGTCTAAGGACATGGATTACTGGAACCATCTCCTGTGGTCTGATGAGACCAAGATAAACTTATTTGGTTCAGATGGTGTCAAGCGTGTGTGGCGGCAACCAGGTGAGGAGTACAAAGACAAATGTGTCTTCCTACAGTCAAGCATGGTGGTGGGAGTGTCATGGTCTGGGGCTGCCGGCACTGGGGAGCTACAGTTCATTGACAGAACCATGAATGCCAACATGGACGTGACATACAGAAGCAGAGCATGATCCCCTCCCTTCAGAGACTGGGCCGCAGGGCAGTATTTCAACATAACGACCCCAAACACACCTCCAAGATGACCACTGCCTTGCTAAAGAAGCTGAGGGTAAAGGTGATGGACTGGCCAAGCATGAATCTTCAGACATAAACCCCATTGAGCATCTGTGGGGCATCCTCAAACAGAAGGTGGAGGAGCGCAAGGTCTCTAACATCCACCAGCTCTGTGATGTCATCATGGAGGAGTGGAAGAGGACTCCGGTGGAAACCTGTGAAGCTCTGGTGAACTCCATGCCCAAGAGGGTTAAGGCAGTGCTGGAAAATAATGGTGGCCACACAAAATATTGACACTTTGGGCCCAAATTGGACATTTTCACTTAGGGGTGTACTGACTTTTGTTGCCAGCGGTTTAAACATTAATGGCTGTGTGTTGAGTTATTTTGAGGGGACAGCAAATTTACATTTACATTTTTTTGCTGCCATAGTGCTATGTGCTGGGTGTTCAGTGTGCACCTGTACCTGGAAGGAGGGGTGGGCTGCTTCCAGGCTCACCTATACCTTTTGCGGGTGCCGATCGCGTATGATGTCACGGTGTCGGACTGGGTTGACATGGAGTCGGCGGCTATGCTGGGACGCTCCCTGGACACCGGGGAGATAACATGGGAACTCCCATCAGATGCTCGGCATCATGGCAATCAAGTGGAAGAGTTGAAGGCCGGTTGCATTTTTCAGATCACTCACATATACCCACATAGGGCTATGATTAAATCCTAATTAGGGACAATTGGAAACACCCAAATTCTCTGCTTATATGCATTGCAGCAGTCTGGGGTCATTACCTCTCATTGCTGTGAGCTAACAACACCCGCTGAATGATAGCCGCCACACTTTTTAAGTATCGATCTATGGTCATGCACTAATTACATCTACTTTTTGTGCACCTTGATTCCCTTTCCTTTAGGCTGGGTTTCTTAATGGTGATTTACTTACAAATCCTTCATTTTGTGTCTTTTTTTTTTTTTTGCGGATGATATACGGACATAATGCATGTCAATGGGATTGCGGATGTCAGCGGATGACCATCCGCTGACATCCGATTTGCGTCCTTTCAGTTCTGTTCCGTTTTTTGGAACGGAACAGAACCCTATTTTTGTTTCCTTTAAAAAACGGAAAGAGAGGGCGTGGCTTCCGGCGCTGAAGATGGCCGCTTAGTTCTTCGGCTCCGCTCGGCCACCCGGGACATCCACCGATTACAGCCTCCACGGTGAGCTTACCAGCCCTCACGATCTCCCCTTCACCTCCGGGAGGGATGAGGAACAAGAAGGGAACCGCGCAATCGCGCAAGCTGGACGGCTTTCTTATATCCAGCTCTGCTGGACTCCGGCAAGATGGCGCCGGCAGGCCCCCGCAGCACGCACCAGCCCGAGGAGGGAGCCAGGGTGGCGGAGTTCAGCAGTTCAGGCAAGTGGCTAATCCAGATAGCGGCAATTCCTCCGGTGCCTCCACTCCCCCCTCCCCATCCTCGAGGAGCCCGGCGAAACAGCGTCCCCGCTGGGGCTCTCCCCCCCCTGATCCCGGACAGCCATGCGGGATGGATCAATCAGCCTCCCCTCCTGTGGATCCCAGGGGATCGAGCACACTGCCTGCGGATCCTTTTGCCGCATTCCCAGTGGGTGATCATCCTATTTCTGCCACACTGCTTAAAGGTATGCTCCATTCCCTCTGGTCATCACTGCACACAGATGTCATGCAAAGCCTCACCCGGACAAGACAAGATGTGCAGCAGCTGGAGGTGAGAATGGATAATGCCAAAGCCTCCATGTCTAAATGTTCTTTATCCCTCAATACCCTCATCTCGGCTCACAATGACCATACAGATGACATTGATTGGATTAAGGACAAACTTGCTGACCTGGAAGACAGGTCTCGGAGGAACAATTTGAAACTAAGGGGTATCCCTGAATCTGTCCAGCCTCAAAATTTGCGCAAAATGGCTACTGATCTTTTCTCTGCACTGGTCCCCTCTCTAACTGCGACCGAATTGGAGATAGATAGGATTCACAGGATCCCTAAGCCCCATTTCATTGCACAAGATCTGCCTCGGGACGTTCTGCTCCGTGTGCATTTTTTTCAGACGAAGGACAGAATACTCCTGGCCTCTAGACAGCTTCAAGCTCTCCCTGGGGACTTTCCGCAGGTACAGATCCTGCCAGACCTATCCAGACATACGCTCCAGAAGCGTAGGAATCTTGCCACCATAACAAAAGCCCTGAGGAACCACCAAATTATGCACAAATGGAAGCACCCGGCTCAACTATCAATCACCCACCAGGGCAACACTGTGACGATTGCTTCTCTTGAAGAAGGGATGGCCCTTCTGCATCGCTGGGGCATCATTCCGGAGCCGCCTGCCGCTCAGTCACGGTCTTCCAGATCCCGGTCGCCGCAGACCCTCCCGGATGACTGGCACGTTGTGTCCCGCAAAAGGTCCAGTTCCAAACACCCCTCACCTGGAGGTGAATACCCCCCAATGCCAGCTCAACGTTAGTCCCTGGCCTAGGCATGTTTGACCTAATGGCCCCTCTCTTTTCGTTGCAGGTCTTACCTGCATCTGGACTCTTTTTTATCCTTTGTCAGGCTCCCCCACCCTGTCTGCCTCTCCTCCCCTTTTCCCTATGTTGCTCCAGACGGACTGTAGGACTTGCTTCTATTGAACGTTTTGCTTTACCCACGACTCTCGTCCAGATGATCCGGTCTGTTTCTCTGATGATACCATGACCATCAAGTTTTTATCGTTAAATGTGAATGGTCTGAACCACCCAGTTAAGCGGTTCTCCCTGTGGACTGAGTTGTGTAACAGTGGTGCTGACGTGGTATGCATCCAAGAGACCCATTTCAAGCTCCACCACCAGCCCAAGTTCTCACACAGGAACTTTCCTACTTTGTTCTTTGCCAACGCCACTGAGAAGAAACGAGGGGTGCTGATTGCACTGAGGGACTCAATTGCCTTTACGATGCGCAAGCTGACCCAGGATCCTGATGGCAGATATCTCGTCCTTCAGGGTGACTTCAACGCAATGCCATTAACTTTGGTGGCAGTCTATGCTCCCAACACGCACCAAAAACGCTTCCTCTCTAGGCTGATGAAAAAGGTCTCCGGAGACGTCTATGGTAATCTGGTGGTTTGTGGTGACATGAACTCAGTGGTCGACCCAGGGCTCGACACCTCGGTGCCCGCCCGAGGCCGACAACTTTCATTGGGCTCCTTTTTGGCCTCGGAACAATTATTTGATGTGTGGCGTTGCCAACATGGTTCAGAAAGGGACTATTCGTTTTATTCCTCAAGACATAATTCGTACTCCCGTATTGACATGTTCTGGGCTGATCTCCCTTTCCTGGGCAAAGTCTCCTCCTCGGCTATCAGAAACATCACGTGGTCTGACCACGCGGCTGTGGAAATAGTCCTGGAGGAGTCGGGGCCCAGGGAACGGACATCAGTCTGGCGTTGTGATATTAAGGTACTCCAGGATCCAACTGCTGGTAAGGTGATCAGAGAGCAGCTTTCTGAATATTTTAAACTCAATGCCCCCTCTGTGTCGGATCCCTGGGTGCTCTGGGGAGCGCACAAGGCGGTTATTCGCGGTGTGTGCATTCAACAGACTGCCAGGATGCGTAGGGCCTATAGTCATAAACTCACGGCTCTCTTGACTGAGATACGTGACCTTGAGACTACACATAAATCTTCTCCCACGCAAGCCATAGCCTCACAGCTTTCCCGAGCGCGGGACTCTCTGAAGTCCCACCTCATGGAACGTTATGACCGACATTTGAGGGTGCTTAAGCTCAAATATTATGCGCACGCGAATAAGGCAGGCAAGTTTTTAGCAGCGAGAAATAAGCAACGTAGAGTCTCTACGAGGATTTCCCACCTTTCCCAACACTCTACTGGTTCTAGACTGACCCATCCCCGGGATATAGCGAACGAATTCGCAGATTTCTATGGGTCCCTCTACAACCTAGACCGAGACCCCAACACAGTTCAACCGACTCCAATTCTCATTCGACAGTTCTTAGACAAAATACAATTACCGTCCCTGACTGACGCCCACCTCCAATCCCTATCGTCCCCTTTTACCATGACTGAAATTTCCAAAGCCATAAAACGACTCCCCACTGGGAAATCACCGGGCCCGGATGGTCTTTGTAATGAATACTACAAGCTTCATGTTGACACCCTGGGTCCCCACCTAGTTGAGGTATTTAATCAGGCTGCCTGCAAAGCTGAATTCCCTAAAGAGATGTTGAGCGCCTATATCACCACAATTCCCAAACCCGGCAAGGATGCTAGTCTCCCAGCCAACTACCGTCCCATTTCTCTATTGAATAGCGACCTGAAAATCTATGCCAAAATCTTGGCGTCCAGACTTCAGCCCTTCCTCCCCCTGCTTGTAAGGAACGACCAGATGGGTTTTATGCCGGGCAGGCAAACGTCGGATGCCACGCGGCGGATCATAAACCTAGTCCACTTGGCGGAGATGTCAAAAACGCCTTCTCTGCTCCTTACTTTGGATGCAGAGAAGGCGTTTGACAGGGTGAACTGGTTGTTTATGCGATTTACGTTGGAAAAATTTGGCTTCTCCGGAAGCATACTCGCTGCGATTCTTGCCCTTTACTCCTGCCCCTCTGCCCAGGTCCTTACTGCTGGCACAACATCGAACCCTTTTACCATAACAAATGGCACCCGCCAGGGCTGTCCCCTCTCACCCACGATCTTTAATTTGATGATCGAACCCCTGGCGGAGGCCATTAGATCGGATAACGAAGTGCGGGGATTCCAGATGGGTTCCGTTTCCCACACGGTAAATCTGTTCGCAGATGACGTCGTGCTTGCCCTTACCGATCCGAGCCAGTCCCTCCCAGCAGTCCATAGAATTCTTTCTGAATTCAGCTCGGTTTCCTACCACAAGGTGAACACGTCCAAATCCTTAATACTAAACATGGGTGTTAGTAAACGAGACGCTGACTGCCTTCAGAGAGACTATCCTTACCCCTGGACCGAAGTCTCCATCCCTTACCTAGGTATACACATCACCCCCACCACCAAAGGTCTCCTCCCTATCAACGTAGATGCCTTATTGAAGAAGACCTCTAAAGAAATGGCAGCTATGTCTAAAACAGAACTCTCCTGGGGTGGCCGAATGGCCGCCTACAAAATGTCAATATTACCTCAAATATTGTATCTCTTTCGAGCGCTCCCCCTCACATTTCCCAAAAAACAGTTAGACGCTTTATCTAGCAACATGCGTGCTTTTATATGGGGTGGGGAGAGAGCCCGTGTGGCTACCTCCACCCTGTCCCTTCCCAAATCCCTGGGCGGTGTTAAACTCCCGGATTTAGCCCTGTACCTATGGTCCACAAGATTGGTTCAGATCCAGGCATGGTTTTCTATCTCCCACTCCCTCCCATGGGTCCAACTTGAACGTCATCTCATTTCCACTAGAGATCTCCGTCTGTTCCTCCTCTGCGATTTATGGATCCCCTGGTCGTTGGCTCGATTGCCACCCACGGTGCAGTCTTCGCTCATGGCATGGCGCAGACTAACCCTCGCCGGTGGGAAACAGGCGGATAGCCACTTGCACAACTCCATGTCGCTCCCTGTTTCCATCCTAGCTGCCCACCTTCCTTCCCTGCAATTGACCCGTCTAACTGCGTTGGGACTGACTTCGTTGTCTCACTTCTATACCAATGGCGCATTAAGTTCTCCGGCCTTCTTGGTTCGGGAGTTTGATATCCCTCCCGCGCTGACTTTCACGATCTACCGCATACATAGTTTCCTAGTCAAACACCCTCCAACGACTGCCCATATTCCCACTACATCCTGGGTGTACTATCATGCAGACCCATGCCCGACCAAGGGCATCTCCCTTTTTTATGACTGCCTCCTCCAACTTTCAGACAACCCTAAGTCTATGTCAATGATTAGGTGGGAGAAAGATCTGGCGACTACCTTTACCCCGACCCAATGGTCTAGAGCTCAGCTGTCCACATATCGGTACTCACATTGCACCTCCCACTGGGAACTAATGCTTAAGATAACGAACCGGCGGCTCTCTAAGCTGTTCCCTTCTACCCCTGCCCACTGTTGGCGTGAGTGTGGAGGAACGGGAACATTGGTACATATTCTCTGGGAATGTCCTTCGCTCACAAGTTATTGGAAGAAGATTTTCTGTTGTATAGCAGAGTGCACGGGTATTCTTAGCCCTCCTAGGAAGGAGCTTGCGCTGTTAAACCTAGGCATTGACGCATACCCGCTGATCTACCGCCAGATGGTTGTACATATTCTGCTAGCAGCGAGAACGCTTATCCTGCGCAGGTGGAAATCGTTGGAGATTCCAGGTTTCTCTGACATGGTCTCCCTAGTGAACGATAATTATCGCTTGGAAAAAGCCCTTGCTACTAATGATATCTCCTTGCATAATTTTTCCGAATCTTGGCGTTATTGGAAATATCACCAATAGTGGCCCTGATGCCTGGCGGCGTGGTGGGGTTCGGCCTCTTCCCTGGCAAATATGTTCCCACTGGGATGTCGGGGAGGGGGCTGCTTTACCCCTCCGGGCGTGCCCGGCCTCGTGGTCCCTCTACCCCCTGCCTTCATTCTAGGCCCCTTCACATAGCGGTTGGTTCTTGGAGTATATCTATCTTGCAGCACATTTTGCAGAATTTTTTCTTCTACCGTACAACCTAGGGTTTAATCTTGGGCATTAGTTCTGGAATGCTTGCTTGCTTGCTTGAACAATTCTGGTATTTCTTGTATTTTCTTGTATTTACTTGTCTAGTCTGAGCAAAGTTTCCCCCCCCCCCTCCCCTCTCTCCCTCCCCCCCCCCCCTCCTGTTTCATTGCCATACGTAG
Source organism: Pelophylax lessonae (assembly GCF_965119305.1). NCBI lineage: Eukaryota > Metazoa > Chordata > Amphibia > Anura > Ranidae > Pelophylax > Pelophylax lessonae. The sequence continues at coordinate 8,488,330 of NC_138773.1, read as the reverse complement.
TTAATCTCAACGTGATATGTTACTGTTATTCATGTTTATATGGCTCATGCTCTTGAATGTTTGTACAACTTTTTCTTCCTCATGTGAAAATCAATAAAAATGATTGTTTAAAAAAAAAAAAAAAAAAAAAACGGAAAGGATGCAAAATCGGATGTCAGCGGTGTCATCCGCTGACATCCGCAATACCCATAGACATACATGATGTCCGTATATCTTCCTCAAACGGATGGGATGATATGCGGACATACGGAGCTGATGAAACAAGTGTCATCAGCTCCGTGAAAAAAAGAAAAAAAAAGTGCCGGAGCGGATCGCAATGCGGTCCGCTCCGTGTGAAAGAGCCCTTTGGAGTGTTACATTGTTACTCTCCATAAGCAATTTTTTTCATCTATCCACGTTTACAATCAGCAAAGAATCTGGTCATATAGTGAAGTTATAGCCATAAAATACTCTCTAATTTGGAGATTTAAGGTAAACTTCAAAGCTAGTTTCCTTTTTATATAGTGAAAATCTCCATAATTAATTAACAACCCTATTTTCTAAAAAGGCCTATATATATATATATATATATATATATATATCTATATATTGTGAGGGATTAGCTCGGTGGCGGGTGTAGATGACTCCTTGGGGGGTGCGTTTTCACAGAGAAATAGCCCAAAAGTGCTTGCAAACAACAGGTTTATTCTTCAAACAAGTGCATGCAGCAAAAACATCCAAAATAAAATAAAACAAAATAAATCCTTGCCTCTGTGGGCGGCTACCTTCTCACGCTGGAACCTACCTAAGAAGTCTTTCCAACCTACTGTTGGGCCGACACTGCTGATCCTACAGCAGACACTCAAATGTCCATTTGTTTGCTTTTCACACAGCACAAACATTGTCCATTGAACATGTCCCTTTGTTTTCTTTCACATCAACAACACTTCGTCTTCTCACCTTTGAGACGTCTTCACTCTTGGTTACCGTCCCGGGCACACATCACTCCGGGGGGTCTTCTCCCAGGCCCACACATCCTGTCGGGAGGCACACGCTGACTGTCCTCCTGCTCCCAGCCCACATGGCTTCTGGAGGCAGCAAACAACAGGAATTCCTCTGAACAAATTATAGAGCCTTAACTCCCTCATTCTGAACAGGTGAAGGCCTTTCAACTTCCTGCTGGCTAGCTCTGTAGCCAACACCCTAAATTAATTAATGGACTTCTCAATCAGGTGGAAAATGTATCTCCTTCCTGTGACTACATTCCCAGATTTAGCTGACTTCCTGTCACATACCCCCCCCTCTTGTTTCAACCCTAGGGTTGGGACACAGATTTCCAGGCACGCATGTGTCAAGCACTGCTGACTCACTGACAAGCCTCCTATTATCCTCAAGCTTCCGGATGAAACTGTTTTGTCATCTTCATTGACGGATTTCTCATAAATGCCAGACAGTTTGTCTCTCATCTCATATACACATTCTTCAACTGCATTTTTGGCATCATTTCGCTCCTTCTCGTTTCTGTCATCTTCATTGACAGCTTTCTCATAAATGTCAGACAGCTTGTCCCTCATAACCGTCTGTCCAATCCACCATGGAGGACCGTGATCCATAGGCAACTCAATTGGGCTAGTCTTAATGTCTTCAACATTCTTAAGACGCCTCTCTCTGCAATCCATAAATGTTTTCCACAAAACTTTGAGAACCTTTGCTTCACTAAGCTTTGTTCCAAGTAGGGACTCTTGACATCCCTCTGTGACTTGAGTTGCCTCTCCACACATCTGTACACAATCATTGACTCTCCGTTGCAAAAGGGAATGATCTTCCTTCTTGAGCTTTGCTTGCTCTAAGCTGCCGTGCAGAGGATTTTCCAATTGAGACAACAGGCTGTCACACATTTCTTCAAAGTGACCCCTGTTCCTTTTCCCAGAGATATCAATATCATTCAAACATTTCATATTCATAGGCAGATCTGAAGCATTTGCACTCATCAACTTCTTAAACTTTTCGCCCTCCTGAGCGAGTCGCAGTAAAGGCCTACTATTTGATTTGATATTGAGTTTATATTTCTTGCCAAACTCTTCACAGAAGTAGCCAACCAGAACATCATCAACTTTCCTTCCACCAACATCGGGGTTAAAGGCAACAACACAGTTGAACCCAGCGATCTGGGTGGTATCCATTATAGACCTCCTCTCTGCATCAGTGAAGAAGCATGGAACTGCAACACATTCTTTTACAGGTTTCTTCAATGCACTTTCTGCTGAACTATTTGACCGCTCAAGGTCACCTAGTTCTTTTTCTCTATCTGAATTCCACATGGAATGCATCTCAAGATCACGATCAAACTTCTGCCACCCGTCTTTCACCAGTTCCATTTTGGAAACACTCCCTGAAAGGCACTTATTCATTTGCTTCACGTTTTCACCAACAGCCTTAGTTTTCCCCACTAGGTTTTCAGCCTGAACTGAGAAATCATCACATTTCTTACTCAGCTCCTTTGTTTGCTGAAGCTCTAATGATACATTTTCCAATGCTTGAAGTTTTTGAAGGAACGGTTTATTCCAAAGGGGTGATTCAAGCCACATGTCATCACATTTCTGAGGCTCACTCAGGACAGACCCCAAAACACTGATCCTTTTAAAAACTGCATCAGGCACACTATCCCCTCTTTGGGACAGATCCTCTGTTGCCTGGAATTCCTCTTCCAGTTCCTGCAACGGAATCTTCATCTCTTCTACTTGCTGTTCTAAGGCTCGCTTAGACTTTTCTAGCTCCTGAACTCTTTTCACAACATCATCCTTGGAGCGGACCAATTCTTCCATTTCTGTACGCAGCTGTTTGTTAACACTTTCTAGTTCAGCCTTACACTCTAGAGCTTCCTCCAAAGAGCGAGCCAAGAACAGGGCTTTGCTCTCGTTATCACGCACCTCCGTTTCTGCACGGGCGCGTTCTTCTGCATATTTTGCAGACACAGTCTTCTCTTTACCAAGCATCTGATCAAACTTCTTTTTCACATCTTCAACACACTGTAATGAACCAACGCTTTCTTCCATGCGTTTTTTCATATCCGCTATCTGAGCTTGCAATGTTGCGACTTGCTCTGATAGGTTTTTCTTTGCTTCCGCCTCCTCTTCTAATTGTTCCAGGAAGCCATTTTTCTCATCTTCCATTTGTTTGAGCTTTGTGCTAAAACTCAGCCTTTGACACCTCTCTTCCTGTAAGAGTTCCTGCGTGTCTTGCAGCTGCGATTCCAAGATAGAAAAATCTTCCGCAATTTCTCTAGATTTTCTGTCTGCTTGAGAAAGCTGATTTGTAACATTGTCCAACTCAACCTGCAGTTGGTTTGCCTTCTCTGACAGCTTAGCACACAATCGGTCACCTTCTGACACCTTGACTTGCGATTCCAGAAGCTGTGCCTCTACTTTTTCCCTCTTATGTTCACAATCTTCTTTTCCCTGCATAAGAGCCTTCACCTCATTGGCTAGCATCTGGGAATAAGAATGTAATTCTGCCACACAGGCTTCTTTCTCCTTTAACTGCTGCTGGACACGTTGGGCTTCCCCTTTCCAACTTTCACAGTCCGCACGCCATTCATTTACCACATTGCTTAAAGTAGTGAGCTCATACACAGTACTCAGTAATTTAGCCTCTCTTTCACTTTTCTCTTTGTCGCTGAGAGACAATGTCGCTTTCAGAGCAACATTCTGTTCCTGCGACTCCTGCAGGTCTATTTTTGTAACTTCCAAACACTGAAGACTTTTTTCCAGCTGATTACGCAACTCCAACATATCAGCCATACTTTGCTTCTGCAAAGTCTGAATTTCAATTTCCTTTTCCATGAGGATGGTATCTTTCTCCTTTATAGTGTCTTGACATTTTTGCAACTCGACCAAAAGAAGAGCAGTGGATTCTTCCCACTGTAACACATGAGACTTGAGTAGTTCATTCATTTCCTGCAAGTTTCTATGCTCCATTTTAAGCAATTCCACGGCTTGTTCCTTTTCTTCCATTTTCCGTTGCAAGGCATCCAACTCAGCCCTGCACACATACTCGGTTTCTTCCAAACCGATGGCCTCCATTGGCTGCTGGCGTCTCTGTTTCCAGCCTGCCATGCTCTCTTGGTGATCCTTTTGTTGAGCTGCAAAGCTCCGCTGTTTCAGCATCTCCCCCATTTTGAGCTTACTTTTCATCTGAGCACACTGCGTCTCCATAGCAGTTTCATCAGTGTTGCTAGGGACAACAACCTTCCTCTTTAGTAGACTCTCTTTAGGCATGGATGGGGCTGGTTCAGACGGCAACATCCCCTCCATCCATAGAATCCGGTCTCTCATTTCATCTATCTTTGCATTCTTCAGGCGTTTTGAACGCCCCATCTTCAATAACTCCACAAACAAATTTTTCACAGTCCAGCAAAAAATTTTCAGACCACTGTCTCTTTAACACATGTAGTTTTTCTCTCTCTCTTGCAAGATCTCTTTTCCTGCACACACAGTTTGTGCAGTCACTTGCACCAGACACAACAAAGTTCAAATAATTTTGAGACCGCTGTCTCTTTAAAACACTTTTTTTTTTTTTTTTTCTGTCAGGATCTTCTCTCCTGCACACATAGATTGTGCAATCTCATGCACCAGACAAAGTTCATCAAACATATGCACTCCATTGCAGGGATCTCTGCTTATGCCCACTGCATACCTCCACCATATGTGAGGGATTAGCTCGGTGGCGGGTGTAGATGACTCCTTGGGGGGTGCGTTTTCACAGAGAAATAGCCCAAAAGTGCTTGCAAACAACAGGTTTATTCTTCAAACAAGTGCATGCAGCAAAAACATCCAAAATAAAATAAAACAAAATAAATCCTTGCCTCTGTGGGCGGCTACCTTCTCACGCTGGAACCTACCTAAGAAGTCTTTCCAACCTACTGTTGGGCCGACACTGCTGATCCTACAGCAGACACTCAAATGTCCATTTGTTTGCTTTTCACACAGCACAAACATTGTCCATTGAACATGTCCCTTTGTTTTCTTTCACATCAACAACACTTCGTCTTCTCACCTTTGAGACGTCTTCACTCTTGGTTACCGTCCCGGGCACACATCACTCCGGGGGGTCTTCTCCCAGGCCCACACATCCTGTCGGGAGGCACACGCTGACTGTCCTCCTGCTCCCAGCCCACATGGCTTCTGGAGGCAGCAAACAACAGGAATTCCTCTGAACAAATTATAGAGCCTTAACTCCCTCATTCTGAACAGGTGAAGGCCTTTCAACTTCCTGCTGGCTAGCTCTGTAGCCAACACCCTAAATTAATTAATGGACTTCTCAATCAGGTGGAAAATGTATCTCCTTCCTGTGACTACATTCCCAGATTTAGCTGACTTCCTGTCACAATATATAGATATATATATATAGATATATATATATATATATTTTTTTTTCAGAATCGGTCTAATGTGTGGTCAGCCTTGTATACATCCTAATTAACTCTTTTGCAGTTTATTGGAGAAAACTTTGAATTTGAATTAACCACTTGCCGTCTGCTCACGTTGAGCCTACTGCGGCAAAGTGGTTCGTTATCGCCTGACGACGTAGACCTACGTCGTCAGACACTCCCCTTTCTCGGCGGCGCGCGCGCGCCGCCGGAGGCTCGCTCCCGCTGTGTTCAGTCACAGCGGGAGTCGGGCCAGGGGAGGAGCAGCGGCGATCGCCGCTGCTCTTCCCTGATCGTCGGGGATCGAGTGAGGAGATCCGCCTGCTTGTGTAAACACAAGCGGGCGGATCTCCTAAGTGACAGGCAGGGTCAGATTGCAGGGTTCAGCATAGTTGAAACCTCGATCTGTCCTTGTGTCACACAGTCACCTCCCCCCACACACGTTAGTAAGCACCAGGCATACATTAACCCCTCCCTCTCCAATAAAATTAACCCCTTCCCTGCCAGTGTCATTTTTACAGTAACAGTGCATATATATATAGCACTGATTACTGTAGTAATGTCACTGGTACCCCCAAAAGTGTCAAAAATGTCAGTCAAGGGTCCGATCTGTCCGCCGCAATGTCGCAATCCCGCAAAAAAAAAAATTGCAGATCGCCGCCATTACGCGTTAAAAAAAAAACACCAAAAATGACAGAAATCTTTCCCTTAGTTAGTAAACGCAATAACTTTTGCGCAAACCAATCAAAATACAATTATTGTGATTTTTTTTACCAAACATAGGTAGCATAAAACAAATTGGGCAAAAATTTAAAAAAAATTTGATTTTTACATTTTTTTGGGGGGGAATTTCATATAAAAAAAAAGTTAAAAATATTGTTATTTTTTTCAAAATTGTCGCTCTTTTTTTGTTTATAGCGCAAAAAGTAAATATCGCACAGGTGATCAAATACCACCAAAAGAAAGCTCTGTTTGTGGGAAAAAAAGGACGTAAATTTCGTTTGGGTACGGCGTCGCACGACCGCGCAATTGTCAGTTAAATTTGCACAGCGCCGAATCGCAAAAAGTGGCCCAGACATAAGACAGCAAAATCCTCCGGTGGTAAAGTGGTTAAGTAAAAACATATAGATGGATATAGATGCATATTGAGGATGTGGGAGAACAGACATATACTAATTGTTTCTGATATATATCACAGATGCGCAGCCGCCCTCCTGCTCTCACTCTGCTGAGAATCTGATCTCTTGTAGGCAATAGTTGTCTTTCTTGTGTGTCCTCTGGTTGGACGACCACCTTGAAATAACATTGTTGTTGTTTTTTTTTGTTGTTTTTTAATGAAAATTTGGCTCTGGTTATTCTTCAAACCTCTCTATGTAAGGCATGACTTTATATAAATGACAGGTCATATGATACGGTCTCTATAAAATGTCAGACATTTTTCCTTTTTTGCAAATGTTCTAATATAATGTATTTTCTAGACCTCCTTATCCCCCCCTGAGGAAGATTTGGACTTTTTCTAATCAAAATGTGGCGGGGTCCCTTTTTGGCAGTAATACGAGTTGGAAAAGCTCCACATAAATTTGGTTTCTGCCAGTATAACAGGGGCATCTTTTGTTGTTGAGGTGAAGCATACCAGAGCTCATGTTTTTATTCAGTCATGTTGAAATTTTAATATATATTTCTGTACCAATAAAAAAAATAAAAAAAAATCTATATAAATTCTTTGTATTAGTTTGATCTTTCTCGCTGCCTTTAAGCCCTTGGGAGCATCCTTTTTGTTTTTTACCTGTCCCCTACCTATCCAATAAAATGTATGTGCTTCCATTGTGGAGACTCTCAGAAGTTAGAGTTAGGTCTACAGAAAACAGAATGCCTTGGCAGGGCTTGTAGCTTACTCATGTATTTTTTTATTTTTTTAACAATACCTTTCTATTAATTTATAATGAATTTCAATACACATTTTCATGAATAGTAGTTAACAAAGGTAGGAATAAAATTCATAATAAGGGAAAGATTTGTAAGTATTTATATATATATTTGATATCCTTGTCCAGCCTACCCCAGATGGGTTCAAACTCTAGGCATGGACTGGACATCATGTTGAACAAATAACTGCGTCAAACTTGAAGCAAAAAGAGTAAAACAAGATGCTAAGCTACACAAAAACTCATATTACAAACGTGAGAACAATTCTAAAGGTTACACTCCTTTAACCACTTTAAGACCGGAGGATTTGGCTGCTCAATGACCAGGCCCTATTTTGTGATTCGGCACTGCGTGACTTTAACGGACGATTGAGCGGTCACTGTACCCAAACGAAATCAATGTCCTTTTTTACCCACAAACAGAGCTTTCTTTTGGTGGTATTTGATTACCTGTGCGATTTTTATTTTTTGCGCTATAAACAAAAAAAAAAAAATAACAACAATTTTGAAAAAAATAACAATATTTTTCACATTCTTTATATGAAATTCTCAAAAAAAAAAAAAGTAAAAATCTAAATTTTTGAACATTTTATGCCAATTTGTTTTCTGCTACATATTTTTGGTAAAAAAAAAATCACAATAAGCGTATTTTGATTGGTTTGCACAAAATTTATTGCGTTTACTAACTATGGGAAAGATTTATGTCATTTTTATTGTTTTTTTTTTTTAACTAGTAATGGCGGCGATCTGCGTTTTTTTTGCAGGACTGCAACATTGCGGCAGACAGATCGGACCCCTAACTGACATTTTTGACACTTTTGGGGGGACCAGTGACATTACTACAGTAATCAGTGCTAAAAATATGCACTGTTACCGTAATAATAATGACACTGGCAGGGAAGGGGTTAATAGTATAGGTGATCAAGGGGTTAAATCTGACCCTAGGGGAGTGATTCTAACTGTGGGGGGGCGTGGCTTCTGAGATGACCATAGAAACATGTGATCCTATATAGAAGGATCACATGAGCTCTGTGATCATTTCAGGGAGAAGGACGGTCAGCCGTCGGGGAGTGATTGCGGGTGTCAGGCAGCAATCGGAGTCGCCTGACACATGCATCGGCTTCCCCGCTGATGACAGGGGGTAGGAGCGTGCCTCCGGTGGCATGCACTCGCCCCCTAGCTGCCCCCAGGCGACCAACATACTGGTATGTGATTTTGACTGTAGGAGCCACTCTGCCGACCTACATATATAGTAGGCGGTCAGCAAGTGGTTAAATACTGCTATTTTTCCGACCCATGAAAGTTGGGTTTTCTGTATGTTTTGCAAGTCTTTATTGACTTGGTTGAAAAGAGTGGGGAATTTAGCCTCATATAATTTGGTTGGTGTGAAGGCGAGTTGGATCCCTAAATAAGTTATCGAGGTTTCATCCCAGTTATAACTATATTTTATACACAGATTGTTGATGAGTGCCGTAGGGAGATTCATAGCTAGAACAAAGCTAGCAAAGTTTTGTTTAATTTTTGTAGTATGACTCTTCCCCAAACCTTTCTAATAATTTTTGGACTGCTGGTAGAGAAGAAGTAGGATTGGCTGATGTAAGTATGATATCATTGACAAATAAATCTAATTTATGGTCATATTGACCTATTGTTACACCTTTGATATCGGGGGTTGATTGTATATATACTGCTACTATTTCTACCGCTAATGAAAAAATTAGAGGGGATAATGGGCAACCTTGTCTGGCTCCACCTGTATAGGTGAAGCTTCTGGAATTTATACCTGATGTAAATACTTTTACCATGGGTTGTGTATAGAGTGCCATTATGGCCGAATGGATAAAGACCAAATTGTGTTAGCGTTTTGGAAATTTATTCCCAATGCATTCTATCGAACACAATCTCTGTATGCGATGCTAGAAGCAGAGAGGGCGTTTGATTGATGTTTATTTGATTGATTAAACCCACCATCCATCTGGTGCCATCTGGTGCTTGTTTACCCTGGACAAAGTCTACTTGGTCAGGACCTACAGGAAAGGAAGTTATGGCTATTAATCTATTAGCTAATATTTTTGCATATATTTTGAGATCAGAGTTTAACCACTTGCCGACAGTCAGCCCCTCACAGGCAAAGTGACGTAGGGCTACGTCGCTAGCCGGTGAGCCTCTAGGGGGCGAGCACTCGCCGCCGGAAGCGCGCTCCTGCCCCCCGCTCGCTCCCTAACATGTCTCCATGTGTGACCGGCGGACATCGGGTCACTCGCGATCGTCCGGTACAGAGGGAGAAAGGCAGGCGGCTAATGCAAAGCCGCCTTTCATTCTCCCTTGTGTAAGTGCAGAGATCATACAGTCCTGCTATGTAGGATCGTATGCCTCTGTAGTTACACAAACAGCCACATCCCTGTACAGTTATGGCACTTTTCCACTGCAAGTACCGGCTAGTACCAGCTCGGCTCTACTCGGCCCTGCTTGGCCCGGTTTGCTTTTCCACTGCTGGTACGGCATGGTATAGTGTCGGAACGGTTCGGTACGGTACGGTATAGGTTTGCTTTTCCACTAAAGTAGTACTAAAGTTAAGTGGGTGGGATAACAACGGGGTGGGTGGGATTCTCTGACCAATCAGTGGCTAGTAGTGACTGCATGCAAAGGATTGTGGGATATGGTACCAGTTTGGTACCTGTTGGAACCACAATCGAGTAGGTACTGTTTTTTCAGAGCCGTACCGTACCGTACTGTTCGGTTCCATGCAGTGGAAAAGCAAACCTATACCGTACCGAACCGAACCGTTCCGACCCTATACCATGCGGTACCAGCAGTGGAAAAGCACAAAAGCGTGCCGAACCGGTACGGTTCCATGCAGTGGAAAAGCGCCATTAGAAACACGCCCCTAGGGACACACTTAACCCCTCCTTCTCCAATAAAGTTAACCCCTTCCCTACCAGTGTCATTTTTACAGTAACAGTGCATATGTATAGCACTGATTACTGTAGTAATGTCATTGGTCCCCCCAAAAGTGTAAAAAATGTCAGTCAGGGGTCCGATCTGTCCGCCGCAATGTCGCAGTCCCACAAAAAAAATAGCAGATCGCCGCCATTACTCGTTAAAAAAAACTATAAAAATTACAAAAATCTTTCCCTTAGTTAGTAAATGCAATAACTTTTGCGCAAACCAATCAAAATATGCTTATTGCGATTTTTTTTTACCAAAAATATGTAGCAGAAAACAAATTGGCCTAAAATGTTAAAAAATTTTGATTTTTACATTTTTTTTTTGGGGGGGGGGGGGATTTCATATAAAAAAATGTGAAAAATATTGTTATTTTTGCAAAATTGTCGTTTTTTGATTTATAGCGCATGATCAAAAAATCGCACAGGGGATCAAATACCACCAAAAGAAAGCTCTGTTTGTGGGAAAAAAAGGACGTCAATTTAATTTGGGTACGGCGTCGCACGACCGCGCAATTGTCCGTTAAAATCACGCAGTGCCGAATCGCAAAATAGGCCCTGGTCAGGAAGGGGGTAAAATCTTCTGGGGCTTAAGTGGTTAGTAATGATATGGGTATGTAATTTAGGGGGATGTGGGGTCTGCCTGATTTTGGTAATGTGGTTATTATGTCTTCCAGTAGCTCTTCGGGGGATAGTTTATAATTTGCTGCTTGATTAAACATATGTGTTAGCTAAGCGACTAAAATATCAGCAAAAGCTTTATATTTTTCCTCGATAGGCCATCATTTCCTGGAGATTTATTTTTCGGTAGTGCTTTGATAACAACCTTTAGAGTTGAATCCATTGATATTGGTTTTATAAGTTGTTCTAAGGAAATGGAATCAACTTTTGATAGGTTTATGTTGTTTAAAAATGATGTTATTTTATTAGTGGTGGGCTGGGGGGGGGGGTTGTTATTATCTCCCTTTTACCAAAATGGGGGAAGGTTGGGACTTTGAATGAGGCAATGGTAGGCAGCTGATGGAAAATGTAAAATCAAGTTTATTGAATAATAAAAGTACAGGAAAACCATGGCATATACAAAGAACAATGGCATGTTGAGAAAGTAAACCAGTATGTAAAATAGCATAAACAGCAGGTGAGTACATTGCATATTTTAAAATAACATCATAACATTCATAAAAATAAAATCAGTAATTGATGGTAAAACTGCATCAAAAAGTCACTCGACGCATTTCATGCGTAAATCGCATTTCCTCAGGAGTAGATGCAGGACATAGGTCTGCAAAAAAGTATATATGTAAATATCCATGGGATGCATCCCAAAACATGGAGAGAAACAAGAATATATGTGTGTGTAAGGTGACTTACAGATGGGCTAAAGGCCCGTACACACGTACCGATCGTCGGCAGACAAGCGTCGGCCGACGAACGATCTGCCGATTGTACGCTTGTTAGTATGATGCCTCCGACAGCCGTCAGCGCACATTCTGCCGACAAGAATCTGTCATGCAAGCATTAAAATTTTTGTATGCCAACACCAGAGCGGCCGATTGTTCGCCAGTCAGTACAGAATTCGGCCGACAGACCGCAGATTTGCAAGACTGGGCATGCTCAGAAAAGAAAAAACACAGGGAAAGTTAACCATTACATGACATCACTTCTGCAGTCGGCTGTAGTCGGCGGACAAAATTCTTGTGCTGTCTTTGCACTTTTCAACAGACACCGACAGCCCGGGGACAAAAGACGGCCGATCGTTCGCCGACGATCGGTACGTGTGTACGGGGCTTTAGAGTTGGAATGTATAGAAGGTGGTGAATGACTGAACAATGTAGTGTCCGGCCCGGGAGCTGAGGAAGCATAACCAGCGGCAAATCACGGCACTGCCAAAGCCCACTCCATGGGTAGAAGGTCTTCAACACAAGGGGTAAGTAAATGTATTATGTGTATACCTATACACAAACAGCAGCAAAAAAAAAAAAAGAGTATATCTGTAAACAGAATAATAAAAAATGTATCGAGATCAAAATAATACTGCTTTTTGTGGGTGTAAATATATAAAAAGGATTGGAAGACCTAATCCATTCTTTAAACAAGTAATGAAGTAAAAAGTAAAAGTAGGGACAAAAAGTGGACAACCTAAGAAAAGGGATGAAAAAGTAAAAAGTTGGAAAACAAATAAAATAGTGGGACAAAAAATGCCCAGAAATATCAACACAAGACTAAAACCAGGAGGAAATCCGTGTACATAGTAAAGCAGGAGTGCCCAAGATGCAGACCATAAATATGGATGATAAAGGTTAAAACTGAGTGAGAGAGTAAAAAATATATAATGGTGTATAGAAGTGGGGGAATGGGTGAAGATGATGAGAGACAAAAAATACAAAGAACGTGTAGGTGCTATAAGTGAATGAAGGAAACTGAATTAGATAACAGATGAAAGCTTGAATCTAGCACAAAGACAAAAGGGGAAGAGCGAGAGTGTGAGGAAAATTAAGCGTCAAAGCAAATGAAAGATAATTACCCAGAGGGTCCTGAATAATGAAACTGCAAAAATAAGGTTGAATTCGATTGTACATCCACGTCCCTTCAAAAGAAGGTGTAGCAGGTTGGATGACCACGGAGTGTTGAATGGGTGCCCGATGTGCACGCCGGGTGCTCCCAGTGTCACGCTGATAAGGTGTGTAATGAAGGTAAAAGTAAAATCCGTGCTAAGGTTATCAAAGGATTAAAAGGATATGTATAAAGGTGGGCTGCAGCCTACCCAAGATTATAGCCCAAAGACTATATAAAATGGTGTATAAAAAGTAGGGTATTGGCGCTGCCAATCTATAAAGTGCAAATAAATAAATAAATAAATAAGTGTAAGACCTGTGATATGATGGTATACAAGATAATAATATGTAAAAGAAGCCAATAATAGATATATAAATGGGTGTACAATTTCAAATATACAATCAACAATAAATATAGTGTAATAAGAGTGAATAACCAACAGGAGGCGTGAGAAAGGTGCAAAGTGCGTATCAAAAACAATAAATTGGTATAAAAACTAGATGAATAGAAGATACAATGTGCAATCGGCACCTGATAAAATGCAATAAAAATATATGACCAACAGGAGGCGTAGAGAAAGTGCAAAATGCGTCTCAGTAAATAAATAAGTGGTATGATAAACCCTGAAAAAAAGTGCAATAGTGAAATAAAATGTGAACTAATGATGTGCAGTGCTAAATGGTAGCACTGAAAGATAAATGAAAATTAAGCATAAGAGTATGCTATTAAAGGATTGGGTGAGTGAGTAACGCACCAAATGGTGCGGGATAGTGCACAAAATTTTTTTTTTTTGTGAAGTGTGTAGCTGAAAATAAAGTCCAATAAACCAATGCTTGGAAAAAAGAGAAATTAGTCCATATCTTGGTGGGTGTGCAGAAAAAGTGAAAATAACCTTATGGTGACCCCAAGTTGGGTGACTGGCGAGGTGCGGGGTGACCCCTAGTAAAAAGACCTACTAACCAGATATACCCACCCCACACAGGGGTATAGAGCGGGTATTTGGAATATAGCTGGGTATTCCTTCCTCTGGCTTCTTAGTTCCCTTCTGTGTAGGGGAGAGGCAGGCGTAATGGGCAGCCACTGGGGATCCCAGGTGTCCCAAAGGAAAAACGGGCTTAGTAGGATCTTCTCCTAATGGTATGGAGTCCGGCGGTCCGTGGGTGGAGTCCGGTCACTCGATAATGTATGGGTGGGAGGGTCACATAGGGCAAAGAAAGGCTCGATAGTGTGATATCATTTAAAACCTTTATTCAGATCAGTATATAAAAGATGGGTACTCACATTTGAAAAATCAGTTCAGAGCGAGATAATGGCGTCCTGGAACTTGTTTACAAGTTGATGTTGACTTTTCTTGATGTTTACAAGATGTTGACTGTGACATTGCAGTATACACTATTGTCAACCACCTAGAAATACCTAGACAACTTTTCGTCGCTCAACCTTCATAAATTATATGAAGGCACGAATAGACGACCATACCATACACAGCTGCTTCCCATTGGTTCCTGTTGCGAAACTTCTCCAGACATGAAAAACTCACAAGAATAGGCCAAATAACTGGTGATACAAATATCCTTGAAAAAGGCTACATTGTTAGCTGAAACACGTAGGATCAACATCGGATGATCTCTGTGAAAATCCAAGCAAGCTAGCCTGGAAAAACAGAGTCATTCATCCAAATTAAAAGTCACCTTATTTTCACCACTGTCACGGAAACCCTTTTTCCGAAACGTACCTTTCCTCTACGCACCTTGGGTCTATAACCCAACATTCAAGCAACACAGGGAAAGCCACTCAGGTGAGGCACAGATATCCAGGTGCTGGTCGGATCCGCCATCCAGTGATCAAACTTCCAAAGAGAAAAAGTGACCGCACTCAGAGATGAATGAACTTGAAGTGTTTATTCCCATTCATAAAAGACAACGGTGCATCGAACAGACATGGACACGGTTGACATGTTTCACGACTCTGTAGGCCGCTTACTCATAACCAATAATTGGAGATTGGTGAGAAGATCTTATAGATGAACAGAAAAAGTCAATAGACACGGGTCTCGGTGATGGACACACCCAAGACTTAACGTGAATATGTTGCACCTGTAGATCTCTCGCCTCAAACCAATTAAGAAAAGACAAAATTGAACAACACATCAAAACACACTCTAAATCAGTGCCAAAAAAATGTCTTAATCACAAATAAAATAAACAACCATGACAATTGTGTAAAAATATATATATAGTGACATCTCCCAAAAAAACATAAATATATAATCTCAGACACAAATGAATGTGAAAAAGGAGGACAAATATATATGTAGTGCTAAGGGAGATGATGAAAGCATATTGGAAAAAATGTCTTTGTAAAACAATAATGTGAAAAAATATATATAAATATATATATTGCATGTTAACGATCATGGAAGTGAACTGGTGTATGGGCTGTCAAAAAATCGGTGAAAAATATATGAACAACCGTTGTGAAAAAAGATGAATGTAAGTGAAGTAAAAAATGTATATACGAATATATCATAAAATAAAATGATATGACACAAAGAAAAAGTCTATATAAATGTGTGATATGAACGCGTTTCAAACTTTTGGAACTAAACATTTCCGTTCTTCCTCAGGGAAATGGACTTAAACTCTAAGAAAAGAAAAAAAAAAAAAGAAAAAAGAGACATAATATAATGATGTAATATAACTGCATATAGTGGGTAAGGCACATCCCTCTACGAGTGCCAATATATGTATGGATATAAGCCAAGATTGTTGGACTGACCATATGAAGAGGGGGGGAGGAAATATGTGGAAAAAACATCCCAACAGATCCTTTATCCTTCCAAAAATTTGTACCCATAAATGCATTTCCAAGGCTTGTATGTTTCCCCAGTGCGTGTCTCACATCCTCCTTTTAAAGGGATCAAATCCATGCCTCTATCCTGTAGGACCGCAGGAAGAAAGAAGAAAAATAATTACCAAAAGACCGGCAACTCCTCTGTGTGTTATAAAAAAGCATATATCTATGTAATTCCCCTGGTTTCAAAAAGCAGAAGAAAGGGGGGGGGAGAAAAAACCCCCGATCAAAACAGGGCTAAATCAACATAAAACAACGATGGTTCTAAGCAAGTTGATCAGTGTATTACTGAGAGAGGGGGGTAGAAAAGGACCCTCTGTGTCCAAGTGTGGCATGTAAAAGTGATCCAACCTATCCTAGGGAGGACCCAGAAACATGCCTACCGGACAAATTATCCTAAACAGGAGTTATATATATGTAACCCAATTCCCAAAATGGAAATGTACTTACTCTCCCAGAGGCCAGGAAGGATTCCAGCAAAAAGAGCCAAAAAGGGGATTCCCAGATATGGGATCTATTTTGAGAAAAAACCTCCAAATTTCAAAAGAGGGGGGACTACTCAAACAAGGGGTCCCCAAACACAAAATTCTCCCATCGAAACAGATTACCCCTCCAGTGAGGGGGAGCTCCGGGAGATCACAGCCGATCACGGACCTCGGCGTCCTAAAAATGGGCGCCAGCGCGGGGAATGCCGCGCTGGGCCCGCCCCTCCTTCCGCCGGATGTGACGTCATACATGGCGTCCACACCGGAAGTCAGTCAGAACACAGGAAGCAGCACACCTCGCGAGAGCGAGGCTGCCGCTACGTGTCTGACATTGGAGGAAGAAGGACCAATGGCCGCCGGCGCGGGTGCTGGTTGGCCACCACGACCCAAATGGGAGGAGAAGGGAAACAATTCCCCTCTCCATCCCCATGGTAAGTCCCGCCCACATATGCAGAGACACTCTGCAGAAGGGGCGGGACACCATCTCACCCGCGCCGGACAGGAAGAGGCATCGAGCAAACCAAAAACCAGGAAAAAGGAAGGCATCGCACCGGCCGATGTATCTGTATTTGAAACATTAAATTCACTGACTAGGCTGATACCTAGAGGACCCCCCTAAATTGGGGATACCCCCACAATCTCCAAAATGGTCGAAAACAAAATTTGCAAGAAAAATTAAAAAGAAAAAAGAAAACATCCCCTTGGTCGGTGGCAAGGACTGGTGTATCAAATCTCCGCCCCCAGGAGGAGATAGAGAAATGTCAAAGGGGGAAATATCTAAAACAACCAAGGCAAAAAAGATGTAAGGGATCCTACATATATTGTCCACCCTATGCAGTCATTGTATCACATCAAAAGCACATGATTTGTCACATATGCACAGAATCGACATCTACGATAACAAATCCATACAAAAATACCCTTATTACAAGGGGACATTTGATATTGTATATGTGCATAGGTGTGTCTCTATATCAATATGAAATAAAAAATAATAATAAAGCTTGAATCATTATATGAATTCTGAAAACTTTTTACAAACAAATATTGCAGAAACATATATTGCAGAAAAAAACCCAACTAAGCTCTCCAGAGATCAATCTCACCCTTCTACCCACTATTGATAAGAACTCTTGGACTCTACTTGATGGACTTCTAAAGAAACATCAACACTCCAATGTGGAACTTGACCCAGTTGTCATGGCTTTTTTAGCAATTTATCTGAAATCCTTTATTGGGATATTTGTGAGTCTCTACATTCTAACTGTAATCCCCAAGGTCTATAGATCATGATAGATGGCTTTACTTTCCCAGTTTGTATCTACTTCAATATTTAACTCTACCAGAGACCATTATCCAGTGGTTGACCACTAGTAAAAGATCTGTGGTGTGGTGGTAGATCGTGGATCAAAGGATCCTGAAGAGCTGGCCTGGAGTTTCTAGTAAAGCTCAAATTTTGCACTGAAAAAGAAAAGAGAGGGAGGCAGGAGAGCCCTTATAGTGTAGTAGATTAATTCAAAAAACAAGAATCCAGTTCTTCCACAATAAAAGGAAAAAAGGTCAAAATGGAATTACAACTGTTGAGGCTGCAGTCACCCAACTATGGGGGAACAGGCGGCCTTCCTAGTGCGTCAGTGAAGAAAACCTGTCTCCACGCAGGGTCAGTGTGGTCGCTCTCTATGCCTCAGCCATTCCCATCCTGGGTGTTCTAAGGGGGTTCTTAGCTGGGTGAACAAAGTCATAGAGTCAGCGCAAAAAAGGTCTGTACATAGTTTAATTGACGGAGGCCCAATGAGGTTGTTCAAAGGATAGGCACAAGTTGTCTGCTTTAGTAAAACATCCAATTGCTTTATTTCACCAAGTAAAATGTGTTTCATGGCTTTAAATTGCCATTTCCTTAGTTCAAGATGATAAAATTGGTGTGAGATCCCTAAAAGTGAGATCCCTATTCTTCGTTGGCCACTAGGAGAAATGTAGGGCTTGTAGAAGTGATGTTATCTAGATGGATCACATGTCGCTGGCTTCTACTCTGGCCACTAGTATAGGTTTCATTTCATTGTATTGAATTAATCCTTTTCAGAACTTTTCTACTGTCCTTTAAGAAGATAATTGATGTTGTAATCCTTCAGACAATAATGGTAGTTATAGGTGATTATGTCTGTGGCAACTCCCTAAAGCCTAGTACACACTATTCTTTCTTTTCCGTTCAACCCAGCGGGCAAAACTGGCAGCTCCAGTTAGAGCCACTGTACTAATGATCCAATGTTAGTACAGTGATATCCCCCGCTGAGCTCTTGTGTTCTAACAGGGGGATGCCCCCCCCCCAAGAACACTCCGATCAGTGTTCTCAGCCATTGGCTGAGAGTGCTGATTGGGAGCCGATTGGCTGCTGGTATTCTGGCATGCACTTCCAACATAATCCGTTGGACCGGCTGACATACACATGGGCTTGAATGTCGGATGGATTTTATTGAACCGGCCAATGTCTCCCGACATTTGATCCATGTGTACGGTGACTAAGTGAATCAAGGAATTGTTCACCACCGGGAACCACTTCATTACATCTCAGTTATGCTGTCCTTCACTGTGTATAGAAATAATTCAAACCAGGCAACAGAAGTATAAATAAATAATATAAAATGATTTGGGTTATTTTCACCAAAGAAATGTAGCAGAATACATTTTGGCCCAAGTCCCCGTTCACACTAAGGCGACCTGTGAGGCCACCTGGTTGCCTCACAGGTCGCCGTAGGTCGCCTTCCATAGGGAAGCTGCGGACCCGTTCTAATAGGAGCGACACAAGTTGCTCCGACTTAGAAAAAGGGTCCGGAGCTTCTTTGAGGCGACCCGGAGTCGACCGCCATAAACTTCAATGTTATGAAGTCCGTGGCGGCCGCTCCGAGGTCGCGGCGCGCTGCTCGCACCGCGACCTCGGAGGTCGCCCCCCCCAAGTCGGATCGCCCCTATGTGAACGGGGCCTAAATGTATGAAGAAAGATTATTTATTTGCAAAATTTTAGAACAGAAACAAAGGAAATGTGTTTTTTTTTTTTTTTTTCAGAATTTTTTGATCTTGTTTAGTTTATTTAGCAAATAATAAAAAACCCAGTAGTGATTAAATACCACTAAAAGAAAGCTCTGTTTGTGTGAAAAAAATGATACATATTTCATATGGGTACAGTGTTGCATGACCGTGCAATTGTGATTTAAAGAGTGACAGCGCTGAAAGCTGAAAACTGCCCTGGGCAGGAAGGGGGTGAAAGTGTCCGATATTGAAATGGTTAAATCAAGGGCCAGATTACACCAAAATGCGATGCAAGAAAGGTATGTTCTGTGCGCGTTTTCTGCACCACAGGTGAATGCACTGCCCTTGTGATCTGCATGCTGATGCCAACGTATTGTTAACCACTTGCCGACCGCCGCACGCCGATCTACGTCGGCGGACAGCCCCTCACAGGCAAAGTGACGTAGGGCTACGTCACTAGCTTGTGAGGGTCTAGGGAGCGAGCGCGCGCCGCCGGAGGCGCGCTCCCGCTCCCGCGTGGTCACGGACCCCCCCGCGCGTGTGACCGGCGGACCCGAGGGGAGAGGGAGAAAGTCAGGCAGCTTGTGTAAACAAGCTGCCTGTCATTCTCCCCTCTGTATGAGAGCTGATCATATGGATCTACTATGTAGATCCGTTGATCACTCTGCATACAGCTGAAGCCACAGCCAATCACAGTAAGAATCACGCCCCTAGGGACACACACAGCCCCTCCCTCTCAAATAAAGTTAACCCCTTCACTACCAGTGTATTTTTACAGTAACAGTGCATATATATAGCACTGATTACTGTAGAAATGTCACTGGTAACCCCAAAAGTGTCAAAAATGTCAGTCAAGGGTCCGATCTGTCCGCCCCAATGTCGCAGTACCGCAAAAAAAATCGCAGATCGCCGCCATTACGCGTTAAAAAAAAAAACAACAAAAATGACAAAAATCTTTCCCTTAGTTAGTAAACGCAATAACTTTTGCGCAAACCAATCAAAATACGCTTTTTGCAATTTTTTTTACCAAACATATGTAGCATAAAACAAATTGGCCGAAAATGTTAAAAAATTTTGATTTTTACTTTTTTTTGGGGGGGAATTTCATATAAAAAAAAGGGAAAAATATTGCTATTTTTGCAAAATTGACGCTCTTTTTTTGTTTATAGCGCGTGATCAAAAAATCGCACAGGTGATCAAATACCGCCAAAAGAAAGCTCTGTTTGTGGGAAAAAAAGGACGCCAAATTCGTTTAGGTACAGCGTCGCACGACCGCGCAATTGTCCGTTAAAGTCACGCAGTGCCGAATCGCAAAATAGCCCCTGGTCGTTTAGCAGCCAAATCCTCCGGGGCTTAAGTGGTTAAGGGCGCCTCAAATGCAAATTGCAAACGTGCTTCATTTGTGGTCACCAAAACACATGGTTCTGCAGTACCAGGTGGTTTGGTGCAGTGAACTTTGAAAAAGTAGTGCCTGCACTTCTTTTTCCCATGTTCCAGTGTGATTTGTTACCCATTAAAGTGAATGAGCTGTAAAAATCTCACGGCACAGCTTCAACTCTTCTGGGAAGGCTGTCCACAAGGTTTAGGAGTGTGTCTATGGGAATGTTTTACCATTCTTCCAGAAGTGCATTTGTGAGGTCAGGTACTGATGTTAGAGAGAAGGCCTGGCTCACAGTCTCCGCTTTAATTCATCCCAAAGGCGTTCTATCGGGTTGAGGTCAGGACTCTGTGAAGGCCAGTCAAGTTCCTCCACCCCAAACTCGCTCATCCATGTCTTTATGGACCTTGCTTTGTGCACTGGTGTGCAGTCATGTTGGAACAGGAAGGGGCCATCCCCAAACTCTTCCCACAAAGTTGGGAGCATGAAACCCTCCAAAATGTCTTGGTATGCTGACGCTTTAAGAGTTCCCTTCACTGAAACTAAGGAGCCAATCCCAACCCCTGAAAAACAACCCCACACCATAATCCCCCCTTAGCCAAACGATTGGGACCAGTGCTCAAAGCAAGGTCCATAAAGACATTGATGAGTGAGTTTGGGGTGGAGGAACTTGACTGGTCCTGACCTCAACCTGATAGAACACCTTTGGGATGAATTAAAGCAGAGACTGTAAGCCAGGCCTTCTCATCTAACATCAGTGCCTGACCTCACAAATGCACTTCTGGAAGAATGGTCAAACATTCCCATAGACACTCCTAAACCTTGTGCACAGCCTTCCCAGAAGAGTTGAAGCTGTTTAATCTGCAAATGGTGGGCCAACTCAATATTGAACCCTTCGGTCTAAGACTGGGATGCCATTAACCACTTAAGCCCCGGAAGATTTTACCCCCTTCCTGACCAGGGGGTTTTTTGCGATTTTTTACTGCGTGACTTTAACGGACAATTGCGCGGTCGTGCGAAGCTGTACCTAAACTAATTTGATGTCCTTTTTTTTCCCACAAACAGAGCTTTCTTTTGGTGGTATTTGATCACCTGTGCGATTTTTACTTTTTGCGC
>NC_138773.1:8256641-8461641 GCF_965119305.1 Pelophylax lessonae | reverse complement strand
GAGAGAGAGGGGGCGGGGCTGAACCACAGCTCTGTGTCTGAATGGACACATAGAGCTGCTTGCTGTGGGGGGGGGGGGCACTCAACAGGAGGGAGAGGCCAAGAGAACCAGCGAGGGACCCGAGAAAAGGGGGATTGGGGCTGATCTGTGCAAAACCAACTGCATAGAGCAGGTAAGTATGACATGTTTGTTATTTTAAAAGATTGAATTTAAGGATTTCGTTTAACCACTTGGCCTCTGGAAGATGTATTCCCCCCACCCTTCATTACCAGGCCATTTTTTGCAAAATGGCACTGCATTACTTGAACTACCAATTGCGCGGTCGTGGGACGCTGTACCCAAATACAATTTTTGTCCTCCCTTCCCCCCCACAAATAGAGATTTATTTTTGGTGGTATTCCATCACATCTGTGTTTTTTATTATTTGTGCTATAAACAAAAAAACTGACAATTTTGAAAAACATTTTTTTTTTTTTTTTTTTTTACTTGCGTTGAAAACTAACTTTCATCAGTTTAGGCCAATATGTATTCTGCCACATATTTTTGGTAAAAAAAAATCTCAATAAGTGTATATTGATTGGTTTGAGCAAAATGTTGTAGCGTCTACAAATTATAGGATAGAGTTATAGAATTTTTATTTATCTTTCTAGTAATGATGGTGTTCAGTGACTTATAGTGGGACTGCGATATTGCGGCAGACAAATTGGACACTTACTGACATTTTTTTGGGGACCAGTGACACTAATACAGTGATCAGTGCTAAAGGACTCTGGCTGGGAAGGGGTTAACATCAGGGGGCAATGAAAGGGTTAAAGGTGTGCCTAGCCAGTGTTTTCTCACTGTGTGGGAGGTGCTTTACTAGAGAAAGGAAATGATCTATGTTCCTGCAGGAACACAGGATCAATGCCTTCCCTACTGATAGAAAGGCTCTCTGCCTTGTTTACATAGGCAGATCGTTGTTCTGGCTCTCTGAAGCAGGTTTTCATCAAGGATGTCTCTGTATATTGCTGCATTTATCTTTCCCTCAATCCTGACTAGTCTCCCAGTTCCTGCCCCTGAAAAAACATCCTTTTAAACAACATTTTAACCATTCAGTAAAGCGTTTGTTGCCCTAAAAACAAAAAACAAAAAAAGAAACTGATCCTGTACCCTTAAAGAGGAAATAAGGCTTCCTCTGTAACCTGTACCTATAG
The DNA here is from genome assembly GCF_965119305.1 of Pelophylax lessonae. Taxonomy (NCBI): domain Eukaryota; kingdom Metazoa; phylum Chordata; class Amphibia; order Anura; family Ranidae; genus Pelophylax; species Pelophylax lessonae. The sequence continues at coordinate 8,460,448 of NC_138773.1, read as the reverse complement.
GTTAGCCTTAATATAGGCTTATCTATAGGTACTGTAAATATCTCCTAAACGTGCACCATTTAGGAGATATTTACTTTGCATGCGGCCAGTCACACCACTGGTGCATGCTCTCTGAAGGAACGGCGGCCTGTGCCTTTATTGGAGCAGACCTGGTGTCTGTCACTGCAGTCTTCTGTACATCAGGTGGCCGCTCCCGGGCCCTCACTACCTGCATGCACACAGCCTCGGAAGTATGGGTTTCTCTCATCTCCCACACTGTTTCCCCCGGCAGATGTCACTGAGCCAAGTTTCATCAACACTCTGAGCATTCCTCTTCCTCAAAGAGTTCCAATTCAGAAACGGACAGAGCACAAGTGACCCCGGTCTTCCATGTCACACTCAGTCTCCTGGGCTGACCTTCACTCCTCTCTGCCCACAGCAGTAGATTGCCACAGTGCCCACACTGGCCCCACCCTTGCATCACTGACACTGACCACATACCAGGCCCAAATGTTCCACGCCTGCTCCGGTACACAACGCCAGTCTTCCATTGGGCACCAATCAAACCCCAGTTTCCCACAGGGTCGATGTCGGCTTTCCGGTCTGCTCCACAGGATCTCTGCTAACACATGGGATAGCCTCCGCATTCCGGCTCACTCCGGCACTCGCCATCTTGCTCCTCCACACACGTGTCTCCCTCTCAGCTTCACCCGAAATCGGAAGTAATTTATAGGCTCCCTTCCTCTTTCCGGATTGGCTGTGCGTGAGCGGCCCACAACTCCAGTTTAGCTGATTCTTTGGCGGTGGCTCCTCCTGCTTTTCATTGCCGCTCCATCTCAGCTAAGCCGGCATGAAAGTCAATGTAAAGTGGATTGTGCTCTTCAATCCGCACGCATCTGCCATCCTTGCCTGTACCTGGGCCCCAGTTGCACCTCCATCTCTCCAGGCCAATCGACCCCATTTTATTTAGGAGAATTCTTCTGCTGTCAGACATTGCACAGCCAACATTTCTCTTCATAGCACTTGTACATGCTGTCTTGGAAAAGTGTCCCGCTGTCATTACTTGCACGGTCAACAATTTTCTCTACAGAATTCTCCTTGCCCCTATCTGGGAAAAGTGTCCCGCTGTCATTAGTTGCATGGTCAACAATTTTCTGTATAGTACTGGCACAAACATGGCCCCTGGCACACCGATCCACGTGCCCTGGGCCCTAATTTTCTCCATCCACACTTGCACCATTCACTGTTAAGCAGACACAGTTCTTTTGCACAGCGTGATGCAACTCTCTCTCTCCAACTCTCCTGCATATTTCTTGAGAGAACAGATTACAGTCCCAACAAAAGTCCATCCGTTGCCACTGGCAACCATCACTGTAAACTTGACTCTTCATCCCACTCTCCCTATCGCCTATAAAGAAGTCCTTACTCTTCTCTCTGGCACTCCAGCACATTTCTTAAGGAAGGATGATGTTTTTAGGCAAAATGTTTTGGCCGTTGCCATTAGCAACCATTCCTGTAACCCAGTGTGATATCCCAGACGAGCCCCCAAATGTAGCACTGTCCCCTAGAGGACTGCTGAAGAATAACACTTTTGGATTCCCCTGGGTTCCCCATAGCAACTGCTTGCAGAAATCTTAATACTTTAAGTTCTTGGCTCAGTCAATGATCAGTCTAGGGGTTGTTGTTTTTGTTGTTTTATTTATATTAGGATAGGAGAAGGAATGAGTGGGATACGTCAACTGTTAACTATTCACATTCCAGAGGACTTCTAACTTGAGAATGCGGCAAGGCCGCTTCTTCATCCTGCCACTTGAATGAAGATGAGGTAAGTGTTCCTATTTGTTTTTCCCTTCAGGGTACTCCCCCAGTACCCCCTTTCTCTGTGCTTGCTGACACCCATCCACTGACTCTACACTCCGGAGTGGTCCCCTCCTTGGGCAGACCCCTGGGCAAGATCCTCTGTGCTCACGATACTATTTTTCCAGAGTCTAGAAGTGCCCCAACTCCTCCAGTCAGCTCTCCTGGACCTCTGGGTTCAGCCTCACTCCAATGGCTCACCAGGCCGACTGCCTGTGACCATCAACAACTGCAGCAGAAGGGGAGGCAGCCGCCACCTTACTTCTGGGACTTTGCTTCCCGCCAAAAGACCTTTACCTCATGTGCTCATGGCTTTTTATACCCTGCCCCATAATGCACCAAGACCAACTGTCTGTGCCAATCCCTGAGGCAGTACCAAAAGCCTGTGTGTCATTGGTTAAGTTTCCTCCAGCATCCTATGTGCCTCCCCATTGCATCAGCTGGGAACACTCCCTAAGACCAGATGAATCACACGCTGGGCATACTAAGCAGACCTGACTCGCAGAACCTGCTCTCTGTTAAGCAGAGAACAATATAGATTTTGCCTGCTGCTCCTCTGAAAGGCAGACATAAGCAAAACTATACTCTTTACCTAGCACCTGACTAGGAGGGTGCGATAGATAGATAGATAGATAGATAGATAGATAGATAGATAGATAGATAGATAGATAGATAGATAGATAGATAGACAGACAGACAGACAGACAGACAGACAGACAGACAGACAGACAGACAGACAGACAGACAGACAGACAGACAGACAGACAGACAGACAGACAGACAGACAGATAGATAGATAGATAGATAGATAGATAGATAGATAGATAGATAGATAGATAGATAGATAGATAGATAGATAGATAGATAGATATACATTTTATTTGGGTACAGTGTTGCATTACTGCGCAATTGCCAGTTAAAGTGGCGCAGGGCTGAATAGCAAACAATTCCCTGGTCCTGAGATGGACAAAACCTTCCCATGGTCAACTGGTTGAACAATATATAACACTTTTACAAGATACTTTCAGTATAATTATAAAAGTCTGTTGATTCACCTTTTAAAATATTTGTTACAAAAATTGTTTCCATGTCACAAAGCAAATCTATATCATTGCACTTTGAATGTTTGCAAAATACACTTCCTGTGTATCCACTGATACTGAAGAATCGCTTTACTGTCCATTCATATACTCAGAGAACGGCTGACAGATATTATCTGTTCAGGAATCAGGACTACACATGGAAAGGTGGACTAGGTACTGAACGCTGTCTTGGACTCTTACGAGGATCTCCTAAATAAAGACCAACTCTTCTACTGGCCATGGATCTGGATGCAGGATCCACCATTTGTCTTTTCATCCTTATTCTTGAAACTTTATTTGGGATTGGTTCCAGTTTGTTCATCATGATCACCACTTTAGGAGACATTTTTAAAGGAAAAACTCCCAAAACATTGGATAAAATATTGTGTGCTCTGAGCTTTTCCAATATCTGCTTTTCAGCTGTGTTGCCGCATTATATTTTCTCTGAAATGTTCAACTTTACTCTAGATAGCTATCCAAGAATTATCATATTCTCTATGGACTTGTATGGGACATTGTCTTGCCTGTGCTTCTTCTATTTTGGTAAAATTATACAGTTTCCATCCCGTATCTTCTCCTTGGTAAAGAGGAAGATTGATGTCATAATCCAGAGTATGATACTGATAATTCAGGCAGTCTACTTGTGTGGGAGCTTTATTTGTGTATTGATGGATACTTTCTATAACAGGTTAAATCTTGGCTTGAATTTTGCTTCATCCAACGTGACAAGATACTCAGAACAAACTAAATTTAGAAATATATTTTATTATAATACATTTGTATCTGTTGGGGTTGGGATACTGGTCACTGCACTATCCCTTCTGTTTCACGTTCGTAAAATGAGCAGAACCGTTGGCTCCTCTAACTGTAATAAGACTAGAGGGGTTGAAAGGGTTATAAAAACACTGGTGTATCTCCTGATTTTTTATCTCTTTTATTTGTCATTGTTGTTTTTAGAAACATTTTCAGACATGTTAAGCTACTTTTTATGGAATTTGCTTGATCTACTTGCAGTAGAGTGGGCAACGACATGGCAAATGAGGTTTAACGTGGAGAAGTGTAAGGTTTTGCACTTAGGGACTAAAAACATAAAAGCACAATACACGTTAGGAGGGGAACCCTTGGGGGAATCAAAAATGGAGAAAGATCTGGGAGTCTTGGTTGATGATAGATTAGGCAACAGCATGCAATGTCAAGCGGCAGCTGCCAAAGCCAGCAGAATATTAGCATGCATAAAGAAAGGGATGTATTCCAGAGATAAAACTATAATCCTTCCACTTTATAAAACTCTGGTCCGACCGCATCTGGAGTATTCTGTCCAGTTCTGGTCACCAGTCCTCAGGAGGGATGTGTTGGAGCTGGAGAGAGTCCAGAGAAGGGCAACTAAACTGATTAGGGGATTGGAGGACCTTAACTATGAAGAGCGTCTGCAATCGCTCGATTTATTCTCCCTGGAGAAGAGACGCCTGAGGAGGGACATGATAGCAATTTATAAATATCTCAATGGGGATCTCAGCTTAGAAAAAAAGCTGTTCAGTCGAAGGGATTGCATGAGGACAAGAGGGCATGCAATGCGATTAGAGGAGAAGCGTTTTAACCACAGGCAACGTGGGGGGTTCTTTACTGTTAGGGCTACAAGATTGTGGAATTCTCTACCACAAGAGGTGGTTTCTGCGGGTAGTATGGTGGCTTTCAAAAGACTCTTAGACTTACATCTCAAGGATCAGAACATTCAGGGGTATGAGAGATGATTACAGCCACACACACCTACACAGGGGGAACTGGATGGACTATTGTCTTTATTCAACCTCAACTACTATGTAACTATGTAACTATGTAAGTATTTGCTATCACTCCTCTGATAAATATTGTGTTGATTCAGAGTAACCCAAAATATAATTACGTCTTTAGTACAATGAATGTGTGCTGTAGGGTTGGTAAACAATAAAAGTAAATTACCTTCAGAAGTCATGATTTGCTATTTCTTCATTCATATTTTATTGGTTTATTCAGATTCACAAACAAATGATAAGCTAATTACAAAGCAATCTTATCAGGGGTAAAATGAATACCAGCCACTATTACAGTTACTGCTTAAAGGGCATGCAAGTCCTAACAATTAATTATATGTCCAAGGAACATTATGGTAGAGACCATTAAGGATTTAATATATTAAAATGTAAATCTTTAGAAACATAGAAAGGTGAGGGCAGAAAAAATACTGAGTAGTCCATCGAGCCTGACTATTTTTTTGTTTTGTTTTTCGTTAACTTTTTTTGTCTGACAATAGATCCATGTTTGTCCTAAGCATGTCTGAAGCCATTTACTGTTGACTATATTTACTACCTCTGCTGAAAGTCTGTTCCAAGCATCAACTACCCTTTGAGTAAAATAATACTTTCTAGAATTCATTTTTATCTTTCCTCCTGTTAGTCATGTCCCTGTGTTCTTGATTTTGATTTTATATTGAAAAAACTGCCGTCCTGAACCTTATTCACCCCCTTGATGTATTTAAAGATTTCAATCATGTCTCCCCCTTCCCATATTACCTCCAGACTGTACATATTAAGTTCCAAAAAAATGTTCTACCCCAGAACTTTTACCATTTTTGTTACATTTCTCTGGACTCATTCTATTTTATCAATACTATTTAGAAAGTGAGGTCTCCAGAACTGGACACAATGTTCTAAATGAGGTCTCACTAAAGATCTATATAGAGGAATCAGGACCTCCTTCCTCCTGCTGGTGATCCCTTTAGTGATTTAAAGATATATACAGGGGGATCAGGAACCCCTTCCGTCTGCTGGTGACCCCTTTAGTGATATAAAAAGCTATATAGAGGAATAAGGACCTCCTTCCTTCTGCTGGTGATCCTTTTAGTGGTATAAAGATGTATACAGAGGAATCAGGACCTCCTTCCTTCTGCTGGTGATCACTCTAGTGATATAAAGATCTACAGTATATAGAGGAATAAGAACCTCTTTCCTGCTGCTGGTGAGCCCTCTAGCGATATAAAGACCTATATAGAGGAATCAGGACCTCCTTCCTCCTGCTGGTGACCCCTCTAGACCAGGGTTTCCCAATTAATTTTTCTCTTGGAACCCTTTAGCATGGTATAGCAAAACTTTGAAACCCCCAACAAAAAAATATGTGCCGTAGCAACGCTGTACCCAAATGAAATTGACGTCCTTTTTTTCCCACAAACAGAGCTTTCTTTTGGTGGTATTTGATCACCTGTGCGATTTTTTTGATCATGCGCTATAAACAAAGAAAGAGCGACAATTTTGCAAAAATAACAATATTTTTCACATTTTTTTATATGAAATTCCCCCCGATTTTTTTAACATTTTAGGCCAATTTGTTTTCTGCTAAATATGTTTGGTAAAAAAAAAAATCGCAAAAAGTGCATTTTGATTGGTTTGTGCAAAAGTTATTGCGTTTACTAACTAAGGGAAAGATTTTTGTCATTTTTATTGTTTTTTTTTTTAACGAGTAATGGCGGCGATCTGCGATTTTTTTTGCGGGACTGCCACATTGCAACGGACAGATCGGACCCTTGACTGACATTTTTGACACTTTTTGGGGTACCAGTGACATTTCTACAGTAATCAGTGCTATACATATGCACTGTTACTGTAAAATTACACTGGCAGAGAAGGGGTTAACTTTATTTGAGAAGGAGGGGTTAAGTGTGTCCCTAGGGGCGTGCTTCTAACTGTACAAGGATGTGGCTGTGTGTTTAACAACAGAGATCAACGGTCCTACATAGCAGGACCGTATGATCTGTGCTGTTATACAGGGGAGAGTGACAGGTGGCTTTGTTTACATTAGCCGCCTGCCTTTCTCCCGGTGTAACAGACGATAGCGAGGGGGGTCCGTGAGCGAGCAGGAGCGCACCTCCAGCAGCGCGCACTCGCTCCCTAGAGCCTCACAGGCTAGTGACGTACCCCTACGTCACTTTGCCTGTGAGGGGCTGACTGCCGACGTAAATCGTCGTTAGGCAGTCGGCAAGTGGTTAACGTGATTGTAAAGTCTCCTGTTTTTTTTTTGTTTTAAATAACAAACATGTTATACTTCCCTCCTCTGTGTAGTTGGTTTTGCACAGAGCAGCCCAGGTCCTCCTCTTCTCGGGTCCCTCTTCGGCTCTCCTGGCCCCTCCCTCCTGTTGAGTGCCCCCACAGCAAGCAGCTTGCTATGGGGGCACCCGAGCAGAGTCACAGCTCCCTGTGTCCATTAAGACACAGAGCTGCGCCCCGGCTCCCCCTCTCTTTCCTGATTATCTGACTGGAGAGCCAATCAGGCCACGCTGCTGTATTAGCCAATGAGGAGGCCAGCTGAGACACACCTGCAACATTGTTGGATAAAGATAGGCCTAAGTAAGTATGAGGGGGGCTGCTGTACACAGAAGGGTTTTTTTTTGTCTTAGAGCTCTTTTACACTGAGGAGCTTTTCAAGTGCTTTGACGCTAAAACAATCACCTGAAAAACTCACGAAAACCTATTCCCATTGACATGAATGCTTTTACACTAAGGTGGTGCTCTGGCAGGGAAGTAAAAAATCCTTCAAGCAACATCTTTGGAGCATGTCTGGAGCGCAAAAAAAAGTGCCTCAAAAATGCCCCTCCCCATTGAAATGAATGGGAAGTGCCTCAAAAGCTCCTCCAAAGCGCCCGAAAAGTGCTTCAAAAGAACCTCAAAATGGTCCTTGAAGCAATTTTTGAGTCCCGTGTCGATAAAAAAAAGCCCACCGCTAACGCCTGAAAAGTGCTGAAAAAGGGCTCTGAGTTTTTTGGGCAGTTTTCAAGTGCCTCAGTGTGAAAGGGCTCTTAATGTAAAGAATGCACCTTCTGCCTTTACAATCCCTTTAAAAACACGGCCAAACAGTGAGCAAGGGGAGAGAGATGCTGATGCGTTTCACTCACAGTGCTATGGATTGCATAAAAGATAGATTTTTGTTTTATATGCCGATATCACTAGAAGAATTTTTGTTTTTGTCCAAAAAAATAAGTATGTATTTGTTTGATCTCCCAAGGAAAGGCAAAGTTATTGCTTACCGATAACAGAAAAAAAAAAAAAGAAATGATGTGGTTCATTGGGATTGTACAGGTGTGACCATCAGGCCCAGTCTGGTCATAGGGCACAGCGGGCATTTGCCCTGTGGGCCGAGGCCACTGGGCTGCATATTTTAACAAGGGTCGGCAAAATAGGCAGGTGCATATTGCATACATGGCAACTGTCCTGTTCTGTCCCCGATTCGCCTCTGCACCTTCGGCTGGCAGTTCTACGGTTTCTCTGGTGCCATTGATATATAGCGTTGATGATATTTATAGGCAGATGAGCTGCCCCGAGACTCTATCTCTGCACCTCCGGCAGCTTGCGTGGAGTAAAGATGCGCACCTGTCCCAGGCAGCCACGAGCTTCAGTACATAAGCCCAGGCACAGAATCAGATGCCCCTCCTGAGTCCCTACTCCACTATATACCGAAAGGTACTGGAGATAAAGAGAGAGATTCGGGCAGCTCAGCTGCCCATAAATATCATCACCGCTAGTGATCCAGCTACATGCGATCCTGTGTAGGCTCCGCCCTCTGTGTACTATCGCCACCACCAGAGAAACAACAGCCTAAGAAAATAAATAGAATGGTATCTTGCCATGGGGTATTCGACAGTTTACAAACTGAGGGGGGAGGTTACATAAGATCCTGGAGGGTAAGGAGGTGTATTGGTGGGTGCAGGAGGGGGTTGCAAAGATGTTCTGCGGGAGTAAATCGATGTACTGGGGGAAGGGGGTGCAGAGGAATACTGGGGGTACAGAGATGTTTTGGAGGCACAGAGATTTTCAGAGGCTATGGAGGGGTACAGGGGGAAGTGCAGAGATGTAGTGGGGGTACAGAGGCTTGCTGGTGTTAAGGAGGTGTGTTGGGGGTACAAAGGTGTGCTGGGTCATATAAAGATACTACTTGGAGGTGTGTGTGTGTGTGTGGGGGGGGGCACGGGGGGGTGCGGAGATGTGCAAGAGTGTACGAAGATGTGCTGGTGGATATTGAAGAGTGCTGGGGGGTGCAGAGGTGTGCTAGGGGGTGCAGAAGTCTTCTGGAGGTACAAAGATGTTCTGGGGGGTACAGAGTTTTTCTAGATGTATAGAGATGTTGGGGGATTACAGAGGTGTGCTGAGGGTACGTTGGTGTGTTGGGGGTACAGTTGTCATCTGCTTTAATCTCTAGCAACCTGTCAGTTAGCAGTAATATTGTGCAAAACCAAAGAAATTCCAGCGCTGGAGCTGTGGCAGTCTCAATAGATGATTGATAATAACTCCACCTGTGGTGCTGCTAATGAAGGTGCTGAACCAGCACTAAAGTACACAGAAAACAAGGAGATCAGCGCTAGTCTCAGTGGATATTGGGGAACCACAGCCAACAATAAACTATATTGGTTCATGTTGGCTGTGGTTCCCCTATATCCACTGAGGCTAGTGCTAATCTCCTTGTTTCCAGCAGTAATATTGTGCTGTAACCCCTAGCAACCAATTTGTGAGTGGCAGTGATGTGTGGTAACCTCTAGTAAACAATGGGTGAGCAGTAATGATGTGCAGTAACCACTAGCAACCAACCAGCTAATGGGAATGATGGGCAGTAACCTCTAACAACCAATCAGTGAGTGGAAAGGATGTGCAGTGAGTGGTGGCAGAAATCCTAGCAACCAATTCCGGAGACCACGTTAATTACATAATGTACCAGAGAGATTTTCCAAGATCCGGGTGTTCTGTATTTATCCTCTGGGAAGAGTGTGACCCGCAATCTGGAAATATACAATGTAACACTATGATGGGGCACATTACAAGTAGTCATGTTGTCAAATGGGGGTTCCAGTAGACTGGGGAGGTTGAAATATTGGTATGGTGGTCTCCAATAATGATGTGGTGGGGTGTAATCTAGATGTGGTGTAGTATTGGTGTCATGTGGTGTAGTTGTTGGGTTGTAGTACTGGTGGGCTATTGTATTTGTGTGGTAGCCATGTAGTACATGGTATTGGTGGTTCGTAGTACTGGTGTGGTTTTCTGTTGCGGTAGATGCCATGGGCTGCTTAGTCTGAAATGCCCGGTCCAATTTTTTGTCCCAGTCCGGGCCTGGCTACCATGATAGATAAAAATTACTCTTTACATTCGGAAGATATTTAAAAACAGGAAAACCTACTGTAGCCTTAATGAGTTGTGCTTTTACTTTGCCTATGTAACTCACAATCTCACATTCAGTTTGCATGTTCTATTTGATTTTAGCAATTTGACCTCTGAGCCTCAGTTTTCACATTTTGCATGTATTTAAAATTGCCCTGGTGACATCATTTTGAAAGACTTGGATTTTACACGATCAGAAATGATTAGACCTACGGAGATCCATTTGTATTATAGAATACTAATTTTAACTTGTGAACAAAATGTGTAAAAAATGGGCTCGGTCCTTAAGTGGTTAAGTGGTTAAATGTTACTATGCCAACATTGCATCCCTTTTGCATGTTCCATTTGGATTTCGTCGTTTGATCCTTAATATTCACGTTTTGCATGTATTCAAACTAAAATCAATTTAGAAGATGGATTATACAGGTAGATTTTGCAAAGTCAGGAAAGAGAAGATAAAAGAAGATTCCTGACAGAAGTAGACCATTTCCATGGAAGAGGAACTACCAGAGGTCATCGGATTCTACTTTTTTGCTAGCCTTGTGGAGGACATCCTGAGCCAGCCCTTTCTCAGGATGGTTAGCACTACGGTGATCTGGCTCTTTGTCCTCAGCCTTGAGGCCGTTACTGGCTTGTGTTCTAACACCTTCATAATATTTTCTCTCATTCTTTCTGGCTACAGAGAGAAAAAGTTGGCACCTTACAGCAGCATTCTGATTCCTCTCTGCTTTTCCAATATTGGCTACACCATATTGATGTCTACAAACAATTTAATAGGCTTTATTTGGCCATCGCTATATAATATACCTTACGTCAAATACATTGTGCAGTATCTGACCTTATTCATCATTACCTCCAGCTCATGGCTTACTGGAAGTCTGTGCTTCTTCTACTTCATAAAAATTCTACAGTTTAAGTCTGGATTCCTTGCTTGGGTGAAGAAGAAAATAGACACACAAATACCTTGGATGATACTTAGTGTGGAATTGATCTCTCTGTCTGGGAGTTTTCTTTACTTTCTTGTCTACAATCAAGAATCAACTAAAAATGTAACTATGATTATGAATGAGGTGACCTCAAAGAATGACAAACTGGTCCTGAGGTTCACATTTGTTGCTCTTATGCTATTTTCTTTGCCTATCGTAATTTCAATTGTATCTATGGCTGTGAGTGCTTGGTTTTTGAAGCAGCACAGCCAATATATTATGAAGAATGTAGGAGTTTCTCATGCCGGTGTAAAAGATTATCAGAGAGCTATCCAGACCATGTCCTGTCTTATATGTTTTTATGTATTATTAACTGCTGTTACATTTATTATGGGGCTAGAAATATGTGACGATCAAAGCATGGGGTCCTGGATCTGCTTGATGCTGCTTTTTTCATTTGCTCTGGTTCAGTCCAGTCTCTTAATTGCCGGTAATCCCAAACTCAAAGAAGCTTGGAGGCAATTGTTTATCTTTACATAAGCTATTAAAGCAATAGGAAGACCTCTGGACACCATGAGTGACTCATTATCTCCCACCTAACTTTGACAAATCCCTATAGCTCCCATGACTGGCAACTCCCTTAAAGGGTTTGTGAAGTCTTGTTTTTTTTTTTTTTTTTTAAGTAACAAACATGTTATGCTTTCCTCCTCTGTGCAGTTGGTTTTGCACAGGGCTGCCCGGATCCCCCTCTTGTTGCTCCTCCTGGCCCCTCCCTCCTGTTGAGTGCTCCCACAGTAAGCAACTTGCTATGGGGGCACCCGAGCCAAACTGCACCCTACGTGTTTCTATTCAGACAGGGAGTTGTGGTTCAGCCCCGCCCCCTCTCTCTCCTGATTGGCTAACTGACTTTGACAGCCTCAGGAGCCAATGCTGCTGTGGCTGTGTCTCAGCCAATGAGGAGGGAGAGTCCTGGAAAGCCAAGGGACTCGTGGACATCACTGGAAAGACAGGGGGCTTATATACTGTATATAGATAACAAAAATTATTATATATAACTTATAAGTTTGGGTTTAAATTAGAAGTTTAGGTTTAAATTATAAGATTAAACTAATTAGAGGATTGGAGGAGCTTAATTATGAAGAGCGTCTGCAATCACTTGATTTATTCTCCCTGGAAAAGAGACGCCTGAGAGGGGACATGATAGCAATTTATAAATACCTCAATGGTGATCTCAGCATAGAAAAAAAGCTATTCAGTCGGAAGGATTGCATGAGGATTCGAGGACATACAATGCGATTAGAGGAGAAGCGTTTTAACCTCAGGCAACGCAGGGGGTTCTTTACTGTTAGGGCTACAGAATTGTGGAATTCTCTACCACAAGAGGTGGTTTCTGCGGGAAGTATGGTGGCTTTCAAAAGACTCTTAGACGTACATCTCAAGAACATTCAGGGGTATGAGAGATGATTACGGCCACACACACCTACACAGGTGGAACTGGATGGACTATTGTCTTTATTCAACCTCACCTACTATGTAACTATGTAACTATTAGGTCGCACGGTGCCACACGTGCCAAATTCCACAATCAAAAAGGTGACTAAAAATTGGCACGCTTGTGTAATAATTGTCCACCTATAAATGGTACCCCTTTCCCAATAAGGGTGACACCAAGTCCCAAACAATCTTGCCACTGCTCCACATGTAGTCTGGCCAGTTGGGGGGCTCCACATTGCTATCTTTTCCCTCGTAAATCAGGAAACTAACTGTATAGCGTGTTGCCCTGTCACAGAGCTTATACTGAATATACGTTCTCCATTTTAATTTAACATGTAGTGCCTAAAGGTACACTAACCTCTTGTTGATTTCATTAAATATACAATAAAGTTGCTATACAATAACCATAAGATTGTATAAGTCAATGCTTTAGTTTTTTTTTTTTTTTTTTGGGGTGTCACCAATAACATATATTACATTATTTCCATCCATCCTACTCTGTTCAGTTGCCTTCAGTGGATAAAAATCTGCTGTTCCTGCAGAGAGGTCCAGATTAGGAAAACTGAATCTTTGCCATTGGGCTACCATTGTGCTTCTCATGTGTTTTACTAAGATCCCCCATATTTACTTGCTTCCCGAAGAAGCAGCATGGGTTGCCATTTGCCAATATCTTTTTTGAAAGCCACAAGCATGATTTTTTTTAGTACAAGGGATTGCATGAGGGATTGCATGAGTACTCGGGGGCATACAATGCGAGTAGAGGAGAAGCGTTTTAACCTCAGGCAACGTGGGAGGTTCTTTTCTGTTAGGTCTACAAGATTGTGGAATTCTCTACCACAAGAGGTGGTTTCTGCGGGAAGTATGGTGGCTTTCAAAAGACTCTTAGACTTACATCTCAAGGATCAGAACATTCAGGGGTATGAGAGATGATTACAGCCACACACACCTACACAGGTTGAACTGGATGGACTATTGTCTTTATTCAACCTCACCTACTATGTAACTATGTAACTATGTAAAACACAAGTGAAGTCCACATATGAGGGAAAACACCGGGAGAGAAAGCAGATACAGAAAATAAATGCCTTTATGTTTTTTTTTTTTTTTTCAAACAAACATGTTTTATTGAAAATGTTCAGAAAATTACACAGTACAGTACTGAAAGAAGAAAATTGTGTGTAGTATATTGACAAACATTGCAATACTAGACCATGTTATCCTAATGTGCAGAGGGATCCATAGCCCAGCGGTGAATCTGAGCATGCCGCCCATGACCCGGACACCCCACTGGGTACAAACTGTGTCCCGGAGGATAACGCGGTTCATTTCCACCACCGACCATGGCCCCCGCTCCGTGAGGATATATCTAGAAACTTTTGAAACTTGTAAACTTGATCAAACTGTAATCCTGACAAAATGGTTGAGAGATAAAATCAGTGCAGTTTTCTTACTCTGTGGGTCCTTTATCCAGGGATCCCAATTTGTCAAAAAATTTTCAGTGGTTAGTTTGGCTTTGGAGAAAAGATATTCCATTGCAAATTGACCGCCTTGATATTCCCCCCATATGTTCTACCTTATCTGTTGACTCCACTTGTGTTTGTACATGAAAGTTTGGCGAGATTAAGGAGTTTACTCTTAGGCTCCTTTCACACATTGCGTCCGTCGGACGAAGCCCGTTGGACGGAGTCCGTTTTTCTCAGCGGGGGGGGGGACCGATCCGCCGATCCCCCGCTGTGGGGGATCGATCCACCGATCCCCCACTCAGCAGGAGGATGACAGCTGTGTCTCCGCGCTGTGTGCGGAGACACAGCTGTCAGTTCCCCATGCATCTCTAAGGGGGAAATCGTATGGGAACGGACCGTCTGTCCATTCTCATCCAATCCTAGCCGATCCTATCCGCTGGACGGATGGAAAATAGGGTTTCCATCCATCCAGATTTGACGGATCGGATCGGATGTCAGCGGACATGTCTCCGCTGACATCCGATGCCCCATAGGGATGCATGGGGGGACCGTTCAGATCCGCCAAAAAAACGGACAGGCGCATCTGAACGGTCCGCCTGTGTGAAAGAGCCCTTAAGAGGAAGCAGCATTGCCTGCCAGTCCCCGAGCCTCAGAGGTATTTGTTTTTTTTCATGATTGTAATCGGTGATCAGTAAACAATGTATTTGCTGTTTTATCAGCGCCTCCCCATTCCCTTCTCCATGTTAAAGCAGAGTTCCACTCAAAAGTTGAACTTCCGCTTTAAGTGGTCCTGACCCCCTGACATGCTACATTTGGCATGTAATTTTTTTTTTTTTTGGGGGGGGGGCGGGTACCTAGTTTAGACAGGTACCCACTCCCACTTTCGCTCGCGGCTTGGGCGGAAGTTCTTCTCCCCCCCCTTCCTCCCTGCAATCTTCTGGGACACGTCACAGGTCCCAGAAGATTGCCTGGCCAGTCACAACACGCAGCGCGACTCACGCATGTGCAGTGCGCACCCAGCTGTGAAGCCGCAAGCTGTCACAGCCGGGTGCCCACATTAGTGATGCCGGCACTGTGGGGAGAAGACGGAGAGAACCGAGGCTGCCCCCCGTCTGCATCGCTGGACTGTGGGATAGGTGAGTGTGTTTATTAAAAGCCAGAATATACACTTTTTGTAGCTGCTGACTTTTAATAAACACAAAAGCCAGCCAATAAATGCAGAAAGTTAGGAGTTTAGGTAATACACTTTTATTAGCTAACTTACAGTATCTCACAAAAGTGAGTACACCCCTCACATTTTTGTAAATATTTTCTTCTATCTTTTCATGTGACAACACTGAAGAAATGAGACTTTGCTACAATGTAAAGTAGTGAGTGTACAGCTTGTATAACAGTGTAAATTTACTGTCCCCTCAAAATAACTCAACACACAGCCATTAATGTCTAAACCGCTGGCAACAAAAGTGAGTACACCCCCTAAGTGACAATGTCCAAAATTGTAGATATTTACAAAAATGTGAGGGGTGTACTCACTTTTGTGACATACTGTATATTATATATATTTTATAGATAATAAAAAATAAACATTGGTTTGAAAAGTATTGTAATTTAAAAAAAAAAAATAAATAAAGAAAAACCTAATCGTAAACCTTGGAAGTTTCCATAATTGCACTTTTTAGAATTCTGCCGTGCCTCCAGATGACAAATGTTAGTGGGGGGGGGATGTCACATTTGACAGGTGCATGAATTTTTGGGCACACACCATGTGTGTTGGCACACAAAGGCATACAGACATTCTGGTCTCAGTGTAATTGCACATTCATCACTGCAGCTGTCACACAGACAGTACAGCAGCAGAGAGCATTTTATTTTGGGGTGGTGGAGCCTGATGAGGATTCACAGATATTAGTTCCCCATCATGTCTGCTCCCTTTGTGATTGGCAGCAGGCAGTGGCTGGATCCTTAACCAACAGACAGCCTAATAAAAGTGAGTACACCCCTAAGTGACAATGTTCAAATTGGGCCCAATTAGCCATTTTCCATCCCCAGTGTCATGTGACTTGTTAGTGTTACAAGGTCTCAGGTGTGAATGAGGAGCAGGTGTGTTATATTTAGCAGGAATTTTGTATAATTTAGTGTGTTTTTATCAGCTAATAATGATTCAAGTCAGAAAAAATATTGCTTTGATAAATATTCGTGCAAATATCATGGGGCCTTGAAGATCAGTAGCACCTTCTTTTTACTCTAAGAGCTGGTTCACACTATTACGACTTGCCAGGCAACTTGGTCAGCCTGACAAGTCGCGCACCGTCGGGTCCATTGAGTAGTACAGGACCGGTTCTAATAGGAGCGACACAAGTCGCTCCGATTTAGAAAAAGGGTCCTGTACTACTTCGGGGCGACCTGGAGGCGACTTGAATAGACATTCATGTTACGAAGTCCGTGCAAGTCGCGCCGAAGTCGCGCTGCACGCGACTTCACAGGTCGCCCCCGAAGTCGGAGCAACCTAATGTGAACGGGGGCTAAATGTCATGTGCTTTCAAAAAATATATGGTTTGGGGGGGTCTTTTACAAACGCTGAAATATGTAAGTAAGAAATAAAAAAGCAATGGATAAATTGCAAAAAATAATCTGGCCAGCTGAGTTTAAAAGTGGAGCAAAGGTAGATAAAATTCCCAGTTCAATTTGCCAACCAGTCTGCTTACCAACCAAATTGGCCTGTCTAACAGTTTGCGTCAATACAGGGGTTTAGTTAGCACACATTTGCAAACGCATGTGAAAGCTGCAGGGCCACGTCAAGGCTCCCTGTTACCTGCAGTCCTAACTCTAATGAATTTTAAAGAGTCTCCACAGTGGGAGCACATGCAAGCTTTATCTTTGTTTGTTTCATGTACGTTGCCCTTCCATGTGTTCTTTGCTATGAAGGCCAGTTATAGGTGGGGGCAGAGGCCATTTTCTTTGTTGTATATGTGTACTGGTGAGTGGACATACTGGGTGCCTTTGCTGTAATACTATCAGCTGGGCTTCCATTATGCCCCCAATTACCTTTCAGGAGGGATGGGCCACCTCCAGGCTCACCTGCCCCCTATCTATCCATTAGCTTGCATGTGCTCCCACTGTGGAGACTCTTTAAAATTCATTAGAGTTAGGACTGCAGGTAACAGGGAGCCTTGACGTGGCCCTGCAGCTTTCACATGCGTTTGCAAATGTGTGCTAACTAAACCCCTGTATTGACGCAAACTGTTAGACAGGCCAATTTGGTTGGTAAGCAGACTGGTTGCCAAATTGAACTGGGAATTTTGTTTGTTTCATGTGCGTTGCCCTTCCATGTGTTCTTTGCTATGAAGGCCAGTTATAGGTGGGGGCAGAGGCCATTTTCTTTGTTAAAAGTGGAGCAAAGGGCCTGGCAGAGAGGCAGAGAAAGGGTTATAGGAATTTTTCATTTTTATTGTTGTACTTTGAGGCATAATTAAAATCACTGCTCCTTTAAAAAAAAAAAAAAAAAAATATATATATATATATATATATATATATATATATATATATATATATAAGCATATAAGCCTTCAAAATGGGGACTTTTGATTTCTACTGTTGGGCTCCCATAGAATTCAATGGGGTTTGCCGTTCGGGCTAGAACATTTCCCCTGTTTGGGAGTTCTGCTTCAAACCGAACAGGGGGGTGTTCGGCCCATCCCTAGTCATAACGTGATGATCACTGATGTGCAGCACTCTGCATAAGCATTGCCAGATTCTCAATGGTTCCTATGGGGATCAAGAATTTAGTATCCTGGATCCTTTAAAATAGCTATGGTGGCTAAGATGGAGGGGGCATGGCTTGGCGCGCAAGGGAGATGGACGCTTGAGACCGGAGCTCTGCATGTTATCCGCTCCCTAAAGCACACACAGGCTCTCCTTAAAGCAGAGTTCTGGCCTATTTTGCAACTTTAGTGATTCCTGGAGTGCTCGCTATGCTGATCAACAATTGGGCATTTTCAATTTTTTTTGGGGGTCCCTTACCTTATTTTCAGGGCATTTTTGATTGTACTTCCTCCTTCACCGACATCACTTCCGCCTTTGCATTGCATCCTGGGAGCTGTTTGTCATCACTCCCAGGAGGCTGGAATCAGGAAGAACTCCCAGAACCCTCCCTGGAATCAGGAAGAAGGACAGAGCAGATTACACTGAGGCTTCAGATGCCCACATCCAAGATGGCCGCGCTCAGACAGCGTTTTTAAAAGTAAGATTTTGACTTAAACTCAATACTGTACACCTTGTAAGTATGAGAATAGCGGTTCTGTAAAGGGCGGTGGATTAGTATTATAGGGGTATTTTTAGTTAAAAAAGGTATTTGAGGCCGGAACTCCGCTTTAACAAATATGGGCAAAATCAGCAAGACAAGACCCAACACTAAAACACTGAGGTCCGGATCCAACAATCCAGCGAAGCATATCTTGGATTTCTTTGGATCCCAGCTTCCAGGCAGAAGAGGATCCCTAGGCCCCAAGATGGCGTGGGCAGCGAGGATGGAGGAAGACAGGGATTATGAAACCGACTGACTATAGATGGTAGGTGACCATGAATCCCTAGACCATCCCTTGTCCTACAAAGATATGACAGCGATCGCTGCCGATATCAAAGGATCCTTTGCAGCAGCAATCATTGATATAAAAGCAGACATCACCAGACTATCTGATCAAATGGCTGCTGTTGAGAAAGCAGGGAGACATAGAGACAAGGCAAACAGGAAACTAGAAGGTGTGACCATGACTCACTCCTCTCACTTGATCAGCATGAACCGACAAATTGAGGATCTTGATAATAGGGGACGCAGAAACAAGGTCCGTGTTAGAGGGATCCCTGAGACAGTTGAAAGAGAGCAAATCAAATCAGCTCTGCAATCAGTCTTTAAAAGTCTGCTAGAACGTCCTGAGGAATCCCCTACAGATTTTGAGAGGGCACACAGAGCCTTGCGCCTCAAAGCCCCTGATGGTGCACCTCCTAGGGACATTATCTGCTGTCTCTCCAGCCACCCTTTAAAAGAGGAAATCTTGGCCAAAGCCAGACAAAATGACCGCATCCTTTTTAATGAGGACCCAATACAACTTTTCCAGGATCTCTCACCCATAACTCTTAAGAACAGAAGAGCTATAAAGCCCTTATTGGAAATACTCAAAAATAAGAATATCCAAGACCGCTGGAAATTCCCCTTTGCTCTCCAGGTCACTTTTGGCCGTAAACAATTTTTGCCCCGCACACCTGATGAGCTGCCAGACTTCTGCACTAATTTACATCTGGATGTAATCGACTTACCGGACTGGTACACTGAGTTCCTGCTCCCCAAACTCAAAAAAAAAACAAAAAAACTTTCTACTTCCCAATTACATCAGTTCACCGCTAGATGGCAGCAGAGACTTACATATGTTTGATCTTACAAATAGATGACTCCTTCTAAACTTTTGAAGTGATCTCTCCCCTTCTCTTTCCATATCTGACAAATGGCACTTTTCCACTGCAAGTACCGGCTCGGCTCTACTCGGCCCTGCTTGGCCCAGTTTGCTTTTCCACTGCTGGTACCGCATGGTACGGTGTTGGAACGGTTCGGTACGGTACGGTATGGTTTGCTTTTCCACTAAAGTAGTACTAAAGTTGAGTGGGTGGGATAACAACGATTCTCTGACCAATCAGTGGCTAGTAGTGACTGCATGCAAAGGATTGTGGGATATGATACCGGTATGGTACCTCTTGGAACCACAATCGAGGTGGTACTGCTTTAGAGAGCCGTACCGTTCGGTTCCATGCAGTGGAAAAGCGTTGCCGTACCTTACCGTACCGTACCGAACCGTTCCTACACCATACCATGCGGTACCAGCAGTGGAAAAGCACAAAAGCGAGCTGAACCGTTCGGTTCCATGCAGTGGAAAAGCGCCTTAACAGCAACATAATCCTGGTTCCTCATCTACCAAATAACCCACTCCCTCCTCACTAATGATGTGGATGCATGCTACCCCTAGGAATCAGACTAGGATTAGACAAGCAGAATATAGTCTTCTTTCCTTCAACTCGACAGAGACTTGCACCTTCACCATATGGCTAATAGGCCCAATTATGATGACAAAGACCAAAGGAAGGTTCTCATCGGCTACATCTGTAATCAACAATCAGGAGCCAGATCTGAGCATTCTGATCGTCATAGTGGCTAATTATCCTACAAATGGTTAATTTTCCAAACAGCTAGCTACTCATTTGAGTCCGAAGAGGCATCACATCTTACAGGATCTCTCCCAACCCATGTTCTCTGTTATATTGAGGATTGGAGCAATACTACCTGATGTTCTTGCCTGATTAACTAACCTGCTTAATTGTTGGTCAAATTTTGATTCTCATGTTTCTTTACAGACCCTCCTGAGATGTAGGGTACACTTGCTCCTTTCTACTGTGAATACTCTTGCTGAGGTCTTTCATATTCTGAAGCTGAAGGTATCCGATCTCTCTTTTTTCAAAATAATTCTCATAGACGATCGCCACACATCAGCTATATGGAATCAGGGATCCCTGTGAAATATGGTCGCCATGGAAAAGAGGGGTGAGGGAGGGGAGAGATATGGATTCCCATCGGGCCTTATTGATGTTTATTATGGGGGGTAGATCCTGTGGATTATGCCAAGTTACATATTGCTGTCAACGGGTCTGTGGTAGTGAGCCCTTATAGATCCCCAGCTCAGGATTCGCCAGGGTGCGGAGTCTAAGTCCCAGCCTCCTTCTTCACCAGGGCCCCTGGTGGTGGGGATGGACCTGCAGCAGACTGGAACCAGGTCGCTGCCCCCAGGTAGGCCCAGCTGAAGATGTGGAGACCGCTGGCATGTGCAGTGTAAACAGGAGACTACAAGGATATCCAAGAGATAAGCTGAGGTCAGGACAGGCAGCAGAAAGACACTTCTGTGGG
Organism: Pelophylax lessonae; assembly: GCF_965119305.1. Lineage (NCBI taxonomy): Eukaryota > Metazoa > Chordata > Amphibia > Anura > Ranidae > Pelophylax > Pelophylax lessonae. The sequence continues at coordinate 8,439,529 of NC_138773.1, read as the reverse complement.
GTCCTGTGAAGGCATTGTACATTGTGAATGGTGAAGTTCTCTCTCCCTGCTAAGGGATGTGAGGAATGTGACTAGGAACCATCATTTACGCCGAGCGCTGTTTGCTCTTATGCCTGTTTGACCACTCTTTGACAGGAGGGTCAAAAGTTCCGGTAAGAGGCTACGGGTGTCAGCACAGGTTGTAACTCATCTCTCTCACTACTCACTGGTGATTGGCTGATTGGATCGGGTCCTTTCTCTCTACCTGCAGTTCTACTCCACATAAAGGTTAAACGAGAATCAACAATATTTTTATCTCTCAAAGCGATTTAGCTGATGTGCAGAGAACTGAGATTGGCCTGATCACTATTACAGATCACGCTCCGGTTTCTCTCCACTTGCAATTTTCACCTGTGCACAGATGTGAACGCTCATGGAGACTTAACTCCTCTCTGTTGCTAGATCTTCCCACTCAAACTAATATTCAATCAACCATAAATAACTATTTTAATGAAAACTGCTCAGATGAGATCTCTCCGCTCACAGTATGGGAGGCTCACAAGACAGTTATTAGAGGCGAGTTGATTCGCATAGGTGCACAGAAGAAGCGAGAAAGAGAACAAATAAAGGCCAAATTGCTTTCTAAGATTGCTGACCTTGAGGTGAGGCACAAACAAACACTAGCTCTACAGGTGGAAGAGGACCTGATCCAACTACGGAAGGAACTCCGTTCACTCTTACTAGCGCAAGATGAATCCTTTTCCTTAAAAAATCTATATACAATGAACACGGAGACAAGTCAGGCAAGATTCTTGCCAGAGCACTTAGAGAGGCTCAGACCGCTAATAACATCTTAGGCATTAAGAACCCACAAGGACATCTAATCCAAGACTCTAGAGCCATTGCCAATACTTTTAGGGACTTTTATGCAAACTTATATAACATTCCCCCACAGAACAAACCTGAACACATTACAACCCACAGAACACATACAATAAAAGAATACCTGACTAAAAGTGGCCTTCCTACACTTGATGCAGATAGTTTAGCCCTTTTAGAGTCAGACATTGCCATTGAAGAAGTAATAGCTGCCATCAAAGCTCTAAAACCAGGAAAAAGTGCTTGGCCGGACGGCTTTACGTCACAATACTATAAGATTAATATAGAACCGCTCGCCAAATATCTAACTGACGCCCTTAACGTACTTAAAAACGATCACAAACCTTCCAATGATTTTCTAATGGCACACATAACAGTGATACCCAAACCAAATAAAGATGCCAGTATATGTTCCAGTTACAGACCAATCTCGCTGTTGAACATCGACCTTAAAATTTTAGCAAAAATCCTAGCGGATAGAATACGCCCTTTTCTGGAGAGAATTATTGGCCCTGACCAAGTTGGGTTCATGCCTGGTAGGGAAGCCAGGGACAATGTAATTAAATCCCGGAACTTGATTCACGGAGCAAGGTCAGTAGGTTTTGAGGGTCTCCTGTTGTCCACGGACGCGGAGAAAGCCTTCACTTGAGTAACCTGGGACTTTCTCTTTGCTACATGTGATCACATTGGCTTTGGTTCAAACATGATGCCCTGGATCCAGGCACTCTACTCAAACCCTCAGGCTAAGGTTAGGGTGAATGAGGTCTATATTAATCCGCTAGAACTGCATAACGGAACGAGACAAGGCTGTCCCTTATCCCTCCCTCCTATTTATCCTCACCCTAGAGCCTCTTATCAGATCCATAAACCTAGACCCATCCTTACAAGGAATTAAAATTCGCAAAAAGGAGTTCAAGGTCTCAGAATATGCTGATGACTTACTTTTTTACATCGCACAGCCACATATTTCAGTTCCCAATCTAAACGAACAATTTAAGTTATTCAGATACCTTTCCAACTTTAAAATAAATAACTCGAAATCTGAAGCCATCAACCTAACTCTCCCCCCACATATGATAGAGTTAACTAAAGCCAATTGCCCCTACTTCTGGGAACCGACCTCACTGAAATACAATTTTTATTTAGGTATAAGACTTACAGCTAAACTGGAAACTCTTTTTGATATCAACTATCTTCCCCTATTTAAAGCAATAGCTAGTGCTCTAAAAAGATGGGACAGAGGCAAATTTTTGTGGTTTGGTAGGGCAGCTATAGTCAAGATGGCTGTATTGCCCAGATTATTATCTTTTTCATGCTCTACCCATACATATCCCTGCCTCCTTCTTCCATAAACTTACCACTATACAAAGATCATTCATCTGTGCAAACAAACACCCAAGAATCAGTTTTAATTATCTCCAACGTAACAAGGAAGATGGAGGCATGGGTATTCCAAATTTTAAAAAAAACTATTTTGCTACACATTTAACGAGGATAGTAGATTGGCACTGTCACAGCCTTTCTAAAGATTGGGTCAACATTGAGAGACATTGGACTAATTGCGACTCTCACTTCCTACTTTGGACAAACCAAGCTTCATACCCATCAGAAATCAAAAAGTACCCGGACCTCCATGCTTTTTTTGGGGCAATAACTTGCATTTAAGCCTTCAAAATGAGGCCGTTTGATTTTCGAGGTTCGAGTCCCATAGACTTCAATGGGGTTCGTTTGTTCGAACAAACTTTTCCTCTGATCGCGGTGTTCTGGTGCTAACAGAGCCGGGGGGGGGGGGGGTGGTGTTCAGCTCATCACTACTGGGCATCATCACAGAGACACAGGACAGTTTGGTTTTCTAGGGTTTTGTGAGTGCACCTAAGAGGGAGAAGGAATAGCTGGGCTGAGCTTACAAGGGAGGGAAAAAAGAGAAAAGGTAATGCATGTGCAGAATTAGCTGTTATTTGGAGTTGAGGTTGGTGATGTAGCTATAGGAAGAGTTGTGGTATGCTTTGCATGTTGTTGTAAGCAATTTGAATTATATCTGGTGGACAAGCCAAAACCAGTGGAGGGATTGGCAGAGAGGGGGTGAAGGACAATGATCAGATACTAGTGAAGTAATTGGCAGAAAGTGGGCTGTGAGCAGCAAATGAATAACATATTATAAAACAGCGCTACCAGGCATATAAACATATTTAAAAAATTATATATAGTGCACTAATAATGAAACTAGATCACTCAGTAATAATAATAATAATAAAGTGCATCAGTGACAGAAAATGTAATACCATACAATCAAATAATTATTTAAAGTGCAAGAAAATTCTTTTAAGGTAGAGTGCCAAATGTGCAATAAGTGCAAAAAGTGCTAAATATAGTGCAGTCCAAAAATGTTAACAGTCCACTTATATCAGATAAGGTGCTGAATATTGTGCTCCACACAAAGTGCCAAGTGCTTCCAAAGAAACCCTTTGGGGGATCCACTCACCAGACTCAGGATAATTCTGAGCCTTAAAAATATATCCAAGAATATAACCAATAGGGAAGGATGGGATGGCTAAGCCTCCGAATCATCCTCCAGCCTCAGGTGCGGGATATAATACAGCCTTGGTGTCCCCCAGGATATCTATATGGATGAGCCTTCAATATACCTCCAATCTCCTCTGAAACTCCTCCACGCTTAAAAGCTCAAACAAAAGAGGGAAGGAGCCGAAAATAGTGAAGCCCGTAGGGTGATTTTATTATAAAAGTATAAAGAAGCTACTCACAAACATAAGTAAAGTATCAGCGTTATATTAAGATCAGTGGTCACAGTAAACCGATCCACTTCCGGGTACGTTGCCGGCGTGCGTTCCCGGAAGTGGATCGGTTTACTGTGACCATTCAAAGAAGAGTCGCGGGGCTAACTGCTAAGAAATTTTTTTGTAAAAGTCAGCAGGAAAGCCATCCGAACCAGGTGCTTTGTGTGGGGGAAAGGCCGCAATGGCCTTTTCCACCTCTAGAGGGGTAATTGGGGCCTCTAAAAGGGCACTGTCCTCGTCCGTCAGGGTTGGGTGAGTTAGAACCCTAAAAGTCGTTAGACTCCCAAGGGGGCCGGGTTCGATATTGGGGCACACAAAGACTCAAAATAATTTTGAAACTCTTCAAGCTTGTCATGAGGGTCCATCACTACATCTCCCCTAGGGCGCCTGATGAGCGGGATGTTAACCGGGGCCCTCTGGTCAGCCACCAGTGCCAGAAACTTCCCATTTTTGTCCCCCTGGGCAAAAATAGATTCCCTCGTGTGTTTGGCTTCAGTGTGGGCAAGGTCAGACAGGTGCAAGGAGAGAAGCCCCATGGTCCCTTGCCTGCACCTTCTCCACCTCCTGCAGGGACTTGATCTCGCTATTTTGATCCTGTCTGGCAGTTTTAATGGCCGAAATACATTCCCCCCATGTCACCACCTTGAAGGCCTCCCTGACCATCGGGGGCTCTGCAGAGTCAGCATTCTCTTCCCAGTACAAGCGGATCGACTGCACTAGGTGGGAAGTGACCTGATCCTGTTGGAGCCAGCCAGCAGACAGGCGTCAACCCCGCTCTCTTGCCCCCAATTGGAGGTTCAATTTCAAGAGAAGCGGGTTGTGATCAGACACTCCCCCAGCCAAGTACTCCAAGCCGAGCAAAAGTGGCTGCATACGTGCATTCCCAAAGGTCAAGTCAATCCTAGCAGATGAACGGTGCATGGTGGAAAGGTGGGAATACTCCCTCAGTATGGGATGCTTCCATCTCCAAAGCTCAGACATGCCCACAGCAGAAGCCCAAGTCAGTAGATCCACTGAGACAGTCGGATTGGGGTTGGAAGTATCCAGGGCGCCATCTAAAATGGCATTAAAGTCACCCATAAACAACATTGGCAAGTGCAGATAGCTTATCAATTAGATCATACAGCTATTGAACCCCAAAAGGAGGAGGCACATATACCGCTACCAGAAGCATTGTAACAGAATATACTGTATATCCAGTACCACTGCCACATATCTTCCCCCTGGATCGGAGATCATCTGGTGAATAGTACACATTGTGAACTTACTGATTAGTATAGAGATGCCTCTAGCATAGATGGAGTAGGTCGCATGAAGCGTCCTTTGAATCCACGGCCTCCGAAGAGCCAGGATCATGTTACCATCCAGGTAAGTGTCCTGCAGGAGGAGTATATGCGGTTTAATGACCTTCAGATAATGAAAGACACTGGCCCGCTTGAACTTTGGTATTGAGACCCCTCACATTCCATGAGAGGAATCTGATGTTGTCAGCCATGAGAATCTAGAAAAAGGAATATGCGAACCTGGACAGGCCGTAGGGTAAAAATATGACATAGTAAGAGCTGTGAACTCAAACAAAAAACCAAAATGAGAGCCTCAGTGGGCGTAGGTGTAGAACATTTCATCTGCTGGTGCAACTTTCCCCATGCCATTTTACCAGTAACTAAAAAAGAGAAAAGAAAAAACAACTAAAAAAACAGTCCGGTATGTGGCTTGGTCCCAAAACTTCCCAAAAAACTGTAGTGTGTGACGGTCCTCCAGTGTGAACGACTGTCCTGCAACTAAGTTGATGGTCAATGTCACAAAGTAAAATAGTGCAGCGCTCATAGATCAAACTCTAAACCCTAAATAACTGTACAACATAGGAAAAAAAAAGTCCATGCAAAGGCCCGTGAATAAGGGGTGTGGATGAGACTATATCCTGAACTGGGGACACAGGTGCTCTTCAATGCACAATCGACCACCACCACATAGATTGGCCTCTCACCTTATGACAAAAGAAATCAAGCCCAAAAATCCTCTTCCAGCATGGATGCAGCGCACCGCCAATCCTGGAACACTCAGGCAGACCTCCAGAGCTCATTTCCTAGTACCTCTCCTGGCACTTAGGATAACCAGCCTGTATGTTTTTTGAAAACGCCGCTCCATTCATTAACTCCAAAGACCTGAAGTGATGTCATGAGCCAAAGTCCTTCCCAATGCGTTTCATCATTCAGGGCAAAATGCACTTATTCAATGTCTTTAATGTCTCATTCTTCTGCAGTCTTCTCCTTGAATGAAACCCTGTGTTTCCTTGCAACACCGATCCTATTTTCTAGCTGTTTCCAAACAGCATACAGCATAAAGGATAACCTGAAACAGCAGAGCAGGAAAGAGCCAAACTAGTGGGAACCAGGCAGATAACAGGGCAGAAGGAGACTTAACGCAAACCATGCAGCCACCCTAGAAACTTCCTGCGGGGACTCAAAAAATTTCACCGAGCCGATGTGCTGGATCCTAAGCCTGCTGGGGTACAGCGTACTATATTTGATCTCCTTGGTTTGAAGGCGTTTATTGAAATCAGTGAAGGAGCGGCGTCTTTGCTGTGTTTCCGCAGAAAAATCCGAGAACAACATGACACGGGCATTTTCAAAGTGTAGGTCTTGATGTTTCCTTGCTTCTGATAGGAGCATGTCACGGTCCCTGTAATTAAGGAATTTGACCAGGAACGGGCGAGGGAGGGGGCTCCAGGGGGTCTGACGCCAGCCGGGACCCGATGGGCGCGTTCCACCACATAGGTGGGGGGTAGATCAGTAAGGGAGGGCAGCTGCTTGAAAAATTGCTCAGCAAAGGGAGCAGGCCTGGTCCCCTCCGCTCCTTCAGGGAGTCCCACCACTCTTACATTATTGCGCCTCTGTCGGTCCTCATCGTCGTCCGCTCTATGTTGCAGGGATTTCACCATGGTCTGCAATTCAGATATCTGAGCAGTATGTGAGTTGCGCACAATCCTCCACCTCCGAGATCCGGTCCTCTGCAGCGGTAATGCGGCCGCGAATCTTGTGGAGATCATGGCGAATCAGTGTGCACTCTGACGCCAAGTGGTCAATCTGGACCATGAGGGCTGCCTTGCAGCTATTGGTAGCCTCGAGAATGGGAGCAGTGATGGCCCGCTGATCCGCCTCGGGTGCTGGAGGAGAGGGCTGAGGAACTCTGGGGAGTCGCGAGTCGTCCTGCTGCTGGTCCTCCATCACTGCAGACATGCCACAGCCCCGTGCCGAAGAGGACATCGGCGCCAAGATGAGGGAGGCGGGGCCTGGGCCTGGACTTCTCGCCGAGCGGGTCTGTCATTGGTCCTGGGGCGGCTTGCGCTGCGACTTAGGGGTAGATGTCGGCATCCCTGGAATGGCGAAGGGCTCCCCTGCAATACTGGAGTGATGGCAGGCCAAAAGTGACACCCTAAAACGGATAAAGAGCAGGATGTCCAGAGAACTCCGTGTAGACACGTCTAGCCTCGCTCACGTCCAGCCACGCCCCCCTAAGGATCTTTTATCTTAATGAATAAGATAAAAAAACAACCTTCTGCCTTTACAATCACTTTAAGTCCTTGAGCCTAACAACTTGCCGACTAGCTGCTGTAGTTTTACGACGGCAGGTCGGCTCTGTCTGGGAAAACAACGTACCTGAATGTCACTTCTCGGGACCGCTAGTGGGGGCAAGCGCACCTTGCCAAAGATGCTTATGCGCTGATTGGCTACAGAGGTAGTCAATTAGCGGGTACAGCGGCCGTGATATTTTCCAGGCACCCGCGATCGCTCCCGTGGAGACAGAACGACGGTCTGCCATTGTAAACATGGCAGACCGCTGTTCTGTCAGTAATGAACACAGGGATCCTGTGTTCCTCTTATTTAGCAACACACTCTGTGTTCATGCAGAAAGCCCATCCCCCAGACAGTTAGAAATCACCCTCTAAGGACACATTTAACCCTTTGATTGACCCTGGTGTTAACCCCTTCCCTGCCAGAGGCATTAGTACAGTAACCGTGCATATTTTTAGCACTGATCACTGTAATAATGTCACTGGTAGCCTCCAAAGTGTCAAAAATGTCAATTAGGTGTCAGATCTGTCTGCCACAATGTCAAAGTCCAGCTAAAAATCGCTAATTGCTGCCATTACTAGCAAAAAATAAATAAAAAATAAAAATGACATAAATCTTTCCCCTAGTTTGAAGATGCAAAATCTTTTGTGCAAACCAATCAATATACTCTTATTGGAATTAAACTAGTAATCGACCAATATCGTTTTTTTTTTTTTTATTGCCGATAACGACACCGATATTTTGGTCATCACAAATCAGTATCAGCTGATGTTGGCCAATATTTTCGTACATTAATTTTTTTTTTTTTTTCTTGACAGGTACTGTTGTGGAGGGATCTGGGGGTCTAAAAGACCCCAAACCCCTTCTCTGCACTTAAAAGCATTCAAATGATTGAATGCTGTAATTTTTTTGAATTTGACGCCGAATACCCGGAAGTGATGTAATGACATCACTTCCGGGTTTTTTACATGGAGATCCGATCAGAGCCGAATGCGGCTTTGATTGAGTCTTCTCTACAGCAGCCGTGCAGATTGGTTGCCCAGGTCTCCAGGTGGGACGGGAGACCCAGGCGAGCCGCGGAAAGGCAGCGGAAAGGGGGGGGACGTCCCCTCCCATTCTTTGTAATGACAGCCGAGCGGCTTCTCAGTCGCATCGGTTATCATTACAAGACAGCCGACCGTCGGCTATTGGACGCCGGTACCGGGGTGTTGCCTCTAGCTGCAGACATCACTCCAGTACAGCACTTTCCTGAAATATCGGCAATATCAGTAACCTCAGGGGCCGATTCCAATATATCGGGGAAAGTGCATATCGGCCCTCAATATATCGGCTTTGCTGATAATCGGTCGATCCCTAGATTAAACCAATCAATATACTCTTATTGGGATTTTCTTTTACCAAAAATATGTAGCAGGATACATACTGGCCTAAAATGATGAAAAATTTAGATTTTTTTTTTTTTTTTATTTATTGGGAATGGTTTATAGCAGAAAGTAAAAAATATTGTTTTTTTTTTTTTTTTCAGAATTGTCGCTCTTTTTTTGTTTAAAGCGCAAAAAATAAAAATCGCAGAGGTGATCAATCACCACCAAAAGAAAGCTCTATTTGTGGGAAAAATAGGACATCAATTTTATTTGGGTACAGCGTCGCACAAATGCACAATTGTCAGTTAAAGTAATGCAGGGCCGAATCGTGAAAAATGGCCTGGTCACTAAGGAGGTAAAACCTTCCGGTCCAGAAGAGGTTAAAGACTGGCAAATAGACTGGGCATTTTCCCAATGCAACATAATGCAGGTTTGGCTTTGCATACAGTATGTTCTATGAACTCTTCGACTGGAGTCCCAGTTTGCATGCAGATAGGATATCCTAAGTAGTCAAATGATTTTCTACTGAAATATGCCATCATTTCTTTAGAAGATGGATAATAAATGTGGTGTTTGCTGGATATACTGTACACATTTCTTCTAGGACAAGTGCTAAATCTTCTATTCAGGGGAACCTTCTGTAGGGGACAGACATCTACAATACCCTGAGACCTCCTCTCTTCTGTATGGGACAGACATCTACTACACCCTGAGACCTCCTGTCTTCTGTACAGGACAGACATCTACTACACCCTGAGACCTCCTCTCTTCTGTATGGGACAGACATCTACTACACCCTGAGACCTCCTGTCTTCTGTACAGGACAGACATCTACTACACCCTGAGACCTCCTGTCTTCTGTAGGGGACAGACATCTACTACACTCTGAGACCTCCTCTCTTCTGTATGGGACAGACATCTACTACACCCTGAGACCTCCTGTCTTCTGTAGGGGACAGACATCTACTACACCCTGAGACCTCCTGTCTTCTGTATGGGACAGACATCTACTACACCCTGAGACCTCCTGTCTTCTGTATAGGACAGACATCTACTATACCCTGAGACCTCCTGTCTTCTGTAAGGGACAGACATCTACTACACCCTGAGACCTCCTGTCTTCTGTATAGGACAGACATCTACTATACCCTGAGACCTCCTGTCTTCTGTAAGGGACAGACATCTACTACACCCTGAGACCTCCTGTCTTATGTATAGGACAGACATCTACTATACCCTGAGACCTCCTGTCTTCTGTAAGGGACAGACATCTATTACACCCTGAGACCTCCTGTCTTCTGTAGGGGACAGACATCTACTATACCCTGAGACCTCCTGTCTTCTGTACAGGACAGACATCTACTACACCCTGAGACCTCCTGTCTTCTGTATGGGACAGACATCTACTATACCCTGAGACCTCCTCTCTTCTGTAAGGGACAGACATCTACTACACCCCTAGACATCCTGTCTTCTGTAGGGGACAGACATCTACTCTACCCTGAGACCTCCTGTCTTCTGTATGGGACAGACATCTACTACACCCTGAGACCTCCTCTCTTCTGTAGGGGACAGACATCTACTACACCCTGAGACCTCCTGTCTTCTGTATGGGACAGACATCTACTATACCCTGAGACCTCCTGTCTTCTGTAGGGGACAGACATCTACTACACCCTGAGACCTCCCATCTTCTGTATGGGACAGACATCTACTCTACCCTGAGACCTCCCATCTTCTGTATGGGACAGACATCTACTATACCCTGAGACCTCCTGTCTTCTGTATGGGACAGACATCTACTACACCCTGAGACCTCCTCTCTTCTGTACAGGACAGACATCTACTACACCCTGAGACCTCCCATCTTCTGTATGGGACAGACATCTACAACACCCTGAGACCTCCTGTCTTCTGTAGGGGACAGACATCTACTACACCCTGAGACCTCCTGTCTTCTGTATGGGACAGACATCTACTACACCCTGAGACCTCCTGTCTTCTGCAAAGGACATCTGGCTTTTTAAAAACACAGTTCTGACATCTAAGCTTTCAGAATGATCACCCCAAATACAGAAGTTTTTCTGGTTATATTAGGACTTGAGTCAATGGCTGGACTATGCTCTAGTGCCTTCATAATATTTTATCTTCTTCTTACCAGTTTCAAGGAGAGAAAAGTCTCACCCTGCAACTATATCCTGATATCTCTGAGTATTTCCAATGTCAGCTGCACTGTTTTTGGAAATGTCTCTTCTCTAGTATTCTTTCTTTGGCCGTGGCTGGTCAATGCACCCAGTGTTTTTTATCTTTTACCACCTTTGGCCTTATGCAGCTCTTGTTCTAACTCATGGTTTTCATCCATTCTCTGCTTCTTCTATTTTATAAAAATCCGACACTTTCAACCCGGATTCTTCGCATGGATAAAGAGAAGAATTGACACGATGGTCCCTTGGTGGATAATAACTGTGCTTTCTGTGTCAATGTTTGTCAGTTACTTATTAGTACTGATTTATTATTTAGAGTTACCAAAAAACTCCACCAACCTCATAGGTGGTCTAACCTTGATACACAACCAACCAACCATGAATTCAATGACACCCTTTTTAGTAATACATTCTTTGGCATACATAGTGTCTTTGCCATCAACATCTGCCAGTGTGTGGTTCCTAAAGCAGCAGAGGAGTGTAGGGAATTACGGGAGCACCAAGGTTAAAGATTATCAAAGTGCAGTCCACACAATGATTTCCCTTCTCTCTTTTTATACCTTATTTTATGTCGTTTTTGTTTTGCTTGAGCTTCAAATATTCGCTTTTAAGAGCTGGGGGTACTGGATGTGTCTGGTGGCGATATTCTCTTCAGCTGTAGTTCAGTCAGGCGTTATAATATGTGGAAACCCCAAACTTAGAGAGGCTTGGAAAGGCTTTTTTGGTTTTAGAAACCTTCTAAATCATTAAACACTTCTCGACCGGAAGGATTTGCCCCCTTAATGACCGGGCCATATTTTGCGATTCGGCACTGCGTTATTTTAACAGTCAGTTGCGCAGTCAGGCGATGCTGTACCCAATCAAAATGTATATATTTTTTCCCCCACAAATAGAGCTTTCTTTTGGTGGTATTTGATCACCTGTGCGATTTTTATTTTATTGCGCTATAAACAAAAAAAGAGCGAAAATTCTGAAAAAAAAAAACAATATATTTCACATTCTGATATATAACATTCCCCAAAAAAAATTAAAATTTCAAAATTTTTTAACATTTTAGGCCAATTTGTTTTCTGCTACATATTTTTGTAAAACAAAATCACAATAAGCGTATTTTGATTGGTTTGCGCAAAAGTTATTGCGTTTACTAACTATGGGAAAGATTTTTGTCATTTTTTTTTTTTTTACTAGTAATGGCGGCGATCTGCAATTTTTAGCGGGACAGCAACATTGCGGCGGACAGATCGGACCCCTAACTGACATTTTTTACACTTTTGGGGGGACCAGTGACATTACTACAGTAATCAGTGCTAAACATATGCACTGTTACTGTACTAATGACACTGGCAGGGAAGGGGTTAACATTGTGGGTGATCAAGGGGTTAAATGTGAGCCTAGGGGAGTGATTCTAACTGTGGGGGTGTGGCTTGTGAAATGATCATAGAGACCTGTGATAATATATAGAAGGAGCTCTGTGATCATTGCAGGGAGAAGAATGGTCAGCTGTGTTTACAACATCCGACCGTTCTTCTCTCTCAGCGGGGAGCGATCGCGGGTGTCAGGCGGCAATCGGAGCTGCCTGATCCTTGCATCAGCTTCTCTGCTGCCGACTCTTGTCCCCTAGCTTCCTGCACACGACCGACGTAGGTCTATGTCTGTTCGCGCTGGAGAGCCACATTGCCACAGTAAAAAGGCGGTGGCCGGTCGGGAACCGGTTAAAGAGTAACTCCACTTTCGTGGGGAAAAAATCAGTAAATAAAGAAAAAACAATATAACGTATACAATTGCGACACAAATCATATTGTAATTGAATGTTATTAAAAATTACCTTTCATTTTCAACCTGCAGCTGTTGTAATTTTCTGAAAATGCAATACAATATGGCCGCCTGGAGCTGTTCTGTACACAAAATGTATACTGACCACACCCCCAGAAACATCATTTCCTGCTTGTGTGATTGGTTCACCAATTTTCCCAGAAGTCTGCACTAAGATACAAGTCAGATTTCTGGCATCCCCTGCAACAAAAGTGTAATTTTTGGTGAGATCCTCCCAATAGGAACATGTCTAAAGGGATGCAGACCCAGCAGCTTTTCTCATTAGAGCCCTGCAGCTGCCACAGCTGATAGATAATTATGAAACCACTCCCATTTGACCCACTCAGCACAGAGGAACAAACAATGATTTCTTCAGAATAACAAAAGGAAGGAATCTGCAACAAAGTTTGTTAGAATCCCTGCAAAGTACAGAGATCAGCCAGAGGGGAATTTTTTTTCTCAACAAAAGTAGAGTTACGCTTTAAGGTGGCTGAGTTACCCTTTTCACTACAATACAGAGATTTAATCGGCTCATTGTCATATGAGGATAATCTACACCTGTAATTAGTAATGATATTATGACATGAAAAAAAAAAAAATGGAAATAAACCTGTAATGGAACAGGGCACCCCTGACTGGGTACCTCCGTCGACAGATGCTCCTAGTGATTCCCGAGGGCTCCAAGCACTCCACCAGACACCGTAAGCACTTCAGACTCCAAGAACTGCCGCAGCTTGGTTAGGGTCTTGGCATCTCCTACCCACCCTGGACCTACGACAAGGCTCCAGGTTTCTGTGGGTGAACCTCCTTTTCCCAGAAAGTGCAGCAGAACAAGCTCTTACACAAGCTCTTACAAGAGCTCAGTGATTCTCTAAGGGAGTATGGAGGACCATAGCAATCCCTTGCAGCAGATTCCCCCAATAAGAGACAAAACTCTAGATTGAGGGTGAAGAACTCTAGAACAACTTTATTGAACAAGGCTTATATACAGAATTTGGGACATCCCGCCCCCAACAACCACTTTCCTATTGGTCAATGGTAAAGTACCTTGTGTCCTCCTTCAGGTCCTCCTAAGCCATGCAAATGAGGACTTGAAAATGAGTCAGCAGGGATTGGTCCGATAGCTTGACCAGAAGGACTGCCATGTGCAATGAGACAGAAGCCCCCAGGGGGCAATCAATGTACACAATAGCCAGACACAGAACAATGGGAGGTCTGACTCTTTAGCACTTAACAATGCAAAAGGGCAATCCACATTGCCTCCCAATACACAAAAAAGGAATACCTGTCTGACATTGAAAGATATGTAATAAACCCAGCATTTAGGAAGAACAGATTTCATGGCAAATGGGAATAAATCTTAATATTTCTATATGGAGATATTGCTGGCAAATATGAAGCAATCCAAACCATTACTTACCTGTCTTTAAATTCCAGTGACAGTGAATACTGTCACACAACCAAAATATCATGGAAATCTTACATAAATTAACACATCTATTAAACATTTTTGCTAATTAATTAAATACAATGTGTCCCCATATAAGTGTATTTGTTAAATATACGTCTGCTCAGATGAAAGACATCAAGAATTAATGCTGGAATGATCTCTACTAGAATATCAACAATCACCCAATCTAAGACAGTTTATTGTAGGATTTTCCATAACGATTCTAATACTAAATGGAACATTTCCCTGCATGCAGAAGAGATTGGACCCTACATGTCCACAGCACCGATAGAGTACCAGTACTGGGATCAGAGCTGGAGTAAAGGATAATCTTCGCTTCACTTCCTCAAATGTGGTACGCTAAATGCCCTACAGTCCCATGTTGGGGAGATGGGTCAAAACCCTTGGGCCAAGGACTGAACCTTCATATATTCCCGATTAAAACCAACAAAACAGAAGTTTCTATAGGGGCCCATTTCTGGAGCCGAGGCCACGGCAAAAGTGATCTCAGGATTATGGGACTGATAAAGAAATTCTAATCACAGAAAGAAAGGTTGGAATGGTGATGCAAAGCTTCAAAAATGTGGTTGACATTAGGGACAATTTTTTTTGTGCCACTGTGATTGCAATTGCATTTCTGACAACAAAACAGTTTTTCCTTCAAGCCTTTGAGCAAATATGGACATTTCAAAAGAACTTTCATCCTCACTGAAGTGTGAAGTGTGCCTAGACTTCTCATCTCCTAGTCAATTAAGCTCTGGAAACGGTAGCTGTATCCTAATTATAAAGAATGACGACTACTATTCATACACTATTGTGCTAAGAAAGCTGTTTTTTTTTTATGTATGGTTGTACCTCCATTTCTTAACTTTGCAACTTAGTTTGTACCTTATGTAGAAAAATGTAATAAATACTAAAACTAGAATACTAAAACGTTCCAGAAGTCCTATGCCACGAAACGCGTCAGCACACGGGCACGCTGTCTCCTTGATGATCCTAGATGTCATGGCTGGAGTCCGTATCTCACCATAAGACCAAGCTGAAAGAGAATTATTCAGTAGCAGTGAGCTGGCCATGGTGGCTTGATTATCATTTTAAATGCTTGGAACTATTTTATCTGATGTAAGCATATTGGATTAGGGGGGTTGCTTTTGGTGTGCAGTGTTCAATAAAAGACTGCAAGACAGTATTACACTATTGTGCCTCCTATTCCATTTTTTTTGGTATGGTCTGGTCCCTGAGGGATATTCGAGTGCAGTGGTGATCCGGTGGTAGCAGAGGTGTTCCTGACTTTCAAGGGTGCAAGCAACCAATGCTTACAGGTACATGATCATTATAGCTCTGGTGAGTGCCCATTCCTAAGGGGAACACTTTTGGTGTGGTGAAGGTGAACGCCGGAACAGAATATTGAGCACTGGGAGTACCAATGTCATATGGAAAATCTGTTTTTCTTTAACCACTTAAGCCCGGGAAGATTTTACCCCCTTCCTGACCAGGGGGTATTTTGCGATTCGGCACTGCGTGACTTTAACGGACAATTGCGCGATCGTGCGATGCTGTACCTAAACGAATTTGACGTCCTTTTTTTCCCACAAACAGAGCTTTCTTTTGGTGGTATTTGATCACCTGTGTGATTTTTTGATCATGCGCTATAAACAAAAAAAGAGTGTCAATTTTGCAAAAATAACAATATTTTTCACATTTTTTTATATGAAATTCCCCCCCAAAAAAATGTAAAAATCAAAATTTTTTAACATTTTCGGCCAATTTGTTTTATGCTACATATGTTTGGTAAAAAAATCGCAAAAAGCGTATTTTGATTGGTTTGCGCAAAAGTTATTGCGTTTACTAACAAAGGGAAAGATTTTTGTCATTTTTGTTGTTTTTTTTTTAACGCGTAATGGAGGAGATCTGCGATTTTTTTTGCGGTACTGCGACATTGCGGCGGACAGATCAGACCCTTGACTGACATTTTTGACACTTTTGGGGTTACCAGTGACATTACTGCAGTAATCAGTGCTATACATATGCATTGTTACTGTAAAAATACACTGGCAGTGAAGGGGTTAACTTTATTTGAGAGGGAGGGGCTGTGTGTGTCCCTAGGGGCGTGATTATAACTGTGATTGGCTGTCTGTTTAGCTGTAGAAACAGTGATCAACGGCTCTACATAGTAGAACCGTGTGATCACAGTTTCTACACAGGGGAGAATGACAGGCGGCTTGTTTACACAAGCTGCCTGACTTTCTCCCTCTGCAGCGGCGATCGCAGAGTGACCGGCGGACATCGGGTCCGCCAGTCACACGCGCGGGGGGGTCCGTGACCACGCGGGAGCGGGAGCGCGCCTCCGGCGGCGTGCGCTCGCTCCCTAGACCCTCACAGGCTAGCGATGTAGCCCTACGTCGCTTTGCCTGTGAGGGGCTGACTGCCGACGTAGATAGTCGTGCGGCAGTCGGCAAGTGGTTAAACAAAGACTTTTTGGCTGTTACATTACTCATTTATGAGGACTATATGATTCACAATATGGAATACATATTGGGCGCTGCTGTATGTAATTTATGCTGAATTAATTCTAGTTTTAGTATTTATTACATTTTTCTACATACTGTTTTTACTATCACAGTAGCTGCTATCAGTAAATCTCATGAGATCTTAATTAGTTTAAGTATTTAACTGAATGTCACATCCCTAAGCGCTGGGCGAGTGTTTGGATCTTTCCCTTTCAACCACTTTTTTTACATTATTTTGTACTTTGCATGGGAATTTTTCTTAGAGCTCAGATCCAATCATGTGTATTTTTTTTTTTTTGTAAAGTGAAATTTCTCCACATTCTCTAAGCTTTGGGGAAAATTCTGTTGCAAATGAGCAACGTATTTACCTTTAATAAATCAACCCCTTTAATTCAATTCAATTACCCCAGATAATACTTCCGAATTCTGATCTTTATCTCTATAGCACAACTCTTTCCCATTGACTTTATTACTCAAATGTGTCAATAAAAAGTTGATTGATTGATTGATTGACAAATTGGTTTATTTAATAATTATACAGCATTGCTCCTCTTTTTATTTAAAAATGTGCATTTATGAACCATTTTTAGAATTGTATAAAGCCTAAAAAAAGGATCCAAGGCATCCCAAAAGTTTGTATCTTTTTTTTTAATTTCAAATTTTTATTTTCACAATAAAAAATATAACAAACAACAGAAAAAGATACACATGCCAATATGTTGGTTATACATTAACAATAGTAGGTCAAATAGCTTATATCCAGTACATCATAACTAATCAATACAAGATACACTTGCGTATTTGTCAACCAGGAAAGTTCCGGTCACCCGACTAGTTGAAGTATAGGGTTCCCTGCCGGGACTAGGGTTGGTCTCCCCACTGGGAACAATCTGAGGCCAACCCTTACCCTATATCAGGAGCGTCTCGGGGAGAAGCCTCCCCCCGGTCTGGATATGAGGACTATTTCAGTAAACCGGAGAATGTAATCACAATAAGCAGAGTCCAAGACTTCTCATTTAATTATTAATTAGGCGCACATTTTCCAGACTAGGTTTGCATTGGTGAGGGCGTAGAGCAATATATGTGTGACTTGACCCCAAGGAAGGAATGCCAAGAGTTATATTTTCTATGGTATAGTTCCACGTTGTGGTCTTTGTATGCTATTAATTTCTCGTAGTGGGCTTGTGTCCAAAAGTTTGTATCTTTAATACCTTAAGTTAGTCAATAAAAGTGTATCACTTAAACTCCTAACTGTGTGCATTTATTGGTGTTTAAAGGGGGGTCAAATAAAACAGAAAATAGTAGCCGGAACAGCAATAAAAAGAAAGCATATTTTAAATTGTTCACTGATCGTTGATTAACCCCTTGACACTGATTTAACGCAAATTTGTGTCCTTCGGCTTCAAGGGGTTTTACCGGAGTGATACCTGCAGCTGCTTTTTTAGAGAAGATGGTTGGCTTTCTTGTAATAACAACCCATGTGGCTGATCAGCCACTCGGGTGTTATTACAAGCAGTGGGAGGGGATGTCCCCCCTCCCGCCGTCTTCTGCGGCTTGCCCGGGCTCTCCCGTCCCGAAAAAAAAATGTCAGTATTCAAAACAGCCAAACTTGGCATTTTGAATCCTTTTAAGTGCAAAAGAGGCATTTGTGGTCTTATAGACCTTATAGACCCCCGATCCCTCCATAAAGAGTACCTGTCACTGCCTATTACTCACAAGGGATGTTTTCATTTCTTGTGACAGCAAAAAAGTGATTAAAAAATAAATAAATAAAAGGGACAGTGTAAGCGCCGGTTCACATACACGCGACGCTACTTCCCGGGGCGACCTCCGAGATCGCGGTGCGAGCAGCGCGCCGCGACCTCGGAGCGGCCGCCACGGACTTCATAACATTGAAGTCTATGGCGGTCGCCTCCTGGTCGCCCCAGAGAAGCTCCGGACCCTTTTTCTAAGTCGGAGCGACTTGTGTCGCTCCTATTAGAACGGGTCCGCAGCTTCCCTATGGGAGGTGACCTGCGGCGACCTGTAAGGCGACCAGGTCGCCTCACAGGTCGTCTTAGTGTGAACGGGGGCTAAAACTAAGAAAAAATAAATAAAATAACATAAATAAGAAAAAATAAAAAAACAATAATTGCCCCATCCCTTTGTGTTCACACACATCAGCAAACACATATGTAAGTCATGCCCGCAAATGTACACAGTGTTCAAACCACACATGCAAGGTATTGCAACAATCGTTAGGGTGAGAGCAATAATTATAATAATTATATATATATATATTATATTATATTATATATTATATAATATAATACTATAATATCTAAAAATAATTATAATTATAATAGCACTAGATCTCCTCTGTAACTCTAAACTGGTAAGAGTTAAAACGTTTTAAAGCGTTGCCAATGGAGGTTATTAAGTACTGTACTTTGTCGCCATTCCACGAGTGTGCGCAATTTTAAAGCATGACATGTTGGGTATCTATTTACTTAACGTAACATTTAACATTTCTATAATATTTGGATGTTCTAAGCAATTTTCTAGCAAAAAATACTGATTTTATCTTGTAAGCAACAAGTGTCAGAAAAAGGCTTAGGCTTCAAGGGGTTAAAATAATGAACAAAAATGAATATCTCTGAGGCTCGGAGACTTCCATGCAATGCTACCTCCTCTTCAGAGTAAACTTCTCAATTTTTTCAAAATTGCAACTTTCATGTAAAAACACAAGTGGAGTACACAGATGAGGTAGAACACAGGAGGGATTTATTGCAGAATTCACGTACACCGTATTTTCCTCTGTTGCACAAAGTCATAAAGCTCATGAAAAAGCTTTTGACTAAGTATAACAGTATACATTGTATTAGGGCTTTTATATTCTGTATATGCTTTCTCTCTCTGTGTTTTCCCTCGTGGATTCCACTTGTGTTTGTACTGATAAAATCATGTTTGTGGCTTTCAAAGAAAGATATTGGCCAATGAAAACTCGTGATGCTTTTTGGAGAAGCAAGTAGATGTAGCAAAACACTTGAGAAGCACAATGGTGGCATAGATTCTGTTTCCCTCATTTGGGACATTATACAGGACAGGAGCAATGGGTAAACATTGAAGACAACTGAACAAAGGAGGAAGGATGGAAGCAATACAATCCATGTTATTAGATGACACCATAAAGCACTGATTTATGCAATTTTAGGATTATTTCTCAGCAACTTTATTGTTGATTGAATGGTATCGGTGAGAAGTATCTTTAACATCTTCCCATTCCCTGTATGTATATACAGTATATATCCTTGGTTGGGAGTAGCAATATCTCAAACAACTGTAGATATTGTGATATCATTTAAAGGGAAAGCAATTTCCTGCAAAGTAAAGGTGACCTGAGCAGCTTTATATAGATAGGGGATGAGGTGATTAGAGATGAGGCTCGTGTTTGAGTCAAACATAAGTTGGCTGTTTGCTTGTTCGTTGAATGACAAACAAATGGGCTTCTTCATGGGAACTTTGAGAGTTCCCGCATTATCATAAACTCTGACCTCTGATTCCAATAAATCACTTGCTGGCAAGGGGATTTGATCCCACAGCCATCTCATGGGTATTCTACCACCTACACCACCGTTAAGCCTGCTTAAGTTGAACACACGTTCCCTAACTTTTATCTCATCCACTGTGTTTAGGATGAGATAGGAGTCAGGCAGGCAGGCAGGGAAAGTGTGTTTATCCTAAGCGTGCTTCACAGTGGCGTAGCTGGTAGAATGTCAAGCTTGCAATTGCAAGGTTGTGGGTTCTGTTCCCTTGGCCAGCAGGTGACTTTTAAGTGGAATTCTATAGTTAATAATACATTGCTGGCAGGAAGAGATATTTTTGCTCTTTACAGTTTGTTGAGATCAGATAGTGCAGTGTATACCACAAAGTTATATATATATATATATATATATATATACAAAGGCACTTCAATTTATACCAGTGTATGTCAGTATTGCTGAAAAATTGGCCTGCCCCCCCCCCCCCCCCAGTCCATACCAGGCCGCTCCAGTCTGGTATGGATTTTAAGGAGAACCCCGCGCCAAAATTAAAAAAAATAAAAAAAACAGCGTGCCCCCCCCTAAAATTCATACCAGACCCTTATCCGAGCCTCTACCTATTCACCAAAAAAGTGTACAAAAAAATAAAGACAAAAGCCAGTTTTGGAAAAGTCCTTTATTAAAAAAAATAAAAAATAATGTCCCCTGATGATCAGTCGCCCGCCTGAAAAATAGATGCTTCCCGCGCTCTGAACTGCTTTTAGTTTGACAGCTCTTTTATAAGGACCTGACGTCACAAGCCGCCCCACAATGCACTGCTCAGGTGCAGTGAATAAATTACTGACGTCAGTAATTTATTCACTGCACTTGAGCAGTGCATTGTGGGGTGGCTTGTGACGTCAGGTCCCTATAAAAGAGCTGTCAAAATCAAAACAGCTCATAGTGCACAAAGCGTCCGGAGAAGCAGGAGCTTCTTTTTTTTTTCGGGTTGGGGGGCGGCGACTGATCATCGGGGGACACTATTTTTTATTTTTTAATAAAGGACTTTTCCAAAACTGACTTTTTTCTTTATTTTTTGTACACTTTTTTTGTGAATAGGTAGGGGTACAATGTACCCGATAACCATTTACATAGGGGGAGCAGGATCTGGGGGCCCCCTTGTTAAAGGGAGCTTCCAGATTCTGAGGCGCTTGCTGATCCCCACCCCCATCATGGCCAGCCAGGCTGTGTGCTAGGATAAGGGTCTGGTATGAATTTTGGGGGGGACCCCTCGTTGTTTTTTTATGTTTTTTATAAGTATTGCCGGGAGCTGACAATACATTACAGCTGCGAGCAAGTTTAAATTACATTTTTTCCTTTAGAAATTTCAGTATTGCTGCAGCAGGCTCCATACATCGTACAGATGTGACACTTTACAGGCACATTAAGGGGGACCCCCAGGCACGATATTTAAAGGAATTTTTCATTTTTATTGTTTCACTTTCAGCATTATTAAAATCACTGCTTTTGTAAAAACAATCGTTTTAATTTTTTTTTTTGCATTGATTCATGTCCCCCAGGGCAGTACCCAGGTCCCCATACACTTTTTGGGCCAATAACCTGCATTGAAGCCTTTAAAATTAGGACTTTAGATTTTTCATGTTCGTGTCCCATAGACTTTTATGGAGTTCACATGTTCGCTAGAACATTTCCCCTGTTCGAGATGTTCTGGTGCGAACCAAACAGGGAGGGGTTCGGCTCATAACTAGAGGTGATCAGCGCAGATTTGTGTGATTCCCAAAATATCTCAATAGTGAATATATAGATTGTGAGTCAAGACATATGTGTAACTCACAAAATATCTAAATAAGGTGCTAATCAATTGCAGAAATAATCAATAATATATCATATCTCATAAATAAATAAATAATAATATCCGTATATGTGTGTGTAACTCCCAAATAAAGTGCTAATGTGTCCTATAGTAAAATATGCAGTAGTATGTCAATCACTATGAATGTAATAGGAGACAAAAATATAAAAGAAAAAAACAACATGTAAGTGCGATAATGCAAGAATATAAATCCTAAAAGTGCAAGTGCAATCAATCACTAAAAAAAAAAATATTGAACAAACTCTTACAATAAATCGAATAAATTAGTAAATAATCAATAAATAGTCCATTAAGGAAAAGTCCCAAGTGAAAAAAGTGCAAATAGTGATGAAATCCAAATCGATTAATAATGTGAATGGGCAATGTAGATGTAAAGCGCTGCGTAAATTGACAGCGCTATATAAGAAACTGAAAATAAATAAATAATAATAAATAATCCTCAGTGATCACACATGAAGAAATCACACCATATGTGCTCCACCGTTTCGACTAAATCTGACTCACCAGGTATGGAGCTGATCAAGTTATAGACCAGCAGATTCACTTGTTAAATATTATTCAGCATGATGGTTACCTGCATCCAGCATGCTTTCTAAATGTGCATTTAGTGCTGCTGGAGGTTTTGTGACAGAGAGCGTGTATGTCCACAGACTCCGTGGACTGGCTGATATTTATCAAAATGAATCAGTCCTGAATTATCAGCAGCTATCAAGCCCCTGACAATGTCTCTGATTAAGTGCTTTCTGTATCTCAAATCTCTAAAAAACTGTCTAGGCTGCCTAGCTTTGTGGGTGTTGATTTTATCTGGAAGATTTTTTTGTTGGTTTCATGGGCACAATTAACATCCAAAGACCAATTTTTTTACACATGTTTGACAGGTGCATATCATTAACCACTTAAGCCCCGGAAGATTTTACCCCATTCCTGACCAGGGGGTATTTTGTGATTCGGCACTGCGTGACTTTAATGGACAATTGCACAGTCGTGCGAAGCTGTACCCAAATGAAATTGACGTCCTTTTTTTCCCCACAAACAGACCTTTCTTTTGGTGGTATTTGATCACCTGTGCGATGTTTTGATCATGCGCTATAAACAAAAAAAGAGCAACAATTTTGCAAATATAACAATATTTTTCACATTTTTGTATATGAAATTGCCCAAAAAAAATGTAAAAATCAAAATTTTTTAACATTTTAGGCCAATTTGTTTTCTGCTACATAGGTTTGGTAAAAAAAATTGCAATAAGCGTATTTTGATTGGTTTGCGCAAAAGTTTTTGCGTTTACTAACTAACGGAATGATTTTTGTCATTTTTATTGTTTTTTTTTTTTAACGAGTAATGGCGGCGATCTGCGATTTTTTTTGCGTGACTGCGACATTGCGGCGGACAGATCGGACCACTGACTGACATTTTTGACACTTTTGGGGGTACCAGTGACATTACTACAGTAATAAATGCTATACATATGCACTGTTACTGTAAAAATGACACTGGCAGGGAAGGGGTTAGCTTTATTACAGAATGAGGGGTTAAGTGTGTCCCTAGGGGCGTGTTTCTTACTGTGCAGGGATGTGGCTTGTGATGTAACAGCAGAGATCAACGGTCCTACACAGCAGGACCGTATGATCTGTGCTGTTACACAGGGGAGAATGACAGGTGGCTGTGTTTACATTAGCCGCCTGCCTTTCTCCCTCTCCACCCAACGATCGCGAGTGAGTGGCGGACTTCGGGTCCACTGCTCACACACGCGGGGGGGTCCGTGAACGAGCGGGGGTGGGAGCTCGCCCCCTATTGGCTCTCAGGCTAGTGACGTACCGGTACGTCACTTTGCCTGAACGGGGCTGACCGCCGCAGTATATATACTTGCGGCGGTCGGCAAGTGGTTAAAATTGTTGACAGCGAGGCCAATTCTTGCTTTCATCAAGGGTTCCTCTATAGGGTTATGGTGTGAAGGCACCTCCGAACACCCAAAGACCAATTTTTCCACAACGGTTTGACAGGTACATATTATTGCAATTTTTTGATAGCAAGACCAATTCTTGCTTTCATCAAGAGTACCTCTATATAGTTACGATGTAAAGAGACCACCAATAAAGAAAGCCCAATTTTTCCACACCTGTTTCTTCTATATCTGTGAAAGAGACACCAGAATTTACCCGAAAAATCTCTAATCTTTTTCCAAGTGCACTGAATTGTGGCCTCATCATACAGACTGGCTCCCTAAGCCATTGTTCACAAGATAAACAAAACTTGCTGAGAAATGTATTTTTTCTGGCTTTTTAAATGTCATTATTGCAGCAGCAGGTTCTTTACTTGGTACAGCTGTGCCAGTTTTATTTACAGCCAGAGCCCCCAGACACTATATTTAAAGTCTAAAGTAAATCCCTGCTCATTTAAAAGTTATGCTTTTTACAAACTTTTTGCTCATTGATACATGTCCCCCAGGGCAGTACTTAGAACCCCATAACCATTGTTTTTATACCCAATTACTTGCATATAAGTCCTCAAAATGGGCACTTTTAATTTTTCCAGTTCGGGTCCCACAGACTTCAATGGGGTTCGTTATTCCATTCTGTTGCAAACTGAGCTGGGGGTGTTCAGACCATGTCTAATAGCCTGACAGTTTGTACTAGTGAGTTTCAAAGCATTGAAGAGACTCTAGAGAAGTTCTGGAGATAAGAATGAGAGGAGCTGATGAGGGAACTAGAGAGCAGGAGGTCTTGGGAAAAGTGGACAATTTGGGTGATATTTTCAGATGAAACTAGTGTTGTAGCTGGGGGAAGACTTGTAGATGATTTTTTATTTCTTTGTAAGTATTTTGAATTGTATATATTGGGTGAGCCAAAGCCAGTGAAGAAATTGGCAGAGAGGATGGAGGACAATAAATGGATGCCAGTGGAAAGATCGGCAGAGAGGGTGAAGGACAATGAATGGAGGCCAGTGGAGAGATTGGCAGAGAGAGGTAAAGGACTATGAATGATGGCCTGTGAAGAGATCAGCAGAGAGGGTGAAGGACAATGAATGGAGGCTATTGGAGAGATTGGCAGAGAGGGGTGGAGGACAATGAATGCAGGCCAGTGGAGAGATCAGCAGAGGGGGGTTGAGGACAATCAATGGAGGCCAGTGACGAGAGCGGTAGAGAGGGTTGAGGACAATGAATGGAGACCAGTGGAAAGATCGGCAGAAAGGGTGGAGGACAATGAATGGAGGCTAGTGGAGATATTGGCAGAGAAGGGTGGAGGACAATGAAGGCAGGCCAGTGGAGAGATCAGCAGGGGGGGGGGGGGTTGGAGGAAAATCAATGGAGGCCAATGACGAGATTGGCAGAGAGGGTGGAGGACAATGAATGGAGGCCAGTGGAGAGATTGGCAGAGAGAGGCAAAGGACAATGAATGCAGTTCAGTGGAAAGATCAGCAGAGAGGGTGGAGGACAATGAATGGAGGTTAGTGGAGAGATTAGCAGAGAGGGTGGAGGACAATAAATGAAGGTTAGTGGAAAGATTGTCAGAGAGGGGGTGGAGGACAATGAATGCAGTTCAGTGGAAAGATCAGCAGAGAGGGTGGAGGACAATGAATGCAGGCCAGTGGAGAGATCGGCAGAGGAGGTGGAGGACAATGAATGGAGGCTAGTGGAGAGATCGGCAGAGCAGGTGGAGGACAATGAATGGAGGCTAGTGGAGAAATCGACAGAGGGGGTGGAGGACAATGAATGGAGGCTAGTGGAGAGATCGGCAGAGCAGGTGGAGGTCAATGAATGGAGGCTAGTGGAGAGATCGACAGAGGGGGTGGAGGACAATGAATGGAGGCCAGTAGAAAGATTGGCAGAATGAAATGAAGGAAAATGAATGCAGGTCAGTGGAGTGGTTGGCAGAGAGTGATGGAGAACAATGAATGCAGGCCAGTGGAGGGAGTGGCAGAGAGAGGTGGGGGACAATGAATGGAGGCCAGTGGAGTAATTTGCAGAAGGGGGGTTGTGAGTAGTGACTGCAAGTTTGAAAATGACTTGCTAAGCTATTGCTAGACTTGCCAGGCTTCACGTTCATTGTACATTTGCAGCAAGTCTGCATTGCATGACTTCAGATAAACTTTCTTTGCAAACATTCTGCAAGTCTGCTGAAAGTTCTGGTTCAATTTTGTTGTCCAATAGTCATCCCACCACAGGGGTCACTGCGGCTGAATGGTATTACTGTAGAGCTCTTGCTTTACACTCGCCACAGCAACTTTGCTCTTGCTAGAGACTTGCCATGCAAAATTACTACCAATTGGAAAAGTGCCAACTAGAACTTGTGCTTCAAGTGCTCTGCAAGTGTACAACTTACCGGTGAAAATGTGCAGCAAGTTATCAGACTTACAATTACTGTAAACCCTGGCACAAGTTTGTGGAAATTTATCCTTGCTATCTGGGATATAGTACATTCACTATTAAGCCTTGGAAATGAACCTCTTCCCGCCCGCCGGCCGCCATTTTACTGCGGCAGGGCGGCCTTCCTGGGCAAACCAATGCAGACCTACGTTGGTCAAGCGCCTGCAGCTAGGGGATGAGCGTGTGCCACCGCCGGCGCGCTCCTGCCCCCACCGGAGCGCTCCCGCCCCCACTCGTCTCTGATTGCCGCCTGACCCCCGCGATCGCTCCCCGCAGAGAGAGAAGAACAAGAAGTTGTAAACACAGCTGACCGTTCTTCTCCCTGGAATGATCATAGAGCCTCTGTGATCCTTCTATATAGTATCACATGTCTCTATGATTATTTCACAAGCCAAGCCCCCCCACAGTTAGAATCACTCCCCTAGGCTCACATTTAACCCCTTTATCACCCACAATGTTAACCCCTTCCATGCTAGTGTCATTATTACAGTAACAGTGCATATTTTTAGCACTGATTACTGTAGTAATGTCACTGGTCCCCCCAAAAGTGTCAAAAATGTCAGTTAGGGGTCCGATCTGTCCACTGAAATGTCACAGTCCCGCTAAAAATCACAGATCGCCGCCATTACTAGTAAAAAATAATTAACAATTAACATGACATAAATCTTTCCTGTAGTTAGTAGACACGATAACCAATCAAAATATGCTTATTGCTATTTTTTTCCCAAAAAATATGTAGCAGAAAATTGGCCTAAAATATTAAAAAATTTTGATTTAAAAATTTTTTGAGAAAGTTATATAGCAGAAAGTGAAAAAAATAAAAATCACACAGGTGATCAAATTCCACCAAAAGAAAGCTCTATTTGTGGGGAAAAAAAGGACATCAATTTTATTTTGGTACAGTGTTGCATGACCGCGCAATTGTCCAATAAAATAATGCAGTGCCGAATCGCAAAATATGGCCTGGTCATTAAGGGGGAAAATCTTCCAGGCCAGAAGTGGTTAATAGCAGGGAAATAAACTTTCCCAGTGCAACAAAATGCAGGTTTGGATTTGAATATGTTCTATGAATATTTCAAATGAAGTTCATGTTCTCAGTTTGCATGCAGATAAAATATTCTAAATATTCAAATGATTTTGTACTGAATTGTGCCTGAAGTAAGGACAAGTGATGAACATTCTACACAGGGGGGGGACCTTCTGTACGGGACAGACATCTACTACACCCTGAGACCTCCTCTCTTCTGTACGGGACAGACATCTACTACACCCTGAGACCTCCTCTCTTCTGTATGGGACAGACATCTCCTATACCCTGAGACCTCCTGTCTTCTGTATGGGACAGACATCTACTACACCCTGAGACCTCCTCTTTTCTGTACGGGACAGACATCTAATATACCCTGAGATCTCCTCTCTTCTGTATGGGACAGACATCTACTACACCCTGAGACCTCCTGTCTTCTGTATGGGACAGACATCTACTACACCCTGAGACCTCCTCTCTTCTGTACGGGACAGACATCTACTACACCCTGAGACCTCTTCTCTTCTGTATGGGACAGACATCTACTACACCCTGAGACCTCCTCTCTTCTGTATGGGACAGACATCTACTACACCCTGAGACCTCCTGTCTTCTGTATGGGACAGACATCTACTACACCCTGAGACCTCCTGTCTTCTGTATGGGACAGACATCTACTACACCCTGAGACCTCCTCTCTTCTGTACGGGACAGACATCTACTACACCCTGAGACCTCTTCTCTTCTGTATGGGACAGACATCTACTACACCCTGAGACCTCCTGTCTTCTGTACAGGACAGACATCTACTATACCCTGAGACCTCCTGTCTTCTGTATGGGACAGACATCTACTATACCCTGAGACCTCCTGTCTTCTGTAGGGGACAGACATCTACTATACCCTGAGACCTCCTGTCTTCTGTATGGGACAGACATCTACTACACCCTGAGACCTCCTCTCTTCTGTATTGGACAGACATCTACTACACCCTGAGACCTCCTCTCTTCTGTACAGGACAGACATCTACTACACCCTGAGACCTCCTCTCTTCTGTATTGGACAGACATCTACTACACCCTGAGACCTCCTGTCTTCTGTACAGGACAGACATCTACTATACCCTGAGACCTCCTGTCTTCTGTACAGGACAGACATCTACTACACCCTGAGACCTCCTCTCTTCTGTATTGGACAGACATCTACTACACCCTGAGACCTCCTGTCTTCTGTATGGGACAGACATCTACTACACCCTGAGACCTCCTCTCTTCTGTACAGGACAGACATCTACTACACCCTGAGACCTCCTCTCTTCTGTATTGGACAGACATCTACTACACTCTGAGACCTCCTGTCTTCTGTATGGGACAGACATCTACTACACCCTGAGACCTCCTGTCTTCTGCAAAGGACATCTGGCTTTTTAAAACACAGTTCTGACATCTAAGCTTTCAGAATGATCACCCCAAATACAGAAGCCTGTCTTGGTATACTAGGACTTGAGTCAATGGCTGGACTATGCTCTTGTGCCTTTATTGTATTTTATCTTATTCTAACCAGTGTCAAGGAGAGAAAAGTCACACCCTGCAACTGTATCCTGATATCTCTGAGTATTTCCAATGCCAGCTTCACTACTGTTGTGTCAGTCTACTATCTAGTTATCTTTGTTTGGCCATGGTTTTTCAATGTACCCGGCGTTTTTTATTGTTTTTTCTCTTTGACCTTTGGCAGTGCTTGTTTCAACACATGCATTACATCCATTCTCTGCTTCTTCTATTTTATAAAAATCAAACAGTTTGGACCCGGATTCTTTGAATGGATGAAGTTTAAAATTGATACAATGGTCCCTTGGTTGATATTAACTATAGTCTTTTTGTCTGTGTTCGCTGGTTACTTATCAGTGCTCATTTATGATTTAGGGTTACATAGCAACTCCACCAACTTCATAGGTGGTCTAGCCTTAAAACATAACCAACCAATTATGAACTCAATGATACCCTTTGTAATGGTAAATTCTTTGGCATACATGATTTCACTGTTATCAACATCTGCCAGTGCATGGTTCCTAAAGCAGCAGAGGAGTGTAGGGAAATATGGGAGCACCAAGGTTAAAGATTATCAAAGTGCAGTCCACACAATGATTTCCCTTCTCTCTTTTTATACCTTAATTTACGTAGTTTGTGGTTTGAATACGATGCAAGTATTTGCTTTTAAGAGCTGGGAATACTGGATGTGTCTGATGGCGATATTCTCTTTTGCTGCAGTTCAGTCGGGTCTTATAATCAGTGGAAACCCCAAACTTAGAGAAGCTTGGAAATACTTTTTTGGTTTTAGAAATGTTCTAAATCATTAAGATGGCTGAACTACCCTTTTATCTATAATATTGAGATTTTTATGGCTCATTGCCGTATGCAAATAATCTACACTTGTAATTAGAAATGATATAATGACATTACCCTAATTTTGCAATGTTCTCCCCACATATTACTTTGATTATCCTCTCGCAAGTTATGCTTTTAACGTTTGTACCAAGCAAGCTACTATGCAATGGTCATATCCTCACGAGTTCCGGTAAAAAGCTACAAATGCGGCACTCTTTTTGATGTTCAAGTTTAATATTGTCTAGCCACTTACCGCAAACTGACGTATATATACATCGGCAGACTTTGCGGGGTTATACCGGGGTGATGCCTCTAGCTAGAGGCACCATCCCGGTACTGTGGTTTACAGCCAACGGTCGGCTTTCTTTTGGTGAGGACCGATGCGGCTCGTGAGCCGCTCGATCGTTACCTGGGTGAGCAGGAGGGGACGCCCCCCCCCCCTTCCGCCGCCTTCCTTGACTTCCCACTGGGAGACCCGAGCACCCAGCCGGCACGTCCACCAGCTGGATGGATTCCCGATCAAATCTGGAAGCGGCTTTAATCGGGTCTCCGATGACGTAACCCGGAGGCGGCGTCCATGATGTCACTTCCGGGTTACTGTGCTGCAAAAGGCGGCAAATTTCGGTGTTTTGCATACATGGAAGTGTAGTGGAGGGGTTTGGGGTCTTTTAGACCCTCTATCCCTCCATAAAGAGTACCTGTCACTGCATATTGGTGTCACAAGGGATGTTTACATTGCTTCCCACAGCAATAAAAGTGATCAGATTTTTTTTTTTTAAAAAAAAAACCTGTAATAAAGTTAAAAAAAAAATAAAATAAATAGGAAAAAAAAATGTTTTAGCCGCCCCCGTCACCGTTAGCTCGTGCACAAAAAAAAACGTATACGGAAGTCGAGCCGCGAATGAAATCGCTGTTCAAACCATACATTTGAGGTATCGCCGCGATCACCAGGGCATGGGCAATAAT
The DNA here is from genome assembly GCF_965119305.1 of Pelophylax lessonae. Lineage (NCBI taxonomy): Eukaryota > Metazoa > Chordata > Amphibia > Anura > Ranidae > Pelophylax > Pelophylax lessonae. The sequence goes on along the minus strand of NC_138773.1, from coordinate 8,408,827 downwards.
TAAAAAAAAGAGCTACACTCTAACTCTAAACTGGTAACCGTTAAATACATTTTAAGCGTTGCCGATTGAGATCTCTATTGACAGTAGTTTGTCACCATCCCACGGGGGGGCGCAATTTTAAACCGTAACATGTTGGGTATATATTTACTCGGCGTGACATCATCTTTCACAATATACAAAAAAATGGGCTAACTTTACTGTTAAGTATTTTTTAAATTCAGTGAAATGTGATTTTTCAAAATTTTTCCAAAAAAATTGCGTTTTAAAGACCGCTGTGCAAATACCGCGTGACAAAAAATATTACAATGACCGACATTTGATTCTCCAGAGTCTTTGCTAAAAAAATATATATAATGTTTGGGGGTTCTAAGTAGTTTTCTAGGAAACAATACTGATTTTAACTTGTAAATAAAAAGTGTCCGAAATAGGGCTGGGGCTAAAGTGGCTAGACTAGGTTGAACTGGATGTACTGATGTCTTTTTTTCAACCTCACAAACTATGTAACTATGTAACTATGTAACGTTTCTCCTGTTTAATTTGCCAATACTTGTCTCCTTATTGTTTCAATGGCTGTATGACTTGTACCATGTTATTCAATAAAAATATTATGGAGAAAAAAAAAGATATAATTACATTAAGATAAATGGAAAGAAATAAAAATATGGTAAAAATCCTAAATTAATTAACACAACCATTTTTTTTTTTAACTGATTAATGTTATACCATTTTTCGACATATAACCACATGTTTAAATATCCATCTGCTCAGATGAAAGACTTTAAGAAATAAAGGTTCAAAACAATATAAATAGGTTTTGCCACATCCCTGAAAGTCTTAGTATAGGTATTTTTTGGTGCCTCAAAGCCAAAAGGGTTTGGGATTTTTAGGCAAAATAAGTAGATAGCATAATACAATCAACCATTTATTTTAGAGTGAGATCTTTTTACAGTGCAAATTATATACATTGTGCATGGTTACTAAACCCTGCATAATGTATATAATTTGCACTGTAAAAAAATCTCACTCTAAAATAAATGGTTAATTTTATTATGCTATCTACTTATTTAGACTTTAAGAAATAGTCCAGAAGTTTCCTCTACTAGCTTATCAACAATCACCCAAATCTAAGACCCAATTCTGTTGAAGCAGAGACCCAGGGCCGTTTTTAATATTGATTGGACCCTGGGCAAACATTTTCTTGGAGCCCCCCCCCCCTGGAATACACTACTTAACTATTTGCAGGGGGCAGCTTCTTTGGGCCCCACAAAATTGACTGGGCCTGGGGCAGCTGCCCCTTTTGCCCTGTGATAAAGACAGCCCTGCAGAGACCACAGCAAAAATGATCTCAAGAGTTTTTCAGATTGATAAGGAATTTATCACTGACTATTCATGGAAAGAAAGGCTGGAACGGCAGTGGAAATACTTACGAAGCTTCAAAACTCAAAGCTATGACTGACATAGGGATGGATTTTTTTTTTGTCAGTGTGACTGAATTTCTGACAATAACTTTTTTTTCCCTCAAGCCTTTAGGTAGGCATATACAGACATTCCAAATCGACTCTCATCCTCACTGAAGTGTTATGTGCAGGGCTTCTGTTAGAAATCACGGGGCTCCATATAGCCCACCTTCCAGCCCCCCCCCCCCCCCCAAATTTATCAAGACAATATTTTTACTAAAAATAACAAATTTTAAATACAGGCTCTCCTCACTTAACGACCAGGTTCCGTTCCAGCGACCAGGTTGTTAAACAAATTGGATGTTAAACGAGGAGCCACAAGTAATCAATATTTTAAGCATTCCTAACTACTGTACTATATTCTGAAAACAATTGTTTTAATTTGTTTAATTTGGATAAGTACAGAAAACAAAAGTATAAACAATAGAAAATCCTGTACTGTACTGTACAATACAATGATGTACAATGCCCAAAATTCTGGTCGTAAGTCTGAGCGGTCGTTAAACAGATAAGTCGTTAACCACTTGCCGACCACCGCAAGTACATATACTGCGGCGGTCAGCCCCGGCCAGGCAAAGTGACGTATATATACGTCACTAGCCTGTCCCCGGCTTGTGAGCCAAGGGCGCGCGCCCGCCCCGGCTCGTTCACTGACAAGCCAGTGCGTGTGACCGGCGGACCCGATGTCCGCCGGTCACTCGCGATCGTTCGCCGGGAAGGGAGAAAGGAAGGCGGCTATTGTAAATAAGCCGCCTGTCATTCTCCCCTGTGTAAAAATGGAGATCAGACGGTTCTACTATGTAGGACCGTTGATCTCTGTTTTTACACCAGTAGCCATGTCCCATCACAGTTAGAATCACGCCCCTAGGACACACTTAACCCCTCCCTCTCCAAAACAGTTAACCCCTTCCCTGCCAGTGTCATTTTTGCAGTAACAGTGCATATTTATAGCACTGATTACTGTAGTAATGTCACTGGTACCCCCAAAAGTGTCAAAAATGTCAGTCAAGGGTCCGATCTGTCTGCCGCAATCTCGCAGTCCCGCAAAAAAAAATCGCAGATCGCCGCTATTACTCGTTAAGAAAACCCACCAAAAATGACAAAAATCTTTCCCTTTGTTAGTAAACGCGATAACTTTTGCGCAAACCAATCTTTTTTGTAATTTTGCGATTTTTCTTACCAAACATATGTAGCAGAAAACAAATTGGCCAAAAAATGTTAAAAAAATTTGATTTTTACATTTTTTTGGGGGGGAATTTCATATAAAAAAATGTGAAAAATATTATTATGTTTTCAAAATTTACGCTATTTTTTTGTTTATAGCGCAAAAAGTAAAAATTGCACAGGTGACCAAATACCACCAAAAGAAAGCTCTGTTTGTGGGAAAAAAAGGGACGTCAATTTCATTTGGGTACAGCGTCGCACGACCGCGCAATTGTCCGTTAAAGTCACGCAGTGCCGAATCGCAAAATAGGGCCTGGTCAGGAAGGGGGTAAAATCTTCCAGGGCTTAAGTGGTTAAGTGTTCACTTTGAAAGTGGAATTTCACCACATGCACAAGGCGCTGGGAAAATTATGTTGCAAATTGCAACTTCTCTTGCAAAGTGAACCACACATTTGCCTTTAGTCAATCAACCCCTTTATCTCTAATTCAGTTACCCCACTAATCCTTCCAAACTCTGATCTATTTCTCTATAGCACAACCCCTCACCTTTATTACTCAAATGTATCAAGAAAAAAAAAAAATAGTTTTCTTCTAATAATTATATAAGATTGTTCCTCCTTGTGTATAAATATGCGAGTTTCTGAACCATTTCTAGAATTGTATAAAGGGATCGGAGGCATCCCAAACTTTTGTATCTTCCATATCTTAAGTTAGCCAATAAAAGTGTATCTATTAGACATTTATTGAAGGTTAACACAGAGGGGGGAGGGGCATAATAAATAACAAAGAGGGGGCAACAACACAGCATACTTTATATTGTTCGCTGATTAACCACTTTAAGACCGGAAGGATTTGCCCCTTTAATGACCAGGCCCTATTTTGCAATTCGGCACTGTGTTACTTTATTGGACAATTGCACGGTCGTGTGACGCTGTACCCAAATAAATTTGATGTCCTTTTTTCCCCACAAACAGAGCTTTCTTTTGGTGGTATTTGATCACCTGTGCGATTTTTATTTTTTGTGCTATAAGCAAAAAAAGAGCAACAATTTTGAAAAAAAAAAAAAAACAATATTTTTCACATTCTGCTATATAACATTCACAAAAAAAAATTAAAAATCAAAATTGTTTAATACTTTAGGCCAATTTGTTTTCTGCTACATATTTTTGGTAAAAAAAATCGCAGTAACCGTATTTTGATTGGTTTGCCCAAAAGGTATCACGTCTACAAACTAGGGGAAAGATTTATGTCATTTTTATTGTTTTTTTTTTTTACTAGTAATGGCGGCAATCTGCGATTTTTAGCAGGACTGGGAAATTGCAACGGACAGATCGGACCCCTAACTGAAATTTTTGACACTTTTGGGGGGACCAGTGACGTCACTACAGTAATCAGTGCTAAACATATGCACTGGCACTGTAACAATGAAACTGGCAGAGAAGGGGTTAACCCTGTGGGTGATCAAGGAGTAAATGTGAGCCTAGGGGAGTAATTCTAACTGTGGGGGGCATGGCTTGTGAAATGACCATAGAGACATGTGATCCTATATATTAGGATCACATGGACTCTATGATCATCCCAGGGAGAAGAACGGTTGGCTGTATTTACAACATCTGACCATTCTTCTCTCTCAGTGGGGAGCGATCGCAGGTGTCAGGCGGCAATCGGAGCCGCCTGACCCGTGCATCAGCTTCCCCGCTGCTGAGTTGGGGCGGGAGTGCCCCCTAGCTTTCCGTGCGTGATCGACGTAGATCTACGTTGGTTTGCGCAGGAGAGCCACCCTGCCGCAGGTGATCAGGAAGTGGTTAACACAGGGGGGGGGGGGGCATTATAAGTAACAAATAGTAGCTGGGACAACAGCGCAGCATTTTTCATATTGTTCACCAATCACTGATAAAAATCATGAACAAAACAAATACCTCTAAAGCTCAGGGACTGGCATACAATGCTAATACCTGAATGTTGGACAATATTGGCCGGTTCAAAAAAGCCGGCTGACATTCAGCCCACGTGTAAGACAGCTGGTCTGATGGAAGCCAGCCATTTGGCTGGCTTCCGTCGGATGTGCATGCTGGAAAACCAACAGCTGACAAATATTGAAGTGGGGTGTTATTTAACAGTATAATTTTCTAAGAGTGTATTCTAGCCCTGCAAAAATTTGGCCTCTTGCTGTGTAAACAGTGCTACACACAGTGACAACAGTTACTGGCCAATTATTTGTAGAACTGGTGTGATAAACCTGTGGCCCCCCCAATGCCACATATTGAAGTGGGGTGTTATCTGAGTATACTTTTTCAAGTGTATTTGTGTCATGCAACAATATTGCTTCATTAGCTGAGTGAAGTCTGGTACACACAGCGCCAAACTCACTGGCCAATTTTTGGAACTGGTGTGATACACCAATGCCCCCCAAAACCAAATATTGAAGTGGGGTGTTATTTAATAGTATAATTTTAGTGTATTTTAGTCCTGCAAAACTTTGGCCTCTTGCTGTATAAACAGTGCTACACACAGTGACAACAGTTACTGGCCAATTATTTGTAGAACTGGCTGACTGACGGACCGGCAGATAGGGAGGAGAGGCAGGCAGAACTTGCATTGCACAAGAGGTACAAAGCAGACTGCAAATGTATCAGGAGCGAGCCATCAACCATGTACAGTCACACCTGGCGCTCCCAGGACGCCAGCACATGGCTCCGCAGTGTGGGCTTTTTTAATGTGTCCGTTGCTGACACCAGTGTTACCATCTGCAGCCTTTGCAGTCAACGCATAAGTCGCGGTAAGCCCACCACTCATCTAGGGACAACCGCCTAAAGAAGGCACCTGAAATCCCAACACCAAGGCCAGTGGGAGCAAAACTGTCAGAACCCACAAAGCCACACTCCAGGCTCTCACCATCCAGCCTCTTCTCCTTCTCCTTCTCCTGTCTCCTCACAGTTGTCCAACACTCCACCTTCCATGATGCCATCGTCACGTTGTTTTGGAAAAAGGCAGGAAGGCAGGCTTCAGTGGCTCAAATGTTGGAGCGTAAAAAAAAGATGTCCGTCAGGTGTCCGACTACATCGGGTTAACAGCCGATGTGGATGCTCTGAGGAGTGATGAACCCCTGGACTACTGGGTGGGCAGGCTTGACCTCTGGCCAGAGCTTGCACAATTTGCAATGGAACTGTTGGCTTGCCCCCCGTCCAGTGTCCTGTCCAAAAGGACGTTCAGCAAAGCAGGGGGGATCGTGACCGATAAGCGCACTCGCCTAGCTCATGACAGTGTAGACCACCTCACATTTATAAAAATAAATGAGGCATGGATCTCTAAAGAATTCAACACATGTGACCACCAGTAGACCATGTTTCATTGAAATTCCCCATCACAGGCTACAAATATCTGCCAGCCAAGTCCTTTGCTGTCAGTTCAACCCATGTGAGCTAATTTTTGCAGCTTATACAGGCCGACACTTACTTCTGTATACTGTGAATGCCTACTGTACCTCTAGCCATCACATACTACGTTCTTTGTTGTCAGTTCAACCCATGTGAGTTAATTTTTGCAGCCTATACAGGACAATACTTACTTCTGTATACTGTGTGAACGCCTACTGTACCTCTAGCCTTCATATACTACGTTCTTTGCTGTCAGTTCAACCCATGTGAGCTAATTTTTGCTGCCTATACAGGCCGACACTTACTGTTCTGTGTACTGTGAATGCCTACTGTACCTCTAGCCATCAAATACTATGTTCTTTGCTGTCAGTTCAACCCATGTGAGCTAATTTTTGAAGCCTATACAGGCTGACACTTACTTCTGTATACTGTGAACGCCTACTTTTCCTCTAGCCATCAAAAACTAAGTTCTTTGCTGTCAGTTCAACCCATGTGAGCTCATTTTTGCAGCCTATACAGGACGACACTTACTTCTGTATACTGTGAATGCCTACTGTACCTCCAGCCATCAAATACACTACGTTCTTTGCTGTCAGTTAAACCCATTTGGGCTAATTTTTGGGGCCTATACAGGCCACACTTACTTCTGTATACTGTGTGAATGCCTAATGTACCTTCAGCCATAGAATACTACGTACTTAGATGTCCCATGTGGGCTAATTTTTGGAGCCTATACAGGCCGCCACTTATTTCTGTATACTGTGAATGCCTACTGTACGTCTATCCATCAAAACCTACATTCTTTGCTGTCAGTTCAACCCATGTGAGCTAATTTTTGCAGCCTATACAGGATAGTTACAAAAGCCTGTGTGTCACTGGCTGGGTTTCCTCCACTGTCCAACAGGCTCCCCTATTGGATACATTGGGGACACTCCCTCAGCCCAGATGAATCACACCCTGTACACATGTAACAGGCATAACTATTAATCAGGCTCCCCTGATAAGCAGATGGAGACACTAGGCTTTACCTACCTAGCACCTACCTAGGAGGGTGCTACACACGGTACAGTAGGCACATATCAGAAATGTGAAATGCTGGGGTAACAAACACTTTAAGTAATTGAGAAACTGAAGGGTCCTGCACATGAGATCTTACAATCTAATAGGGTAGGGCAATTGATAGTAAATATTTAACCTATGAAAGATGAGATGATAGAGGAAGTAGAAGTTATTTTTATGGGTGAGGTGAGATAGGCCTTCTTAAAGATATTTTTAAGGTTTTTAAGGACCACCTGAAGGCAGACAAAGATTGCCGGACAGATTGGGGTATGGAGTTTCAGAGCATAAGAGAGGTTCAAGAAATGTCCTGGAGAAAAGCATGGGGGGAACTGATGAGGGATCTTGAGAGCAAAAGGTTTCAGGAGGAATAGAGGGGATGGTTTGGGTGATATTTGGAGATGAGTTTGGCGATGTAAACCAATCAAAAATGTGTTGCTCTAGATCATAAATATATAAATGTGATACAATAAATCTCAGCAATATAAAAAAAGTGTCCAAGTGATCCAAATAAATGACCAATAGTGATAAAGAAGCCCTTTAGGGTAAATTATACAAAAAAAGTCAGTGTGAATAAACAGTGCTGTAGTCGAATCCTTCCAAACACCTCTGTGATTGTGCTGAAATTCACCAACAAAAATGCAAGCCTCTCACCTTAATATCTGACCCCAGAGCCACCCAGGGTCAGAAACAGCGGTCCCCTCAGGGGTTAATAGATAGCCAGCAGGATGGTAAACACAGGAGTGTCCAGTATCATACAGCTCACAAATCAATATCACAAAACCAGGTAGAGAAGGAAACAAAAAAAACAGAATCTAGTGCTCTCTGTTGAATTTGAAGGGCAGAAATGTATTCATAAAATAAGGTACTCACAAGCTATGACACTATGCATAACAAACATCAGTGTCTCCACAGGAAAGGAGAGGGTGTGATGTCTGCATCTGAGGGGGGCGGAGCCTAGCTGCAGACGTCACACCCACTCCTTCCCTGTGGAGACACTGATGTTTGTTATGCATAGTTTCACTTAGCGGCTTGTGAGTACCCTATTTTATGAATACATTTCTGCCCTACGAATTAAACAGAGAGCACTAGATTCTGTTTGTTTTGTTTCCCTCTCTACCTGGTTTTGTGATATGGATTTGTGAGCTGTTTGATCCTGGACACTCCTGTGTTTACCATCCTGCTGGCTATCTATTATCCCCTGAGGGGACCGTTGTTTCTGACCCTGGGTGGCTCCGGGGTCAGATATTAAGGTGAGAGGCTTGCATTTTTGGTGGTGGATTTCAGCACAATCACAGAGGTGTTTGGAAGGATTCGACTACAGCACTGTTTATTCACACTGACTTTTTTGTATAATTTACCCTAAAGGGCTTCTTTATCACTATTGGTCATTTATTTTGATCACTTGGACACTTTTTTTATTTTAATGAGATTTATTGTATCACATTTATATATTTATGATCTAGCGCAACACATTTTTGATTGGTTTATTTGAGTCTTGTGTAGTGGGATCACAATTAGTGTTTGCAGCTGATCACAGTTTATGCACCATTTGTTTTATTATTGCGCTGATAGTTCTTTCACATTTTGAGTTTGGTGATGTACAGTAGCTAGGGACAGAGATGTAAATAGCTTTGCATGTTGTAGGTATTTAAAATTGTATATGTTGGGCAAGTCGAAGCCAGTGGAGGGATTGGCAGAGAGGGGTGGAGGACATTGAACAGAAGCCAATGGAGTAATTGGCAGAAGGGGAATTGTGAGCAAGGAATGGTTGATAATTTGGGTACCAGCAACATTCATGATAGACAGAAGGGGGATAGTCTGTGTAGAGGTAAGCCCACGAGAAATAGATTTGCATGTTCTCATGAGACATATTTTTAAAGTTCACCAAAAACATAAACAGACATCAGGTTTTTTCCCTTCCTATTTATAACTCATTTATACTTTTCAGGAAGTTGTAAGGATATGCTATAAGGACATTCTAAGTGTGACAAATGCCCATTTGCTGGGACATTCGCCATGGGCTACTGGAGGTGTGTGGAGGCCAGACTCCTGCCCATGGACTATGGGCCCTGGCTTGTAGAGGATCGCACCTCTGTGTGGGGGTATATTCTGGAAGAACATGGGAGTAGTGTTGCTTTGGACTCAAATCCATGTCACCCCAAGATACAGACTCAGACTGGAATCAATGTTACAGGCCTAAAGCTGCCTGTTGCAGCAAAGGACTTCTCCACACAATGAGAGATTAAAGAGATGCTAATGACGTCAAGCTCAGCTATTGTCTACTGCAGGGATGTGTATTGACATTTATGGTAAGGTGTTTTGAAAACGAAGACGGGCAGTCTGTGAGCCTACGTCTTCTGCTGTCATCTATTTAGAGGTGGTTTTGTCTTTACACCTCTAGGAATACGTATTTGGCTTTGTTTTGGGGCGCTTGTTGTTTGTTGAGTTAATTATGATAATGTTGCAGTATCAGTCACCTATTGTAGCTTTCCAGATGACCAAGCTATGTTGACTATGTTGTGTATGCAATTGCATTTGCATATGATAATGAAATCAAACACATGAGACTGTATATATTGGAAGTGAATTGTTGAATAAAGTGTCCTTTGTTTTACCCTTCATCGAGCTTAGGCTGATGTTTGGGGGGAATTGAGGGGCCAGGTCACTGCATCACCGTGAGACTCTGGAGACCTAAGACAGAAATACTTGGTCCAAGTATTGGGGATCTGTTACACTAAGCTTCTTGGGGTCTCCATTGGATGCATTTTTCATAATCAACTGATTTCAGTGCTGCTGTTTCCTTAACCACTTGTCGACTGCTCACAGTATATTTACTGCGGCAGTCAGCCCCTCACAGGCAGAGCGACGCAGGTCTATGTCGCTAGCCTGTGAGGCTCTGGGGAGCGAGCGCGTGCCGCCGGAGGCGCGCTCCCGCTCCCGCGCGGTCAAGGACCCCCCCGCTCGTGTGACCGGCGGACCTGATGTCCGCCGGTCACTCGGCGATCATCGGGGGAGAGGGAGAAAGTCAGGCGGCTTATGTAAACAAGCCACCTGTCATTCTCCCTGGTGTAGAAACACTGATCACATGGTTCTACAATGTAGGACCGTTGATCATTGTTCCTACAGCTCAAGCCACAGCCAATCACAGTAAGAAGCACGCCCCTAGGGACACACACAGCCCTTCCCTCTCAAATAAAGTTAACCCCTTCACTACCAGTGTATTTTTACAGTAACAGTGCATATGCATAGCACTGATTACTGTAGAAATGTCACTGGTAACCCCAAAAGTGTCAAAAATGTCAGTCAAGGGTCCAATCTGTCCGCCGCAATGTCGCAGTACCACAAAAAAAATTGCAGATCGCCGCCATTACGCGTTAAAAAAAAAAAACAACAAAAATGACAAAAATCTTTCCCTTTGTTAGTAAACGCGATAACTTTTGCGCAAACCAATCAAAATACGCTTTTTGTGATTTTTTTTTACCAAACATATGTAGCATAAAACAAATTGGCTGAAAATGTTAAAAAATTTTGATTTTTACATTTTTTTGGGGGAATTTCATATAAAAAAATGTGAAAAATATTGTTATTTTTGCAAAATTGACGCTCTTTTTTTGTTTATAGCGCATGATCAAAAAATTGCACAGGTGATCAAATACCACCAAAAGAAAGCTCTGTTTGTGGGAAAAAAAGGACATCAAATTCGTTTAGGTACAGCGCCGCACGACCGCGCAATTGTCCGTTAAATTCACGCAGTGCCGAATCGCAAAATACCCCCTGGTCAGGAAGGGGGTAAAATCTTCCGGGGCTTAAGTGGTTAATGGAGGACAATATAGGGACATCCCATGTTATATGTGTCAGAGATCTCCTGATTCTATCTATTTTTTTTTATTATAATAAAGATCTCATACAAACATAACATTTATTCTACAAACACATAAATACACTCACTCCTAAGCCTTTGAAATTAATGCCAGGAAAATAGACGTTGGTATTTTCTCAATGCAACATAATGCAGGTTTAGGTTTGCATATGTTCTATGAACTCTTCGACTGGAGTTTAGTTTGCATGCAGGTAAGATACTGTATCCCAAGTAATCAAATGATTGTGTACTGAATTATGCCATCATTTCTTTAGAAGCTGGATATTAAATGTGATGTTGGCTGGATATACAAATTTCTTCTGAAGTAAGAATAAGTGCAACATTTCCTACACAGGTGGAACGTCTGTACAGGACAGATATCTACTACACCCTGAGACCTCCTGTTTGTCTTCTGCAAAGAACAACTGGCTTTTTCAAACACAGTTCTGATACTGTATTTAGGATCTCAGAATGATCACCCCAAATACAGAAGCCTGTCTTGTTATATTAGGACTTGAGTCAATGGCTGGACTATGCTCTAGTGCCTTCGTAATATTTTATCTCATTCTAACCAGTTTCAAGGAGAGAAAAGTCTCACCCTGCAACTATATCCTGATATCTCTGAGTATTTCCAATGTCACCTTCACTGTTTTTGTATCTGTCTTTTTTCTAGCATTCTTAGTTTGGCCGTGGTTGTTCAATGTACCCAATGTTTTTTATGTTGTGTACTCTTTGGTCGTATGCAGCACTTGTTCCTGTACATGGATTGCATCCATTCTCTGCTTCTTCTATTTTATAAAAATCCGACACTTTCAGCCCGGATTCTTTGCATGGATCAAGAGAAAATGGGATACAATGGTCCCTTGGTTGATAATAACTGTGGTCTTTGTGTCAATGTTTGTCAGTTACTTATCAGTACTCATTTATGATTTAGGGTTACCTAAGAATTCTACCAACCTCATAGGTGGTCTAACCTTCACACATCATCAACTAAAGATCAATTCAATGAAACCCAGTCTAGTAATAAATTCTTTTGCATACATGATTTCACTATCATCAACATCTGCCAGTGCGTGGTTCCTAAAGCAGCAGAGGAGTGTGGGGAAATATGGGAGCACCAAAGTTAAAGATTATCAAACAGCAGTCCACACAATGATTTGCCTTGTCGCTTTTTGTGCCTTAATTTACATAGTTTATGTTTTGTATGTTCTGCAAATGCTTACTTTTAAGAGCTGGGAATACTGGATGTGTCTGATGGTGATATTCTCTTCAGCTGCAGTTCAGTCGGGTCTTTTAATCAGAGGAAACCCCAAACTTAGAGAAGCTTGGAAATGCTTTTTTTGGTTTTAGAAACGTTCTAAATTATTAAGATGGCTGAAATAACCTTTTCACTATAATACTGAGATTTTTAGGGCTCATTGCCGTATGCAAATAATCTACACTTGTAATTTGTAATGATATTATGGCATGAAAAAAAATATATGGAAATCAACCAAAATATCATGAAAATCATTTATTTTTTTGTGTTCCAAAGGAAATCCTAAATCAAATAACACAGCTATTAAACATTTTTGCTAATTAATGTACAAACCCAATTCCAAAAAAGTTGGGACACTGTACAAATTGTGAGTAAAAAAGGAATGCACTAATTTACAAATTTCATAAACTTATATTATATTCACAATATAATTTAGATAACATATCAAATGTTGAAAGTGAGACATTTTGAAATGTCAGAAAAATATTGGCTCATTTTGGGTTCCATGAGAGCTACACATTCCAAAAAAGTCTGGACAGGTAGCAATAAGAGGCAGACAAAGAAAAATGTACAAATAAGGAACATCTGGAGGACCAATTTGCAACTTATTAGGTCAATTGGCAACATAATTGGGTATAAAAAGAGCCTCTCAGAGTGGCAGTGTCTCTCAGAAATCAAGATGGGCAGAGGATCACCAATTCCCCCAATGCTGTGGCAAAAATAGTGGAGCAATGTCAGAAAGAAGTTTCTCAGAGTAAAATTGCAAAGAGTTTAAAGTTATCATCATCTACAGTGCATAATATCATCCAAAGATTCAGAGAATCTGGAACAATCTCTGTGTGTAAGGGTCAAGGCCGGAAAACCATACTGGATGGCGGTGATCTTCGGGCCCTTAGACGGCACTGCATCACATACAGGAATGCTACTGTAATGGAAATCACAACATGGGCTCAGGAATACTTCCAGAAAACATTGTCGGTGAACACAATCCACCGTGCCATTCACCGTTGCCAGCTGAAACTCTATAGGCCAAAAAAGAAGCCATATCTAAACATGATCCAGAAGCGCAGGCGTTTTCTCTGGGCCAAGGCTTATTTAAAGTGGACTGTGGCAAAGTGGAAAACTGTTCTGTTGTCAGACGCATCAAAATTTGAAGTTCTTTTTGGAAAACTGGGACGTCATGTCATCCGGACTAAAGAGGATAAGGACAACCCAAGTTGTTATCAGCACTCAGTTCAGAAGCCGGCATCTCTGATGGTATGGGGTTGCATGAGTGCATGTGGCATGGGCAGCTTACACATCTGGAAAGGCACCATCAATGCTGAAAGGTATATCCAAGTTCTAGAACAACATATCCTCCCATCCAGACGTCGTCTCTTTCACGGAAGACCTTGCATTTTCCAACATGACAATGCCAGACCACATACTGCATCAATTACAACATCATGGCTGCGTAGAAGAAGGATCCGGGTACTGAAATGGCCAGCCTGCAGTCCAGACCTTTCACCCATAGAAAACATTTGGTGCATCATAAAGAGAAAGATACAACAAAGAAGACCTAAGACAGTTGAACAACTAGAAGCCTGTATTAGACAAAAATGGGACAACATTCCTATTCCTAAACTTCAGCAACAGATGTTTGCAGACTGTTATAAAAAGAAGAGGGGGGGCCACACAGTGGTAAACATGGCCTTGTCCCAACTTTTATGAGATGTGTTGATGCCATGAAATTTAAAATCAACTTATTTTTCCCTTAAAATTATACATTCTCAGTTTAAACATTTGATATGTCATCTATGTTGTATTCTGAATAAAATATTAAAATTTGAAACTTTCACATCATTGCCTTCTGTTTTTATTCACAGTTTGTACAGCGTCCCAACTTTTTTGAAATCGGGTTTGTATTACAATTTGTCCACATACAATCGTATTCCTTAAATATCTATCTGCTCAGAGGAAAGACTTCAATAAACGTTTCTTGAAATGACCTCTAGTAACACATCAATAATTACCCAATCTAAGACAACGTATTGTGAGAATTTCCATAAAGATCCAAATGCTAGATGGAGCATTTCCCTGCATGCAGATGAAATCTGATTCTTCATGTCCACAGCACTGATAGAGTACCAATACTGGGATCAGAGCAGGAGAAAAGGATACAGGGTATGTTTTGCTTCAGTTCCTCTAATGTGACATACCAAATGCCTCATATGGCGCTTTTCCACTGCATGGAACCGAACGGTTCGGCTCGCTTTTGTGCTTTTCCATTGCATGGTACCGCATTGTACGGCGTTGGAACGGTTCGGTACGGCTGCGCTTTTCCACTACATGGAACCAAACGGTACGGCTCGCTTAAACAGTACCACCTCGGTTGTGGTTCCAAGAGGGCCATACCAGTACCATATCCCACAATCCTTAGCATGCAGCCTTGACTGTTTGTCACTACTAGCCACTGATTGGTCAGAGAATCGTTGTTATCCCACCCACTTACTATTAGTGGAAAAGCAAACCATACCGAACCGTTCCAACACCGTACCATGCGGTACCATGCAGTGGAAAACCAAACCGAGCCAAGCAGGGCCAAGTGGAGCCGAGCCGGTTGAAAAGTGCCAAAAGTACCCTATGCTGGGTAGATGGGTCAAACCCTCGGCCAAGGAACAAACTTTCATCTATTCATAATAAATAGCAACAAAACAGAAGTTCCTGAAGTGGCCCATTTCTAGAGCTGAGGCCACGGCATAAATTATCCTAAGGTTATGGGACTGATAGGTAACGTCTAACCACAGAAAGAAAGGCTGGAATGGTGATGTAAATTCTTATAAAGTTTCAAATCTCAAAACTGTGGTTGACAAAGGGACAACTTTTTTTTTTTTGTGTCCCACTGTGATTGCAATTGCATTTCTGACAATAAAACTGTTTTTCCCCTCAAGCCTTTAAATATATATGAACATTTCAAAAGAACTTTCGTCCTCACTGAAGTGTAATGTGTGCCTAAACTTCTCATCTCCTAGTCAATAACCCAATAATATTCTTAGGCTCTGGTACATGTATCCTAATTATGTAGAATAACTATTAGAGCTGGTTCACACTGCTGCGACCACTAAAGTCGCCTCATAAGCGCGACTTCAGCGCGACTTCAGTGCGACTTCAGCGCGACTTCGGCGCGACTTCAGCGCGACTTACGCGAGACGACTTTGTAGGACTTTGTATTTGGCCAATCAGAATATGATGTGTTGTGACCTAATTTCCCTTTCCTTTTTTTTTTTTTGCTGGTCATGCCTGCCTCCAAAAATGCCCGATAAATGCCTGCAAGAAAAAAAAACGCCAGGTGCAGAGAAGCCGTATTCATGTTCTAATAAAAATTATAAGAAAAATGCAAATTTTTGGGGGGTTCTGGACATGCTACAGAGCTGAAACTTCACAGGTACACTTTTTAGACCCCCCAGACACTAAATCCAAAAAAATTCATGCCTGCCTCAAAAAATGCCCGATAAATGCCTGCAAGAAAAAAAGCCAGGTGGAGAGAAGCCCCATTAATGTTCTAATAAAAATTATAAAAAAAATGATATTTTTTTTGGGGTTCTGGACATGCTACAGAGCTGAAACTTCACAGGTACACTTTTTAGACCCCCCAGACACTAAATCCAAAAAAAGTCATGCCTGCCTCAAAAAATGCCTGGTAAATGCCTGCAAGAAACAAAGCCAGGTGGAGAGAAGCCGTATTAATGTTCTAATAAAAATTATAAGAAAAATGATAATTTTTTTGGGGTTCTGGATATGCTACAGAGCTGAAACTTCACAGGTACACTTATTTGACCCCCCAGACACTAAATCCAAAAAAAGTCATGCCTGCCTCAAAAAATGCCCGATAAATGCCTGCAAGAAAAAACGCCGGGTGCAGAGAAGCCGTATTCATGTTTTAATAAAAATTATAAGAAAAATGCTCTTTTTTTTCTTGTTCAATACCATTTTTATGGAAAGTCGGATCACAAGTCGCTTCAATTAAGATAAGGAGGCGACTCCCTTTGAAGTATATGGGACAGGTCGGATCACAGGTCGCCTCAAAGTAGTACAGGACCCTTTTCTGAAGTCGGAGCGACTTCAGTAGTGCCAATTAAGACGGCACTGATTGATTAACATTGATATTGTTATGTCAAGTGACCTGGGGGCGACCTGGGGCGACACAAGTCACCTCATAAGTCGCCCTAGTGTGAATGGGCTCTTACTATTCAAGTGTGTTAAAAAAGCTATTTGTTTTTTATTGATGATTGTATTTCCATGTATTTCACTTTGCAACGTAATTGCACTTTGCATGGGAATTTTTCTTAGAGCTCAGATCCAATCACGTGCATTTTTTTTTTTTCTCTGCCTTGCATGATTGACTATTCTTTGTACAGGGAAATTTCGCCACATTCTCTGAGCTTTGTGGGAAATTCTGTTGCAAGCTGCAACTTCCCTTTTAAAATTAACAACATATTTGCTTTTAACAAATCAACCCCTTTATCTCTAATTCAGTTACCCCAATTAACACTTTCAAATTCTGATCTCTATAGCACAACCTTTTCCTATTACTGTTATTACTCAAATGTGTCAATAAAAAGTTACTTAAATATATATTTATTTATTTATTTATTTAACCACTTCTGGACTTGAAGGATTTGCCCCCTTAATGACCAGGCCATATTTTGCGATTCAGCACTGCGTTATTATAACTGACAATTGCGCGGCTGTGCGACGCTGTACCCAAATAAAATTGATGTCCAAATAGAGCTTTTCTTTTGGTGGTATTTGATCACCTCTGCAATTTTAAATTTTTGTGCTATAAACAAGAAAATGCGACATTTCTGGAAAAAAAAAAAAAAACTATATTTTTCACATTCTGATATATAACATTCCCCCCCCAAAAAAATTAAAAATCAAAATTTTTTAGCATTTTAGGCCAATTTGTTTTCTGCTACATATTTTTGGTAAAAAAAAAAAAATTGCAATAAGCGTATTTTGATTGGTTTGCGCAAAAGTTATTGCGTCTACTAACTATGGGGAAGATTTATGTCATTTTTTTTTTCTACTAGTAATGGCGGCGATCTGCGATTTTTTGCGGCGGACAGATCGGACCCCTGACTGACATTTTTAAAACGTTTGGGGGGACCAGTGATGTTACTACAGTAATCAGGGCTAAAAAATATGCACTGTTACTGTAATAATGACACTGGCAGGGAAGGGGTTAACACTGTGGGTGATCAAGGGGTTAGAGGTGTGTACCTAGGGGCGTGTTTCTAACTGTATGGGGCGGGGCTTGTGAAATGATCACAGAGACCTGTGATCCTACATAGAAGTATCACAGGCGCTCTGTGATCATTCCAGAGAGAAGAACGGTCGGCTGTGTTTACAACAGCTGACTATTCTTCTTTCTCAGCGGGGAGCGATCGCGGGGGGCCGGCAGAAATTGTAGCCGCCGGCCTGTGCCTCAGAGTCCCCGCTGACGAGTGGGGGTGAGAGCGCACCGCCGGCAGCACGCGCTTGTCCCCTAGCTGCAGGCGCACGACCGACATATACCTACGTCGTTTCGCGCAGGAGGGCCACCCTGCCGCAGTATAACTGCGGTGGGCAGTCGGGAAGTGGTTAATAGTTTTACGGAATTGCTCCTCCTTCTGTATAAAAATGTGCATTTATGAACTATTCCTAGAATTGTATAAAGCCTACAAAGGAATCCAAGGCATTCCAAAAGCTTGTATTCTTAATCACTTATGTTAGCCAATAAATGTGTATCACTTAAACTCCTAACTGCCTGCATTTATTGGCGGTTAAAGGGAAAGGAGGAGGGGGGGGGCAAATAAACCAGGAAATAGTAGACCGCTTTCTCTTTGGAGTCAACTCCTCAATTTTTCCAAACTGCAACTTTCATGTACAAACACAAGTGGAGTCCACAGAGGAGGCAGAACACAGGGAGGGATTTATTGCAGAATTCACGTACAGAGTATTTTTCTCTGTTGAACATAGTCATAAAGCTCATGAAAAATCCCACAACAGTACACATTGTATCAAGGCTTTTATAATCTGTATCTGTTTTCTCTCCCAGTATTCTTCCTCATCTGTCGACTCCACTTGTGTTTGCACTAATAAAAATCATGTTTGTGGCTTTCAAATAAAGACATTGGCCACTAGCAATCCATGATGCTTCTTTGGGAAGAAAGTAGATTTGGAGAACCTTAGGAAAACACATGAGAGGCACATTGGTGTCCAGGTGGCAAAGATTCTGCTTCCCTCATTTGGGCCTTTCTACAGGAACAATGGGTTTAAAACCATTGAAGGCAACTGAACAAAGTAGGATGGATGGAAGCAATACAATCCACGTTATCACCGTATTTATATACAATAACCGCTTGCCGACTGCTCACAGTATATTTACTGCGGCGGTCAGCCCCTCACAGGCAGAGCAACGTAGTACTATGTCGCTAGCCTGTGAGGGCTCTGGGGAGCGAGCACGCGCCGCCGGCGGCACGCTCCCGCGCGGTCAAGGACCCCCCCGCGCGTGTGACCGGCGGACCCGATGTCCGCCGGTCACTCGCCGATCGTCGGTGGAGAGGGAGAAAGGCAGGCGGCTGATGTAAACAAGCCGCCTGTCATTCTCCCCTGTGTAAGAATAGTGATTATGCGGTTCTACTATGTAGGACCGTTGATCATTGTTCCTACACCTCAAGCCACAGCCAATCACAGTTAGAATCACGCCCCTAGGGACACACACAGCCCCTCCCGCTAAAAAAAAGTTAACCCCTTCACTGCCAGTGTAATTTTACAGTAACAGTGCATATTTTTAGCACTGATTACTGTAGTAATGTCACTGGTACCCCCAAAAGTGTCAAAAATGTCAGTCAAGGGTCCGATCTGTCCACCGCAATGTTGCAGTCCCGCAAAAAAAAAATCGCAGATCGTCGCCATTACTCGTTAAAAAAAAACACCAAAAATTACAGAAATCTTTCCCTTAGTTAGTAAACGCAATAACTTTTGCGCAAACCAATCAAAATACGCTTTTTGTGATTTTTTTTTACCAAACATAGGTAGCAGAAAACAAATTGGCCAAAAATAAAAAAAAAAATTAGATTTTTACATTTTGGGGGGGGGGGGGGGGATTTCATATAAAAAAATGTTAAAAATATTGTTATTTTTTTTTAAAATAAACGCTCTTTTTTTGTTTATATCGCAAAAAGTAAAATCCGCACAGGTGATCAAATACCACCAAAAGAAAGCTCTGTCTGTGGGGAAAAAAAGGACGTAAATTTTGTTTGGGTATGGCGTCGCATGACCGCACAATTGTCAGTTAAAGTCGCACAGCGCCGAATCTGGCCTGGACGTAAGACAGCAAAATCCTCTGGTGGTAAAGTGTCCTCAATGGGGAGTAGCAATATCTCAAACATCTGGAGCTGCAAATATCGATATATATTTTCTAGGGCAAGCAATGTCCTGCAAAGTAAAAGTTATCCGAGCAGCTATACAGCCACTCAATCACTTTTACAGGTGTCAGAAGAGGGTCCCCCCTCCCACAGCTGCCCTCAGCCTTTTCTGGGATCTTGGGTTCCATTGGAGAGCCCGGTAGCAATGCAACTGGTCAGATAAAATGATGTACACAGAGTGAGAGGAACTTCTGTTGTTCTTCTCCATCTTGGAGTTATGATATAAAAAAGGCTGGTAATGGCGCTACCCATAAGAATAGAGAGGCACTGTGTGTATAAAATACCAAATACACAGAGAGGACAATGTGAATCTAAAGTGCAATGTGCCAATAAATAAATAAAAGAGTTAAGGTTGTGATCTCCACACACCCCCAAAAGTGCTCAGTGTGTTGTGCTGCTAAACTGTGAGCAAATAAAATATGCAATAAGTAATAAAAACGGAAGTGCACAGATGTGGTATAAATTAATAATAATTTAATGAATAGTGCAGGTGATTAATAGTATAGTGCATAAATCTATATAAAATATATAGGTACTGCAAAGCATAAAACAGATAGGTGGTATATAAATTATCTTAGTAAATATGAATGTGTAGTGAACAAAGTAGATAGGAAAGTGAGAGATTTTCAAAAAAATATTATATAGTGTCCACAAATGAATAAAATTAAACGAGCAATTGTTCCTCAAGATAAAAAAAAGAGTGCAAACACCTATGTTGGCCACTAGGTGTCACTCTATCAATACAACCTGTGCATTGAAGCCAAAAACTTGACAGATCCGAAGGGTCCTTTTGCATCTGTTGAGCGGATGCTTGTATAGATGAATCGGTCTAAAGTGCTCAAGCGAAAGAAAGGAAACCCCATCAAAATAGTGCAAGGCTGTAGAAAATATGAGTAGTAAACACTCACTCAGTAGGCTGGTCTGGATCAGTAGAACGCCGGGAAGCTTCCGCGTTCCACGGCTCAGGCTCCGATACCGTAAGTGACGTATGACGTTAGACTCCACCCTACGCGTTTCATCATAGGACGTCTGCTGGAGCGGCGTCCTATGACGAAACGCGTAGGGTGGAGTCTAGCTTCATACGTCACTTCCGGTATCAAAGCCTGAGCCAGGATCTGTCATGGTCCATGCTATGTTGTAAACACGGCAGACCGCTGTTCTGTCAGAAATGAACACAGGGATCCTCTTATTTAGGAACACAGGTCTCTGTGTTCATGCAGAAAGCCCCCCCCCCACCCCCACAGTTCGAAAGCACCCCCTAGGGAAACACTTAACCCTCTGGTGTTAACCCCTTCCCTGCCAGTATCATTATTACAGTAACAGGGCATATTTTTAGCACTGATTACTGTAGTAATGTCACTGGTCCCCCCAAAAGTATCATAAATGTCAGTTAGGGGTCCGATCTGTCTGCCACAATGTCACAGTCCCGCTAAAAATCGCAGATCGCCGCCATTACTAGTAATTTTTTTTTAAAAAATTACATAAATTTTTCCCCTAGTTTGTAGACGCAATAACTTCTGCGCAAACCAATCAATATACACCTATACCACCTATTGGGATTTTTCTTTATCAAAAATATGTAGCAGAATACAAATTGGCCATAAATTTGATTTTTACATATTTATTTTTTAATTTGGAATGTTATATAGCAGAAAGTATATATATATTTTCAGAATTGTCGCTCTTTTTTTGTTTATAGCGCCACAATATATCATTCCCGCTTAAAACTGCTGATCGCTGCCAATACTAGTAAAAATAAATAAATAAAAATGACATAAATCTTTCCCCTAGTTTGTAGACGTGATAACCCAATCAATATACACTTATTGGGATTGTTTATACCAACAATGTAGCAGAATGTAGCAATGTAGCAGAATACAAATTGGCCTAAAATGATAAAAACACTTGATTTTTACATTTTTTTTATTGGGAATGTTCTATAGCAGGAAGTAAAATTTTTGAAGGTTTGGCATGCTATAATTCTGGTTCTGGACATGCTACAGAGCTGAAACTTCACAGGTACACTTTTTAGAACCCCCCCCCCCCCCCCCCGACACTAAATCCAAAGAAATCTCTTTTTTTTTTCAATAATTTTTTCATTAATTGGCTCTCTATCAAAAACGACAATTTTTAAGAACTTTTTTTTGTGTGATTAATAGTCCCTGGGGCATGACCCAGAACCCTAGGCACTTTTTAGGGGCATTTTTGGGTTTTAGGGCTTCAAAATTGTGTTTTTTGATTCCAGAAGTTTGGGTCCCATTGATTTCAATGGGGTTCTGGAATCCGAACCGAACTTTCAGGAAATTCGGGTGTTCTGGTCGAACCAAACTTTTTCAAAAGTTCGATCATCCCTAATTATCAATTGGGCAGTGAGTGAGTTAGTGAGTGGAGGTAATGAAGGATGAAGTAGAAAGTTAAAGGTAGAATCGAGTTGATGGGTACTGTGTGAGAGGGTGTAAATTAGAGAGATAACGTAGGTCTGTTTGGCAGTGTGGAGGCAAGAATTATACTTTTGGAGGGTAGATTTATATTTGTTGAAGTCTTGCAGGGACTTGCTGGGAAGGGTTAGGATGGCAAAGGTTTCTACAGGTAATTGTTAGATAGTTAGAAGGCAAGGAGGAGGGAGACAGGGAGAGAGGCGTGAGTCCTTTGTTTTAGGTCAAAAGAGGAGGTTAGGCTTAGAAGTTTAGAAGTAGCAGGAATGTTAAGATTAACCAGCAAGATGAAGTCACAGAGAATGATTGTGGGAATTTCAGAAGAGAGAAAGTAGGGTAACCAGGCAGAGAAGTCATCATGGAAGCTTGATACTGGCCCAGAAGGCTGACAGATCACAGCAATTCTCAAAGAAACTAGAGAGAGAGAGAGAATATGTTACGACACCCCAAAGTATGAAAGGGGTTACAGTCGTCTAGGATAATCCACTCCCGAACACCCGGACAGCTATCGACCACTCCAATGCGCTATACATGAAGCACATCAATAATTCCCCCCCCAAGTACGAGACAAGGCTCTGTAGTGAGGTTTGATCGAGAGTAACTCTCTTCTCTTTTATTGCAAGAAACACACACTTATATATACTTTGAGAATACCACATGAACAATGACTGTGTAATTACAGCCAGGTGAGCTCATTAACATGCTTATCAATAGTTTCAGACTCTATTAACATACTGTCCTATTTTAGACAAAAGCACTGAGTTAATCAGTAGACATTCTTTAGGAGGGGGCTGCTGGAAACAATCCCCCCCCTCCATCTGCAGCTAATACGCATTGAATTTGCAGACATAGTGACAACCTCTTTAACCTCCCTGGCGGTATGATTCTTTTGGATTTTAGGTGCTGAAAGCGGTACCATTATTTTAGGTGCTGAAAGCATGTAATTCTTGTGAATGAGCAGCCCAAACCAACTGTATACATTTATTATACATATTATATATATATATATATATATATATATATATATATATATATATATATATATATATATATATATGTATGTATACATATATTATATATATATTATTATATATATATATATACACGTATATATATATATATATTGTAAGGGATTAGCTCGGTGGTAGGCGTGGATGACCCCTTTGGGGGTGCGTTTTCACAGAGAGATAGCCGATTAGAGGTTGAAAACAAGACTGATTTATTCATGCAATTTACTTAACACAATTGCAAGCATCAAAACAGCCAAAATAAAATAAAAGACAAAATAAATCCTTGCCTCTGTGGGCGGCTACCTTCTCACAGCTGGAACCTACCTAAGAAGTCTTTCCAACCTACTGTTGGGCCGACACTGCTGATCCTACAGCAGACACTCAAATGTCCATTTGTTTGCTTTTCACACAGCACAAACATTGTCCATTGAACATGTCCCTTTGTTTTCTTTCACACAGCACATGTTCATTTATAACAGGATCCTTTACTCTTCAGATTCTTCACATTGAACACAGTTCATTTAACAGGTCCCTTTACTCTTCACACTCTTCACATGGAACACTTTGTCTTCTCACCTTTGAGACGTCTTCACTCGTGGTTACCCTCCTTAGCTTCACATCGCTGTAGGGGGTCTTCTCCCATGCTCACCAGCTTGTCGGGAGGCACACATCCGACTGTCCCCCTCTCCCAGCCCACACGGCGACAGGCGGCAGCAGTCCTTCTCCCATGCCCACACGGCGTCGGGAGGTACACGTATGTCTGTCCTCCTCTTCCCAGCTCACACAGCGACAGGAGGCAGCCAACAATAGGAATTTCTCTGAACAAATTATAGAGCCTTAACTCCCTCATTCTGAACAGGTGAAGGCCTTTCAACTTCCTGCTGGCTAGCTCTGTAGCCAACACCCTAAATTAATTAATGGACTTTCTAAATCAGGTAGAAATGTATCTCCTTCCTGTGACTACATTCCCAGATTTAGCTGACTTCCTGTTACATACCCCCCCCTCTTGTTTCAACCCTAGGGTTGGGACACAGATTTCCAGGCACGCATGTGTCAGGCACTGCTGACTCACTGATAAGCCTCCTATTATCCTCAAGCTTCCGGATGAAACTGTTTCTGTCATCTTCACTGACAGATTTCTCATAAATGCCACACAGTTTGTCTCTCATCTCATATACACATTCTTCAACTGCATTTTTGGCATAATTTTGCTCCTTCTCGTTTCTGTCATCTTCATTGACAGCTTTCTCATAAATGTCAGACAGCTTGTCCCTCATAACCGTCTGTCCAATCCACCATGGAGGACCGTGATCCATAGGCAACTCAATTGGGCTAGTCTTAATGTCTTCAACATTCTTAAGACGCCTCTCTCTGCAATCCATAAATGTTTTCCACAAAACTTTGAGAACCTTTGCTTCACTAAGCTTTGTTCCAAGTAGGGACTCTTGACATCCCTCTGTGACTTGAGTTGCCTCTCCATACAGCTGTACACAATCATTGACTTTTTGTTGTAAAAGGGAATGATCTTCCTTCTTGAGCTTTGCTTGCTCTAAGATGCTGTGCAGAGGATTTTCCAATTGAGACAACAGGCTGTCACACATTTCTTCAAAGTGACCCCTGTTCCTTTTCCCAGAGATATCAATATCATTCAAACATTTCATATTCATAGGCAGATCTGAAGCATTTGCACTCATCAACTTCTTAAACTTTTCGCCCTCCTGAGCGAGTCGCAGTAAAGGCCTACTATTTGATTTGATATTCAGTTTATATTTCTTGCCAAACTCTTCACAGAAGTAGCCAACCAGAACATCATCAACTTTCCTTCCACCAACATAGGGGTTAAAGGCAACAACACAGTTGAACCCAGCGATCTGGGTGGTATCCATTATAGACCTCCTCTCTGCATCAGTGAAGAAGCATGGAACTGCAACACATTCTTTTACAGGTTTCTTCAATGCACTTTCTGCTGAACTATTTGACCGCTCAAGGTCACCTAGTTCCTTTTCTCTATCTGAATTCCACATGGAATGTATCTCAAGATCACGATCAAACTTCTGCCACCCGTCTTTCACCAGTTCCATTTTGGAAACACTCCCTGAAAGGCACTTATTCATTTGCTTCACGTTTTCACCAACAGCCTTAGTTTTCTCCACTAGGTGGCGTTTGCTTTTTTCTCCCAGATTTATATCACTTGCTTTAGTTTTCTCCGCTTTAGTTTTCTCCACTAGGTTTTCAGCCTGAACTGAGAAATCATCACATTTCTTACACAACTCTTTTGTTTGCTGAAGCTCTAATGATACATTTTCTAATGCTTGAAGTTTTTGAAGGAACGGTTTATTCCAAAGGGGTGATTCAAGCCACGTGTCATCACATTTCTGAGGCTCACTCAGGACAGACCCCAAAACACTGATCCTTTTAAAAACTGCATCAGGCACACTATCCCCTCTTTGGGACAGATCCTCTGTTGCCTGGAATTCCTCTTCCAGTTCCTGCAACGGAATCTTCATCTCTTCTACTTGCTGTTCTAAGGCTCGCTTAGACTTTTCTAGCTCCTGAACTCTTTTCTCAACCTCATCCTTGTAGCTGACCACATGTTCCATCTCTGTACATAGCTGCTTGTTAACTCTTTCTAGTTCAGCCTTGGACTCTAGAGCTTCCTCCAAAGAGCGAGCCAAGAACAGGGCTTTGCTCTCGTTATCACGCGCCTCCGTTTCTGCACGTGCGCGTTCTTCTGCATATTTTGCAGACACAGTCTTCTCTTCACCAAGCATCTGATCAAACTTCTTTTTCACATCTTCAACACACTGTAATGAACCAACGCTTTCTTCCATGCGTTTTTTCATATCCGCTATCTGAGCTTGCAATGTTGCGACTTGCTCTGATAGGTTTTTCTTTGCTTCCGCCTCCTCTTTTAATTGTTCCAGGAAGCCATTTTTCTCATCTTCCATTTGTTTGAGCTTTGTGCTAAAACTCAGCCTTTGACACCTCTCTTCCTGTAAGAGTTCCTGCGTGTCTTGCAGCTGCGATTCCAAGATAGAAAAATCTTCCGCAATTTCTCTAGATTTGCTGTCTGCTTGAGAAAGCTGATTTGTAACATTGCCCAACTCAACCTGCAGTCGGTTTGCCTTCTCTAACAGCTTAGCACACAATCGGTCACCTTCTGACACCTTGACTTGCGATTCCAGAAGCCGTGCCTCTACTTTTTCCCTCTTATGTTCACAATCTCCTTTTCCCTGCATAAGAGCCTTCACCTCATTGGCTAGTTTCTGGGAATGAGACTGTAATTCTGCCACACAGGCTTCTTTCTCCTTTAACTGCTGCTGGAAACGTTGGGCTTCACCTTTCCAACTTTCACAGTCTGCACGTAATTCATCTACCACATTGCTCAAAGTGGTGAGCTCATACACAGTACTCAGTAATTTAGCCTCTCTTTCACTTTTCTCGTTGTCGCTGAGAGACAATGTCGTTTTCAGAGCGACATTCTGTTCCTGCGACTCCTGCAGGTCTATTTTTGTAGCTTCCAAACACTGAAGACTTTTTTCCAGCTGATTACGCAACTCCAACATTTCACACATGCTTTGCTTCTGCAAAGTCTGAATTTCAATTTCCTTTTCCATGAGGATGGTATCTTTCTCCTTTATAGTGTCTTGACATTTTTGCAACTCGACCAAAAGAAGAGCAGTGGATTCTTCCCACTGTAACACATGAGACTTGAGTAGTTCATTCATTTCCTGCAAGTTTCTATGCTCCATTTTAAGCAATTCCAAGGCTTGTTCCTTTTCTTCCATTTTCCGTTGCAAGGCATCCAACTCAGCCCTGCACACATACTCGGTTTCCTCCAAACCGATGGCCTCCATTGGCTGCTGGCGTCTCTGTTTCCAGCCTGCCATGCTCTCTTGATGAGCCTTTTGTTGAGCTGCCAAGCTCCGTTGTTTCAGCATCTCCCCCATTTTGGGTTTACTTTTCATCTGAGCACACTGCGTCTCCATAGCAGTTTCATCAGTGTTGCTAGGGACAACAACCTTCCTCTTTAGTAGACTCTCTTTAGGCATGGATGGGGCTGGTTCAGACGGTAACATCCCCTCCATCCATAGAATCCGGTCTCTCATTTCATCTATCTTTGCATTTTTCAGGCGTTTGGATCGCCCCATCTTCAATAACTCCACAAATTTTTCACAGTCCAGCAAAAAATTTTCAGACCACTGTCTCTTTAACACATGTAGTTTTTCTCTCTCTTGCAAGATCTCTTTTCCTGCACACACAGTTTGTGCAGTCACTTGCACCAGACACAACAAAGTTCATCAAATAATTTTGAGACCGCTGTCTCTTTAAAACACTTTTTTTTTTTTCTGTCAGGATCTTCTCTCCTGCACACCTAGATTGTGCAATCTCATGCACCAGATAAAGTTCATCAAACATTTGCACTTCCTTGCAGGGATCTTGCTGCTTCTGCCCACTGCATACCTCCACCATATGTAAGGGATTAGCTCGGTGGTAGGCGTGGATGACCCCTTTGGGGGTGCGTTTTCACAGAGAGATAGCCGATTAGAGGTTGAAAACAAGACTGATTTATTCATGCAATTTACTTAACACAATTGCAAGCATCAAAACAGCCAAAATAAAATAAAAGACAAAATAAATCCTTGCCTCTGTGGGCGGCTACCTTCTCACAGCTGGAACCTACCTAAGAAGTCTTTCCAACCTACTGTTGGGCCGACACTGCTGATCCTACAGCAGACACTCAAATGTCCATTTGTTTGCTTTTCACACAGCACAAACATTGTCCATTGAACATGTCCCTTTGTTTTCTTTCACACAGCACATGTTCATTTATAACAGGATCCTTTACTCTTCAGATTCTTCACATTGAACACAGTTCATTTAACAGGTCCCTTTACTCTTCACACTCTTCACATGGAACACTTTGTCTTCTCACCTTTGAGACGTCTTCACTCGTGGTTACCCTCCTTAGCTTCACATCGCTGTAGGGGGTCTTCTCCCATGCTCACCAGCTTGTCGGGAGGCACACATCCGACTGTCCCCCTCTCCCAGCCCACACGGCGACAGGCGGCAGCAGTCCTTCTCCCATGCCCACACGGCGTCGGGAGGTACACGTATGTCTGTCCTCCTCTTCCCAGCTCACACAGCGACAGGAGGCAGCCAACAATAGGAATTTCTCTGAACAAAT
Source organism: Pelophylax lessonae (assembly GCF_965119305.1). Taxonomy (NCBI): domain Eukaryota; kingdom Metazoa; phylum Chordata; class Amphibia; order Anura; family Ranidae; genus Pelophylax; species Pelophylax lessonae. Next base: position 8,380,569 of record NC_138773.1, on the reverse strand, counting down.
TATAGAGCCTTAACTCCCTCATTCTGAACAGGTGAAGGCCTTTCAACTTCCTGCTGGCTAGCTCTGTAGCCAACACCCTAAATTAATTAATGGACTTTCTAAATCAGGTAGAAATGTATCTCCTTCCTGTGACTACATTCCCAGATTTAGCTGACTTCCTGTTACAATATATATATATATATATATATATATATATATATATATATATATATATATATATATATATATATATATATATATATATATATATATATATATATATATATATATATATATATATATATATATATATATATATATATATATATATATATATATATATATATATATATATATATATATATATATATAATATGTGTGTGTGTGTGTGTATATATATATATATATATATATATATATATATATATATATATATATGTATGTATATGTGTATATATATACGTATATATATATATACTGTATATATATGTATATATATATATATATATACATATATTTACATAAAAAGTACAGTAAAACTGCAGGAAAGGGCACTGGGGGGTAATGTAATGTGATTTTATTTTATTTTGAACGGTATCAGTGTGTTTGGTGCATTTTACATTCGAATTTGCCGCCGGTTCCACCCCCCGGCGGACGTCACGTCGCCGGAGACGGAAGCCGGGGCTCGCAGACGATCGGGAGAGAGCTCCGCCGCCGCACACCGCTGGCAGTCTTCGCTGGATCCCGGAGAAAAGGTAAGTAAAACCTCCTCCAGCATCCAGCGATCTTCTTAGCGCTACCCCGAGTGTGACTCGGGGTTACCGCTTTTGGCACTAAAATCTTACCCCGAGTCACACTCGGGAATACCGCTAGGAAGGTTAAAGGAATTTGGAGCGTAGCAGCTAAAACATAGGGGAACAAAGGGGGGCTGTACGGGCCATGGGACAGCCGAACAAACAGACGAAAGGAGGCAGCAACAATATAATACAAAGTCAGATGGTTCTGTCACAGAATACACCAACACAGTGAGCTTCAAATGAAAGGGACAGAGAGGGAGGTAGATGAAGAACTTCAAAAGTACTTTGAGGTGATAGGAGGATTCCAACTCCACCTCTCTTCCATAAACTAGGCCTGGGAGAGTGAGTCCAGAGAAGGCCACCATGGGAGAGGGTAGCAGGAGATTGAAAATAAGAATTGTGAGGCCAGGTTTCTAAGACATCTTAGTGTCCTGGAGGTTTTATTGATATGTGAGAAAAAAAAGTGAAAGAAAAGCAGTTGCAAAGTATGGCTACAACGAAGGTGAGGTAAATTGAATCACATAAAGCTTTATTGAATGAAAAAATTATGGAATAAAAGTTAAAACAACAGCATCAACATTGCACAGAATGTTCGGTATCCCTTCCCCCCCCATCCCCTTGGAATACATGTTTATTGATATGTGGGTTCAGAAGTAGCAGGAGTTGATAAGTAGTGATGGACGAACATCGGACGGGGAAATTTGCGAAGGTTATCCGCAAACTTTCTCAAATGTTCGCGAACTGCAAGTTTGCGGCGGGCCCCATTGACTTTAATGGCAGGCGAACTTTAAAAACCTTCAGGTCATATTTGCAGCCACAAAATACTTACTAGCTGTGCACACATAGTCCCACAACATGGACACTGACATACCAGAAGTATTTCTATTGGAAAAGTTGCCATAAAAATTTTATTTTTATTTTTTTTTCAGCAAAAAACATTTTTTTTTCTAAATCAGCCAGAACTGACAGCAGCCGGTAAATACATGTCAAATACATATAGGGTCCATTCACACATCTGTAAAATGGGTCCGCATCCATTCCATAATTTGGCAGGAACGTTTACAGACCCATTAATTTTAACCACTTTACCACTAGAGCATTTTGCTGTCTTACGTCTGGGCCACTTTTTGCGATTCGGCGCTGTGCGACTTTAACTGACAATTGCGCGGACGTGCGACGCCGTACCCAAACGAAATTGACGTCCTTTTTTTCCCACAAACAGAGCTTTCTTTTGGTGGTATTTGATCACCTGTGCGATTTTTACTTTTTGTGCTACAAACAAAATAAGAGCGTTTATTTTGAAAAAATAACAATATTTTTAACATTTTTTTATATGAAATTCCCCCCAAAAAAGATGTAAAAACCAATTTTTTTTTTAATTTTTGGCCAATTTGTTTTCTGCTACCCATGTTTGGTAAAAAAAATCGCAATAAGCGTATTTTGATTGGTTTGCGCAAAAGTTATTGCGTTTACTAACAAAGGGAAAGATTTATGTGATTTTTGGTGTTTTTTTTTTTAACAAGTAATGGCGGCGATCTGCGATTTTTTTTGCGGGACTGCGACATTGCGGCGGACAGATCGGACCCTTGACTGACATTTTTGACACTTTTGGGGGTACCAGTGACATTACTACAGTAATCAGTGCTATACATATGCACTGTTACTGTAAAATGACACTGGCAGTGAAGGGGTTAATTTTATTGGAGAGGGAGGGGTTAATGTATGCCTGGTGCTTACTGACGTGTGGGGGGGGAGGTGACTGTGTGAGACAGGGACAGATCGGATGTCCAGCTATGCTGAACACTCCGATCTGTCACTCCCTGTCACTGAGGAGATCCGCCCGCTTGTGTTTACACAGGCGGGCGGATCTCCACACTAGATCCCCGACGATCGGGGCAGAGCAGCGGCGATCGCCGCTGCTCCTCCCCTGGCCTGACTCCCGCTGCGAATGAAAACAGCGGGAGCGCGCCTCCGGCGGCGCGCGAGCGCCGCCTACAGGGGAGGAGTCTGGCGACATAGGTCTACGTCGTCAGACTGGAACGAGCCACTTTGCCGCAGTACTATTCAAGTACTTAGCGGTAAAGTGGTTAAATTCCAGTCTGAAAAATGAGGCATTCACAGGATACAGAAGTAAGTGTCGACCATTCCAGGCCCCAAAAATTAGCCCACATGGGTTTACCTGACAGCTAAGAACGTTGTATTCTGTGGCTGAAGGTACATTAGGCATTGACAGGATAAATAATTGTCGGCCATAAAAGCCCCCAAAAATTAGGCATTCAGTGGACATGGGTGTAAAACGTGAACTTAAAACCCACGCTAAAATTATATTGTATAGAAAAGTGCTACCTGAAGCTGCTGCCCACTTAGGTAAAAAACCAAGATGAAATTAAAATAATATATGACAGCGCTACCAGGAAAGTAATAAATAATTCAGAGTGATCCTCAAATAGTGATCAATATAAAGTGCACTTAATGATAAATATGACAATAAAAATTAATATATATCACAATATAAAGTGCAAAATGCTTCGTGCTAAAATATGACCATAAAATTAATATACGTCACAATATAACGTGCAATAAACAGGATAATAAGTATTAAAGTGATTCAGTGCAAAGTAAAGTGCAGTCCAAAATTATAAGTCCATTAGTGCATTCAAATGCAGTGCTGGACTAAGGGTGCTTGAGGTGCTCCACACTGTGGTGAAAAGTGCTCCAAACAGCCCCTTTTGGGGATCCACTCCCCAGATGTTATAGGTGATCAAGCCTTAACAACCATGGACTCTCCAACACAGCCCTGTGGATGGATAGATGGATGGATCTGTATGTCACCAAACGAGCCTCCAACCTTTACTAATGGTCCCCCTCAATAGTATTTTCAAAAGGAAGGGAAGGAGCCAAACTTAGTGAAGCCCGTAGCAACTTTTATTAAATATAATAAGTAAAAAACTACTCACAAGCGTAAATAGGATAGACAGTGTTATAAGAACCACATGAAACGTAGCATGCGTCCACTTCCGGGATCGCTAGCCGGCTTGCATTCCATGAGATGGAGGAAGTGATGCTGTGTGGTATGCCGTCAACAGGAAGTGCGTCGACGCATTTCGCCCGCCTTAATGGGCGTTTTCATAGACATCCTTTGCACTTTATATTGTGATATATATTAATTTTTACTGTCATATTTATCATTAAGTGCACTTTATATTGATCACTATTTGAGGATCACTCTGAATATTATTTATTTATTATTTATTACTTTCCTGGTAGCGCTGTCATATATTATTTTCATTCAGTGGACATGAAATGCCTTTCATGCCACTGTATTTAGCGAAGACAAGGACCAGGGATTGCTGTGGGTGGATGGCGGTCTGGCGGATATTTGTGGCCTGTCATGAGGAATTTCAATGAAACATGGTCGACTGGTCACATGTGTTGAATTCCTCAGAGATCCATGCCTCATTCATTTTTATAAATGTGAGGTAGTCTACACTGTCATGAGCTAGGTGAGTGCGCTTATTGGTCACGATCCCCCTGCTGCGCTGAACGTCCTTTCGTACAGGACACTGGACGGGGGGCAAGACAACAGTTCCATTGCAAATTGTGCAAGCTCTGGCCAGAGGTCAAGCCTGCCCACCCAGTAGTCCAGGGGTTCATCACTCCTCAGAGCATCCACATCGGCCATTAACCCGATGTAGTCGGGCACCTGTCAGTCTAGACGTTCCCTGATGCTGGATCAGGAGTACAGCTGTTGATGGGTCGGCTGAAAAAATTATCTCATATCTGAAGCGACCAACACATTTTCAAAATGCCCTCTGCAGGCGCTGTTGGATTGGTACCTGCAACTGTTTCTCTGTGAGTGAAAATTCCTCTGCCAGCGCACGCAAAAGCAGAATGCAGCATTTCTGGAAGCAAGGCCTGGAAGTGCTGCATTCTGACAGCCATCTGTGATGGTGGTGACATTTTCGCCACTTTTTGTTTGTACTGGGGGTCTAAGTACATCGCCACCCAGTACTAGTCCTTGCCATTTATGCTTTTTATACGGGGGTCCCCCTTAAAACACTGGAGCATGAAGGCCCCCATTCGCACTAAACTGGAAGCGGTGTAGTGGCCTGGCTCCTGCTCATCATCCAGGATAATGTCGTCCTCGTTCTCCTCCCCCATCCACGGACAACACCAGGGATCCCAGAAAGGTTTAAAGCATGCTCTTCTTGCTTCTCCTCATCCGCCCCGGCACCATCCTCCTCTGACTCCTCTTCAGACTCCTGTTGTTGACTTGTCTCAGATGGAGTAGCACCCCCTGGGAATTCATCCAACATTGTGACTTCCTCATCTTCCTGCTCCTCGATGGCTTGATCAATGACACGATGCAATGCACGCTCCAGAAAGAAGGCGTAAGGTATGATGTAACTTATGGCGCCCTGGCCGTGACTGACCAGTTTGGTGATCTCATCAAATGGCCACAGAAGTCTGCATGCGTCACGCATGAACAGCCACTGGCGAGGTGAAAAAAACCCAAGCTCCCAGAACCTGTCCTGCCGCAGAGTTCGTACTGGTAGTCATTAACTGCACGTTTCTGCTGGAGCGTCTATCAAGCATATACAAGGTTGAGTTCCATCGCGTCGGGCAGTCACAAATAAGACGCCTGACGGGCAGGTTGTGTCGCTGCTGAATGTCAGCAAGGCAAGCCATGGCTGTGTAAGATCTTCTGAAATGGCCCGAGATTTTCCTGGCCTGCTGCAAGACGTCCTGGACCCCAGGGTATTTGGCAACTAATCCCTGCATTCCCAAGTTCAGGACGTGTGCCATGCATGGCACGTGTGTAATTTTGCCCTGTTTCAGCGGGCTCAGCAGATGGACACCGTTGTCGCACACCACTTTACCAACTGTTAAATTGAGCGGTGTCAGCCAGTGATCTGCCTGTGAATGCAAAGCTGAAAGGAGTGCAGGACCAGTGTGGCTCTTGGCTTCCAGGCACAACAGACATAGCACAGCATGGAAACGTCTCACCTGGCATGTGGAATAGGTTCTGGGGATCTTGGGTGGCGCAGCAGAAGAGACGGTAGCAGCAGAAAAGGAGGAGTCAGCCGAGGAGGAGAGGGAGGATGGAGTAGGAGGAGGAGAAGAAGAGGCAGGCCTGCATGCAATCCGTGGCCGTAAAACCAAATCTACACGGGTGCCACGGGTTACATGCTTGACAGCCGTCAGAAGGTTCACCCAGTGGGCAGTAAAAGTTATATACCTTCCCTGCATGTGTTTGCTAGACCACGTGTCTGTGGTCAGATGTATATTGGCACCGACACTGTGTGCCAGAGATACATTCACTTGCCGCTGAACATAGCCATACAGCTCTGGGATGCCCTTCTGCGAGAAATATTTCCTTCCTGGGACCTTACATTGTGGTGTTCCAATGGCCACAAATTTCCAAAGGCCTCTGAGTCCACCAGTTGATATGGCAGTAGTTGGCTGGCTATCAGTTCCGACAAGCCAGCAGCCAAACATTGGGCAAGAGGGTTATCCGGCGTCATCATTTTTTTACACTCCAACATTTGGGCCACAGAAGCCTGGATTTTTCCAGAACAACGTGAGGATGGCATGATGGAAGGTGGAGTGGAGGAAGATTGTGAGGAGAGAGGAGAAGGAGAAGGAGAAGAGGCTGGATGGTGAGAGCCTGGAGTGTGGCTTTGTGGGTTCTGATGGCATTGCTCCCACTGGGCTCGGTGATGGGAGTCCAGGTGCCTTCTTAAGGCGGCCGTCCCTAGGTGAGTGTTGGGCTTACTGCGACTTATGCTTTGACTGCAAAGGCTGCAGATGGCAACACTGTTCTCAGCAGTGGACACATTAAAAAAAGCCCACACTGCGGAGCCATATGCCGGTGTCCTGGGAGCGCCAGGTGTGACTGTACATGGTTTATGGCTCGCTCCTGATACATTAGCAGTCTGCTTTGTCCCTCCTGTGCAATGTAAGTTCCTCCTGCTTCTCCTCCCTATCTGCTGGTCCATCTCTCCCTCTGAACTCCCCTCCTCTTTTTCTCTTGTGGGCGCCCACGTGACGTCCATATACACATCATCATCGACGTCACCTTCCCCACCACTAACATTCGAGATCTCGGAGTAGGCAGCAACAGCGGGGACCAACCTCCTTTGGCTGATATGGGTACTGTCGTCAGACAGGTGGGTGGCGGCTGTTGCTACCTCCTCTTCCTGATCCGATGCCAAGAATGGTTGCGCATCACAAATATCTTGTGATGGATCAGAAAATAATTCCAGTGACTCAAGCGGAGGGTATATGGTGGTGGTGGTGGTGTTGGTGGTGGTTTCTTTGGGGGTGCACACAGCAGAGAGTGAAGAGGGTGCAGATAGAGAGGATGAGGAGGGTGCAGAAGAGGAAGGCTGAGTGAGCCACTTAACCAAGTCTGGGGCATCATTGGATGTAATCGAATGCACCTTCTGAAACTTCACACTTTGGCTCCAGCCTACTGCTCCTGCCCTACCCCTACCACCCCTGTGTAAGGGCCTGCCTCTTCCTCTGCCTGACATTTTTTTTAAATTACCCTGTGACAAAAGTCTCTAGAGGAGCGCAGTATATGTGGAAGAAGGTATATAACACCCGGCTTCAATCTGTGGTATTGGGGGGGGGGGGGGGGGCACTGGTCTATCACACCAGTTCTACAAAAAATTGGCCAGTAACTGTTGTCACTGTGTGTAGCAGAGTTAACACAGCAAAAGAGGCAACATTTTTGCAGGACACACATACACTGTTATAAAAGTATATTGTTAGATAACACCCCGCTTCAATCTGTTGTATTGGGGGGCCACTGGTCTATCACACCAGTTATAATACTTTTTAAAAGTGCTTTTGTCACTCTTTGTAGTTGTAGTATTGCTGCAGAAACGCTCACCACACCAGTCACAATGCTGCACAGTGCACAATACAAATCCACTATAATATGCTTTCTATATTAGAAAGTATATTATAAGTGTATTACACCCCTATATAGTGCACTGCACACCAAAGAATAGTACACCTATACCAAATACCAGTCCTTAAAAGGACTTTTGTGGACCTATAATAGAGCCATCTGTGTCACTGACAATCTGTCCCTGCTGCACACAGCAAACTTCTCCCTACACTGAAAAAAAGCAGAATGTAAAATGGCAGCCAGCTCAGGTCTATTTATAAGGTAGGGGGTATGTCCATGTGCTGAAATGTCTCAATTGGCTGTCCTGTTCCACCTGATGGATGTGTCATGAGTAGTGTTGAGCAAACACGGACTGTATTGTTCGGGTCCGTACCGGATAATTGGATTTTTGCTACCCGGACACGGACCCGAAAACTTTACTGTATATTCGGGTTTAATATCCGTGTTCGGTAATTTTATTTCCTGTTTTGTATGTAATGGCACGCTTTTAATGGGCTGGCTTTTAATAGCCAATCAACAAGCGTTTAACTGGTGTGCCTTAGACCATCCCAGCCATGCCTACTAATGTATTAGTAGCTGTGATTGGCCATCTGAAGCATGTGACCAATGTCTTTATAAGCTCGAGAGTCACAGCGCGGTGCGTCATTCTGCTGTAGTGTAGGGAGAGAGCACACATCATACGTGCTGGCTGCTGCTGATTAGGGACAGACAGTGAAAAATTGTATTGCGCCCGAAAACAATGCAGGGACAGGTCGGAGTGTAGGCAGGGAAAGATATTTGAGCATTTTAGGGACAGGCTGGAGAGATTATGCAGGGACACATAGGAGACACAGGACAGAACAATCGTCCGTTAGCGATCTACATCGATTTTGCTGTGTGGGGGGTGGTGCAGTGAACGATCTTTTTGCCCTCACTTGAGCCCAATGAGGAGGAGGAGGAGGGAGAAAAAATATATTTTTATCAGTCTGTTGTGTGCAGGGTTCAGCTATATTTTACTACAGATTGCTGTTCTAATCTGCTATTTAAAAATTACAAAGTTAAAGGGGAATATTTTTTTTCCCTTCATAGCCTGCTGCTGACCGTGACATAAAACATAAGACACTGCTGTGTTCACATGTGCTATTGGAAAATCACCAATTTTATATCATATTTTCTATTCCGCAATTCAATATACACCCTTTTGGGGTAAAAAAAATTAAATTGCGGCATAGTCTGTATCGGTACGTGTGAGATACACCTTCCAAATTTTTGGAGCGCATCTTTCACCGCCGAGGATTGCAGGGTGTTTCAGTTTGCCTCCTGCCTGTTCCGAACTCCTCCTACTCCTCATCCTCACCTTGCCTTTAGGGTACAAAAAATTATAATCAGGGCCTAGTCTGGGTTTGTACGTGTGAGATACACCTTTTTATATACTTTTTTCTATTCCGCTATTCAATATACACCCTTTTGGGGTGAAAAAAAATGAATTGCGGCATAGTCTGCATCGGTACGTGTGAGATACACCTTTTAAATTTGTTTGGTGCATCTTCCACCTCCGAGGATTGCAGGGCGCTTCAGTTTGCCTCCTGTTCCTAACTCCTCCTACACCTCTTCCTCATCCTCTAACGCCTCCTCATCCGGTCAGCGTAGCACCTTCACCACAAACTTCAGAACAGCCAGGGGTTAACGACAGCAGGCAGTTTTAAAACTTGCCTGTTTGGGGGAAAAATCCCACACCGCGCAGGAGTTGTGGAGGAGCATGGAACAGCAGACCGATGAGTTGTTGGTGCCATCGAGCCTCAAACCCAGCCTGGTGGTGTGCGATAATGGGCGATAGCAGCTCTGGACCTAGATGGTTTGACGCACATCCCTTGCCTGGCGCATGTGCTGAATTTGGTGGTGCAGAGGTTCCTTCAAAATTACCCCGATATGTCAGAGCTGCTGCAGAAAGTGCGGGCCGTCTGTGCGCACTTTTGGCACCTGTCAGCGTTGCAGCGTAACTTCGGCTTTCCCGCTCACCGCCTCATATGTGACGTGCCCACAGGGTGGAACTCCACCCTGCACATGCTGGCAAGACTGTGCGAGCAGCAGCAGGCCATAGCGGAGGTTCAGCTGCAGCACACACGCGTGAGTCGCTCTGCAGAACAGCACCACTTCACCAATAACTGGGCTTCCATGTGAGACCTGTGTGCCTTGTTGCTCTGTTTCGAGTACTCCACCAACATGGACAGTGCCTATGGCACTGTTCTCAGCGTTACTATCCCACTTGTATACCTTTTTGAAAAATTGCTGGATGATGGATGAGGATGAGGAGGAGGAGGAACCATGTTCCCAGCAGGGTGGCACCCAGGCCAGCTCGTGGCCATCACTGGTGCGTGGCTGGGGGTATACAGAGGACACAAACGATACACCTTCCACAGAGGGCAGCCTTTCGTTGCCTCTGGGCAGCCTGGCACACATGAGCGATTACATGCTGCAATGTCTGAGCAACGACCGCCAAGTTGCCCACATTCTATCTTGTGCTGATTACTGGTTGGCAAGTCTCCTGACGGGGACATAGGGTTTCCATGATCTGCCTAGCCAGAAGGCCTGGCAGAACCCCGTTCTTCATGGAAGCCGAAGCCACCTCGAATACTAGGTCAGGGGTGCTCTCCCGAAGAGAGACCCCCCACCCCCCCACCATATGTTTGCAATATCGGCAGGCTGCTAACGAGCAAAGTTTGCCACGTACCGACCGCCGGGCCAACCGCAAGGCCATCTCAATTGATAAGTGCAGTAATAAGGTGAAGATAGGAGTGAGGGTGATCCATATAAGCTCCGGGGCGAAGAAGATGGATGAAGTAGAGAGAGAGTTTGAGGATAGAGGATAACTGTGAGAAGGAGAAATAGTGAGTGCATGTTACAGAGTGGTGATATTAAGAAGCAGACTGGGAGATGAAAAATCTGGATGAGGAAAAAAGTCACCTGCAGTCTGTTTAGTGTTTTGCAGTTGTCTGTTGTGGATTCTCATTTTGTGCAATTTATCCAAGATGATAATTGCCAATTTAATCCCTGCCTGTGTATCCCCAACCTGGTAATTCAGGAGTGACATCCAAATGATAAAGCATTCCCTGTTCACAATTCTGCTCCACTCTCTGCTTATCCTCGTCATTCTGGAGTAAAAGAGGGGTCGGCCATGAGAGCTGTTCCTGCTCTGGAGTATTGCAAGTCAGTGTAAGAAAGTCCGCACACTAATGACATCAATCCTCAAAGATAAGTTTATTCAGGACATGTACACTGACAGTCTCCACCTGTAGCCACACTCTACTGACGCATTTCACCCTGACCAGGCTTAATCCCAGAGAACAACTTTCTTGCATTGACCATTGGGACCTTTCTTGCATGGACCTAAATGAGGAATGTATTAATTGTCCCCAGGAAGTTTAATTTAAAACTTAAATGTTGGGGTTTAGTATCTGAAAGTTGTAAAATAGGAATGTGTGCAGTTCCAGATTGTGAGCGTGTATAGTGCAGGACTGTGTACATCTGTGTGTGTAGTGCAGGACTGTGTACATCTGTGTGTGTAGTGCAGGACTGTGTACATCTGTGTGTGTATTGTAGGACTGTGTACATCTGTGTGTGCAGTGCAGGACTGTGTACATCTGTGTGTGTAGTGCAGGACTGTGTACATCTGTGTGTGTAGTGCAGGACTGTGTACATCTGTGTGTGTAGTGCAGGACTGTGTACATCTGTGTGTGTAGTGCAGGACTGTGTACATCTGTATGTGTAGTGCAGGACTGTGTACATCTGTATGTGTAGTGCAGGACTGTGTACATCTGTGTGTGTAGTGCAGGACTGTGTACATCTGTGTGTGTAGTGCAGGACTGTGTACATCTGTGTGTGTATTGTAGGACTGTGTACATCTGTGTGTGCAGTGCAGGACTGTGTACATCTGTTTGTGCAGTGCAGGACTGTGTACATCTGTGTGTGCAGTGCAGGACTGTGTACATCTGTGTGTGTAGTGCAGGACTGTGTACATCTGTATGTGTAGTGCAGGACTGTGTACATCTGTGTTGGCCCCTTTCCTGACTGATTCTAGCTTCTGTGCAGCTCTTCTCTTGATACTTTCCCTACAGTTCCATACTCAGCTCACCAAACTCCCTGGGGTCTCCCCAAGCTGGTTTCCTAAGCTTCTAGGGGCCTCCTTTGGATGAATTTACATAATCACCTGATTGCAGTGTTGCTGTTTCATTTACAGGGGGTGTTACAGTGACATCTCATGTGATATGTGTCAGAGATCTCCTGATTCTATCTTTATTTTACTATAATAATCATCTCATCCAAGCATAACACATTATTCCACAACACACACATACATTCACTCTTAAGTCTTTGAGCTTAACAAAAGGCAAATAGACTGGGCGTTTTCCCAATGTATCATAATGCAGGTTTGGCTTTGCATATGTTCTATGAACTCTTCGACTGGAGTCTAGATTCCCAGTTTGCATGCAGATAAGATATCCTAAGCAGTCAAATGATTGTGTCCTGAATTATGCCATCATTTCTTTAGAAGATGGATATTTGATGTGATGTTTGCTGGATATACAAATTTCTTCTGAAATAAGGAAAAGTGCTGCATCTCCTACACAGGGGGGACTCGTATGGGACAGACATCTACTACACCCTGAGACCTCCTCTCTTCTGTAGGGGACAGACATCTACTACACCCTGAGACCTCCTCTCTTCTGTAGGGGACAGACATCTACTACACCCTGAGACCTCCTCTCTTCTGTACAGGACAGACATCTACTACACCCTGAGACCTCCTCTCTTCTGTATGGGACAGACATCTACTACACCCTGAGACCTCCTGTCTTCTGTATGGGACAGACATCTACTACACCCTGAGACCTCCTCTCTTCTGTAGGGGGCAGACATCTACTACACCCTGAGACCTCCTGTCTTCTGTATGGGACAGACATCTACTACACCCTGAGACCTCCTCTCTTCTGTATGGGACAGACATCTACTACACCCTGAGACCTCCTCTCTTCTGTATGGGACAGACATCTGCTACACCCTGAGACCTCCTCTCTTCTGTAGGGGGCAGACATCTACTACACCCTGAGACCTCCTCTCTTCTGTACAGGACAGACATCTACTACACCCTGAGACCTCCTCTCTTCTGTATGGGACAGACATCTACTACACCCTGAGACCTCCTCTCTTCTGTAGGGGGCAGACATCTACTACACCCTGAGACCTCCTCTCTTCTGTATGGGACAGACATCTACTACACCCTGAGACCTCCTGTCTTCTGTATGGGACAGACATCTACTACACCCTGAGACCTCCTGTCTTCTGTATGGGACAGACATCTACTACACCCTGAGACCTCCTCTCTTCTGTACGGGACAGACATCTACTACACCCTGAGACCTCCTCTCTTCTGTATGGGACAGACATCTACTACACCCTGAGACCTCCTCTCTTCTGTATGGGACAGACATCTACTACACCCTGAGACCTCCTCTCTTCTGTATGGGACAGACATCTACTACACCCTGAGACCTCCTCTCTTCTGTAGGGGGCAGACATCTACTACACCCTGAGACCTCCTCTCTTCTGTAGGGGGCAGACATCTACTACACCCTGAGACCTCCTCTCTTCTGTAGGGGGCAGACATCTACTACACCCTGAGACCTCCTCTCTTCTGTATGGGACAGACATCTACTACACCCTGAGACCTCCTCTCTTCTGTATGGGACAGACATCTACTACACCCTGAGACCTCCTGTCTTCTGTATGGGACAGACATCTACTACACCCTGAGACCTCCTGTCTTCTGTATGGGACAGATATCTACTACACCCTGAGACCTCCTGTCTTCTGCAAAGGGCATTTGGCTTTTTCCAACACAGTTCTTATATCCAAGCTGCCAGAATGATCACCCCAAATACAGAAGCCTGTCTGGTTGTATCAGGACTTGAATCAATTGCTGGCCTATGCTCTAGTGCAGGGGTCTTCAGACTACTCCAGTTGTTCAGGAACTACAATTCCCATCATGCCCTAGTCATGTCTGTGAATTTCAGAGTTTTCCAATGCCTCATGGGATGTGTAGTCCTGCAACAGCTGTAGGGCCGTAGTTTGAGGATCCCTGCTCTAGTGCAAGGGTCTTTGAACTATGGCCCTCCAGTTGTTCAGGAACTAATATTCCCATCATGCCTAGTCATGTCTGTGAATGTCAGAGTTTTACAATGCCTCATGGGATGTGTAGTTCCTCAACAGCTGGAGGGCTGTAGATTGAGGATCCCTGCTCTAGTGCAAGGGTCTTTGAACTATGGCCCTCCAGTTGTTCAGGAACTAATATTCCCATCATGCCTAGTCATGTCTGTGAATGTCAGAGTTTTACAATGCCCCATGGGATGTGTAGTTCTGCTACAGCTGGAGGGCCGTAGATTGAGGATCCCTGCTCTAGTGCCTTCATTAATATTTTATCTTCATCTTACCGGATTCAAGGAGAGAAAAATCACATCCTGCAACTGTATCCTGATATCTCTGAGCATTTCCAATGTCAGCTTCACTGTTTTTGTATCTGCCTTTCTCTAGTATTCTTTCTTTCAGTGGAAACTCCAAACTTAGAGAAGCTTGGAAATGCTTTTTTTTTTGTTTTATCATCAATCATTAAGATGGCTGAACTACCCTTGTATCTATAATACTGAGATGTATACAGCTCATTGTCATATGCACATAATCTACACTTGTAATTAGCAATGCTATTATGACATGAAAAAAAAAAAAAAAAAAATGGAAATCAACCAAAATATCATGGAAATTTACACAAATGAACACCACTGTTAAAAAAAATTCTGATTAATGTAATACAATGTATCCACTTACAGCAAAACTGTATTTGGTAAATATCCATCTGCTCAGATTAAGCCCCCGTTCACATTAGGTCGCTCCGACTTTGGGGGCAACCTGTGAAGTCACGTGCAGCGCGACTTCGGCTCGACTTGCTCGGACTTCATAACATGAATGTCTATGCAAGTCGCCTCCAGGTCTCCCCGAAGTAGTACAGGACCCTTTTTCTAAGTCGGAGCGAATTGTGTCGCTCCTATTAGAACGGCTCCTGTACTACACAATGGGAGCGACGGTGCACGACTTGTCAGGTTGACCAAGTCGCCTGACAAGTCGTACCAGTGTGAATGGACACTAAAGAGATCAAGAAATGTTCCTGAAATGACCTCTACCACCATATCAACAATCGCCCAATCTATGACAACTTATTGCAAGAACATCATAGCATTGTGATCATCATAAAGATTACAATGCTAAATGGAACATTTCCCTGCATGTAGAAGAGATAGGAACCTTCATGTCCACATCGCCGATAGAGTACCAGATCGGAACAGGTGAAAAGGATATATTGGATTTTTTCTTCAGTTCCTCAACTGCGATATGTTAAATGTCCTACAGTACCCTATGTGGGGGGGGGGAGACGGGTCAAACCCTTGGCCAAGGACAAAACTATCATATATTCACAATGAACAGCAACAAAACAGAAGTTCCTGTAGTGGCCAATTTCTGGAGCTGAGGCCATGGCATTAATGATTCCTAGACTTATTATGACACTTCCAATCACAGAAAGAAAGACTGGAACAGTGATTTAAAAGCAAAAAACTGTATATTACGGAGGGAAATCATTTTTGTGTCCCACTGAGATTACAATAAAATTTCTGACAATAAAATTGTTTTTTATTTTATTATATTATTATATATATATTATATATGAATTATAAAATGTTCTTCACAAATTGATGAATATGGAATTAGCGAGGAGTGCTGATCACTCTTACTTAAACAGAAGATCTGCAGATATAAAATAATATTATATATATATATATATATATATATATAATACAGTATATATATATATATATATATATATATATATATATATATATATATATATATATATATATATACAGTATATATAAGATTATTTTATATCTGCAAATCTTCTGTTTAAGTAAGAGTGATCAGCACTCCTCGCTAATTCCATATTCATCAATTTGTGAAGAAAATTCTTCAATTTTGTTAAAATATCTAAGGATTGGGATTGCCTCAAAAAATAAAGTGATAAATAACCCGTTTCATTTTCTTTAAATACAAAAAAATGTAGACAACCAGTGATGATTTGTCATCTCAGAGTGAGAATTTATGCATGTTATAATGAATGTGTGCCTATTCCAAAATGGGTAATTTTGTAAAATCAAGCAGGAAAAAAAGCTGCACTCTGAAGAAATCACAACCAAGGGTTCTTTATTCCAAAAAAGCACAAACAACAAGTCCCTGCTTTAGGACCATCCGCCCGAATGGGTCCCTCTCATTGTCACAGAGATCATTGCAAAACTATCTTTTTTGATAAAATGTGAAAAGGATGACGTCAGCGCGCCTGACGAAACGTGCGTCGGGAACGTGAGACCGTGGAGTTCCGGGTTGGTGATACGCAGGAGCAGAGGAGCGTCCCGTACACCGAACCTATGCTGCATTTATTTCATGAAGTCAATATGATTCCTATGTTTGAGTAAGTGCAATTTCATTAATAAACCCTTATAATAGAACGTATTACACTATTGGAGTTTCCTTATCTTTTCCCTATAAAAACCTGGTGATACCTGGAGTTCCTTATGCGAGCTGAGCCACTTTTAAAGGGACCTGAAAGAAAGCTTGGAGGCATTTGTGGACCATATATGCTGCTTTAGACCCCGTGTAATTAAGGGGTCCACCAGCTTTGGTAAGAAGTATTTACCCCGAGCACTGGGTGGAGAAGGTCTTTTATGGTGGAGGTCCCTCACTTGAAGATAGAGTGTTATTCAGCCATTGCTGAGAGATCCGTATTGCACTGGGCACTTTAAGGACTATTGATATGCATTCATTTTACCAAGGACTTTTTCATATAAGGAATATTTATTTATTTATTTATTTATGCACACAAGCACTTTTTGTTAAGTGCTGAGCGCAATATAACCCACTTTTTTCACATTTTATGCGTTTTTACACGTTTTTTATTGCAGCTTGCACTATGGAAGCAATTCCTCATTTATATATTTAATTAATTTATCACATTTGATTCAATAATTTATTTATTTATTGTCGAATATCACCATTTTGCGCAGTTTCTTTTGGGCTACCAATTTATTTATTTATCTTTTTTGATAGTCCTGATGGGTGAAAAACATTAGATGGGTGGCCCCAAGGTGGGGACTGGTTGTCTGTGGCTTTATGGAATAAAGAGCCATGGGTTGAGATCATCCAAGTGTATATTGTTAATAATAAATTAAAAGAGTGTAAGAAAATGAGTTGATGGTTACATTATCCGTCTGCTCCTAAATATCTTTCTGAGTATAAACATTTTAAAACAAAACTGCTTAACCACTTGCCGTCTGAGTGCTACTACTGCGGCAAAGTGGTTCGTTATCGTCTGACGACGTAGTATTAACGTCGCCAGACACTCCCCCTTCTGGGCGGCGCTTGCGCGCCGCCGGAGGCTCGCTTCCGCTGTTTTCATTCACAGCGGGAGTCGGGCCAGGGGAGGAGCAGCGGAGATCGCCGCTGCTCTGCCCCGATCGCCGGGGATCTAGTGTGGAGATCCGCCCGCCTGTGTAAACACAAGCGGGCGGATCTCCATAGTGACAGGGAGTGACAGATCGGTCTGTTCAGCATAGCTGGACATCCGATCTGTCCATGACTCACTCAGTCACCTCCCCCCCTACACGTCAGTAAGCACCAGGCATACATTAACCCCTCCCTCTCCAATAAAATTAACCCCTTCCCTGCCAGTGTCATTTTTACAGTAACAGTGCATATTTATAGCACTGATTACTGCAGTAATGTCACTGGTACCCCCAAAAGTGTCAAAAATGTCAGTCAAGGGTCCGATCTGTCCGCCGCAATGTCGCAGTCCCACAAAAAAAATTGCAGATCGCCGCCATTACGCGTTAAAAAAAAAAAACACCAAAAATGACAGAAATCTTTCCCTTTGTTAGTAAACGCAATAACTTTTGCGCAAACCAATCAAAATAAGCTTATTGCGATTTTTTTTTACCAAACATAGGTAGCAGAAAACAAATTGGCCAAAAATTTTTTAAAAAATTGGTTTTTACCTCTTTTTTGGTGGGAATTTCATATAAAAAAATGTTAAAAATATTGTTATTTTTTCAAAATAAACGCTCTTTTTTTGTTTATAGCGCACAGGTGATCAAATACCACCAAAAGAAAGCTCTGTTTGTGGGAAAAAAAGGACGTAAATTTCGTTTGGGTACGGCGTCGCACGACCGCGCAATTGTCAGTTGAAGTCGCACAGCGCCGAATCGCAAAAAGTGGCCTGGACGTAAGACAGCAAAATCCTCCGGTGGTAAAGTGGTTAAACAAAATAAAATGTCAGTCAATTTAAAATGGATGGTATATAACAGTATTGCTGCGCTAAAAGTAGCATAAAACATATATAAAGCGAAAAGCAGCCAACACAAATCTTGAATTAAAGAAGCAGATCAGTAAAATGGTAATGTAGCGCTAATCTAAACATAGGTTCATAAAAAGTCCATATATCACAGAGGAAATCCGCAGTTCATATGTGTCCACTCCAAACAAACAAAACAGAGAACCACCACCAGACATAAAGGTCACACTGCCTCTTACCAGAAGTTCATGACCCTCACTACAAAGGTCATAGACAGCAATAAGATCAAATGCAGGCACGATCCTCCTCTCAAATGGAATGGCCCAGGATACACTCTCCAACCCTAAATAGGCTGCACATGATAACAGGTATTCCCAGATGTGATGTCATAAAAAGGCAAATGGATGGTGTCAACCTTTTTTTTTATGTGGATATAATGGGATACTAAAATTGTAGTTGTCCTTTAAAGGTTGAATGATTCCCTGTTGTTCAAAATTTCCTTTCGTGCATCAACTAAAAAAAAACAATCATCTGATTTCCCTGTGTTCTTATGGAAACAAGTAACCTAAACCTGGAGACTATTTGCATTTGTCAAAGAGCGTAAATCATTTATCTGCATTCACTGGACACAGAAACAGGAATTCTTCTTTCTTGAAGGTGTCACCTAGAAAATGTCTTCTGCTCCAGAGATCTTACTGACCATCATCACCATCATACAAACCGGGACTGGTCTCACCTTAAACACATGCATTGTGTCTTTTAGCTTTGAAAGCTTGAAGAAACACCCCAGCCCAAATCCAGCCAATGTCATTTACTTCACCATGGGTCTGATCAATGCTTTCATGCAGGTGGTCCTACTTTTACAGAATTTAATTTTTTGCTTTTGGCCTCAACTATTTTTTATCCAAGAGCTTCAGTTGACTTTAACCTTTCTGATGTTCAGTCTGTTTTACTGTAGCTATTGGCATACCGGCTGGCTGTGCGCTTACTATTGTATCAACATCAACAACTTCAGCCATCAACGTATCATTGGGTTAAAAAGGCTTCTTTCATCTTTCTTGCCACACATTCTTTTACTATCAACTATTGGTTCATTCATTTTAAGTGTTGTGGCGATCTGGATGGTTGATTTGGTATTTTTGGTGCAAACTTCAACAAACAGTACACAAGACATGTCTGCCTTCACTGCAAATATTTATATGCCTACGGGTTACAGACTGATGGCCACTTTCCTAGGCTGTGTTCTACCCTTTCTTTTGATATTTATCTCTACTGGAATCACAACTTTGTCTCTTATAAAACATATCATGAAGATGAAACAGAATATTTCAGAGCATTCCCATCCAAACCTCCAGGCCCTCATCAGTGCCACACGAACAATGATCCTTTTTCTTACATTCTCTGCAATTTTTTATATAGCTGAGCTCTTTTTGTTTTCAACAAGCAGTCGTTCGCTCTCAGATGCTTTAACTTTTATCACCTGGATTATAATCACATCTTTCCCATCAGCAGAGGGTGCAATCATCATTCAGGCCAAGCCAAGGTTGCGGAAGATGATTCTGGAGAAGTTCTGTGCTAGGAGGCAATGCGATAGACTGAGATAAGCCAAAAGCCATCTTGCTAATTTCTTTTTGTTATAGAGCTGTAGATTCTGGTGAAATTACCAAGGATTCAGTTTAATTGATTTTAGTAAACTATGCATTATATCAACAAAGCTCAACACTCTTCTCAGTGTTGCATTAGTACAGACAGCTTACCGGCTGTAAATACTGCCATTCAGTAGTGTGTGTGCCCAATGCCTTTTGCTCTTCCAATACCTGTATTTAAGAAGTGAAAATTAGAATTCCTCTATGCATATTAATAAAAAAATAACTTTATTCGAACATGGCTAAAATGTCATCTATAACTGCCTGGGGTGTAATTAAATAGTGTTTGATTAAACTTGGCTTTCATTGGTGGACATGGAGTACTAATTATTATATACCAACACTTTTTTGGTGTTTGTCTACTCTTCACTCTAATTCCTGTGAACTCATGGAACCTATGTACCGATTGGTCTTCTCTTTTTCATCCTTCTTAGCAAGTCATAGTTGAGCAGGTCTAAACCAAGAAAAATGGACACGTCACATAGGGCACTGTTGTGATCTATGTAAGCTGTGCTTGTCAGTTTTCAAGATGAAGTGGAGTAGAATGAGTAATAATACTTGTGACAGAAGCGCAACCCACACTGTGTTTGTGTGCTTCCATCAGAATACCGCTTCCTTGAGTCTAGAACATAGAAATCAGATTAAAGCTGTCCAATACAAAACTAGCTGGAACTTAGCTTGTATAGATCTGGAACACGAGACTCATGAATCTGGCTACATTTACCCCAAGAACTAGGCAATACCAGTTTTGGAGCAAACCAGCATATGCACTGTTTATTCAAACACAGGCACAAAGAGATATACACTCTGGGACAATCCCCCCTCCCCTTTAGCAGCCAATCCACATACACATATACATCTCATATTAGATTTATCCCAAGGCAGACAGAAACAATAGAACACTGTTGTGATCTATGTAAGCTGTGCTTGTCAGTTTGCAAGATGAAGTGGAGTAGAATGAGTAATAATACTTGTGACAGAACCACGACCCACACTGTGTTTGTGTGCTTCCGTCAGAATACCGCTTCCTTGATTCTTGAACATAGATATCAGATATTAAAGCTGCCCAATACAAAACTAGCCGGAACTTAGCTTGTATAGATCTGGAACACGAGACCCGTGAATCTGGCTATATTTACCCCAAGAACTAGGTAATACCAGTTTTGGAGCAAACCAGCATATGCACTGTTTATTCAAACACAGGCACAAAGAGATATACACTGTGGGACAATCCCCCCTCCCCTTTAGCAGCCAATCCACATACACATATACATCTCATATTAGATTTATCCCAAGGCAGACAGAAACAATAGAACACTGTTGTGATCTATGTAAGCTGTGCTTGTCAGTTTGCAAGATGAAGTGGAGTAGAATGAGTAATAATACTTGTGACAGAACCATGACCCACACTGTGTTTGTGTGCTTCCGTCAGAATACCGCTTCCTTGATTCTTGAACATAGATATCAGATATTAAAGCTGCCCAATACAAAACTAGCCGGAACTTAGCTTGTATAGATCTGGAACACAAGACCCGTGAATCTGGCTATATTTACCCCAAGAACTAGGCAATACCAGTTTTGGAGCAAACCAGCATATGAACAGTTTATTCAAACACAGGCACAAAGAGATATACACTCTGGGACAATCCCCCCTCCCCTTTAGCAGCCAATCCACATACACATATACATCTCATAATAGGTTGATCCCAGGGTAGACAGAAACAATAGAACAATGGGATACAGGCACTTACCAATAACAAACCCCACTCCACCTCACTTTTTAGCAAGGGTCTATGAGACACTCCTACAATATTCTAGCAATCTGATAAGTAAAATTGTTTATCTTCATATATTTCTTGAGGGATATTGTTCAGAAATATTATTTTCCCAAATGAAAGAGCCCCTTCATTCTTTCAACACAAACCACACATATAGAACCCAGGATAACCGGGGTAACACGAAATGCTGAGTCCAGTGTGGTTGTACATCGAGTCTGATTAGTGCAGACCCAACTGGGGTTCTTGGTCACCCTGTGCCCCTAATAGACACACATAGGTGACTTACACATAGGAGGGGCCGGGGAAGCTGGACAAGGAGTTTCTCAACCTCTCTAAGGTAATCTAGGTTCCACAAGCCCCCTGCCCAAAATGACTCCTGTCACAATACTGTTTATAGAGTTTCAAGAACTTGTAGTATATTAATGCCTTTTATTGAAAGAAAAAGAGAAGTTATTTCTAGACTTAGTGGTTAAAAGTTAGAAAAGACTACAGATGCTGGAACATTTTAACCTCCTACTGACAAATGTGTGTGTGTGCATCACTTGCCCTAAAGTGATTGTAAAGTCTAATTTTTAATTTTTTTCTAGCCACCTCCAGCCCTTGGTATAGTAAAATGACGGCGGGCGAGATCCCCTTTCCTTCTAGGACGATGTCATATGACGTTGTGCAGTTTCACTGCTTTCACAAACTCGCAGGGGCACATGGCACGGCGAGCGGGGTCGCGCCATGTTCCTAGAACACGATGCGACCCCGATCTCAGTAAAGAGCCAATGATGTGGCTCTTTATACATGTGATTGGCTGTGTCCAATCACAGTTGGTCACATGTAAAAACGGAAGTGCCATTTATCAGCGCTCCTCACCTCACACCGACAGTGTGTAAGGAGAGGAGAGCTCATCAGGGAGACCTGTACAGGTAATCAGGGCACTGATCATCAGTGCAGCCCCAGTAGAGCCCATCAATGACACCAATCAGTGCAAATCAGTGATGCCAGTTAGTGCTGGCTTTCAGTGCTCATCAGTGCCCCCTATCAGTCCACATCCGCTGGGCATATTAGTGCCTCCTTATCAGTGCCACCTAATCAGTGCCCATAAGTGCAGCCCTTCAGTACCGCATATCAGTGCCCATCAGTGCAGCCTCATCAGTCCCCATCAGTGGTGCTTCATCGGTAGCCATAAGTGCCGCCTCATCAGTGCCCATCATTGAAGGAGAACAATTACTTAGTTTCTATCAGTAAATTTTGTAAATAAGAAATGCTTTTTTTTCTTTTTTGTTTTTTGCAGTGTTGCATGACCACACAATTGTCATTCAAAGTGTGACAGGGCTAAAAGCTGAAAATTGGCCTGGGCAGGAAGAGGGTGAGAGCTATTATACTTACCTCCTCTGTGCAGTTGGTTGCACAGGGCAGCCCGGATCCTCCTCTTCTTGGGTCCCTCTTCGCTGTGCCTGGCCCCTCCCTCCTGTCGAGTGACCCCACAGCAAGCAGCTTGCTTTGGGTGCACCTGAGCTGAGGTGCAGCTCGTGTGTCAATTCAGACATGGAGCTGTCGTTCAGCCCTGCCTTCTTTCCCTCCTGATTGGCTAATTGACTTTGATTGACAGCAGCGGGAGCCAATGGCGCCACTGCTGTGTCTGAGCCAAATTTAGGAGGGAGAGTCCCGGACAGCTGAGGGACTCATAGACATAGAGATGGTAAGTATTAGAGGGGGCTGAGAAGAGCTGCTACACACAGAAGGCTTTTTATCCTAATGCATAGAATGCACCTTCTACCCTTACAACTCCTTTAAACACCTAAATACCAGGCATTTGCACCCCCTTCCTGCCCAGACCAATTTTCAGGTTTCATTGCTGTCACAATTTGAATGATAATTATTCAGTCATGCAACACTGTACCCACATGAAACTTGTATCATTTTTTTTTAGATAAACAGAGCTTTCTTTTGGTGGTATTTATTCTCCACTGGGTTTTTTTATTTTTTGTGCTATAAATGAAAAAAAAAAGACCAACCATTTTTTTTTAAAAAAAGCATGTTTTTCATAGTTTCTGTTATAAAATTATGCAAATAAAGGACCATGCCACAAAACAAAAAGGGATATCACTTTTCTACAAATGGCTCATCTCCCCCTCCTCTAAGGAAAAATCCCAATCTATGAAGATGTGGAAAAAATATCTTTGCCAAACTTTTCACACCCTCCAATGGTTCAACGCCGCCGATGTGGTTTTCAAAAACTCAAAATGTACTACTCATTGGGAATCCCAACTTAAGCTAGTCCACCGCTGGTATTATACTCCGATACGCCTATCCAAGTTTTCTCCCTCTCACTCCCCACTCTGTTGGAGGCATTGTGGAGAAAGTGGAACCTTGCTGCACACCTGGTGGCAATGTCCTAAATTACTTCCTTTTTGGGTCACTGTTCTTTCAATTCATCCCCTCGGTAACGAACGTGAAATTAGATCCAGATCCTGCAGCGGCACTTCTCTTTCTAAACAATGAGCGATGGCCAAAACGTCATCATCCATTCATCTAACACAGCCTGATCGCAGCCAGAAGAGCCATCGCATCCAACTGGAATTAATCGGCCCCTCCAGATATTTCTGTTTTTACGGCTAACCTTAACACACAAACCCAATTTGAACTTATGTTTTCCATCAAAAATGGCAGAGGACAAGCCTTCTGGTCTCAATGGTCACCCTGGCTACAACATCCATCATGTACAGCACACCTGTAATGATGGAACGACATCTCCCTTTACTTCACTGGGAAGCCATCCTTTTATTTCCTAAATATATCATTAGAGTCCCCTCTTACTTTTCCTAGGAGTACCCAGACTGGTCCTCCTCACCGGTGATGTTGATTTCAGAGTTACTATTCCTATGCCTTAAGTCTTCATTTCTGTAAATCCTTTTGTGTGCAGTCGTATATCTTACTGTTGACAGTGTACTGTCATTGGGTTAATTACATAATTAAAAATTTGAATAAAATATATGATTGAGTTCTGTCCTCCCTCCAAACACAAATTGATCCCCCAGGGGTGTTTGGAGGCGACGGACACCTCACCTACTGTAAAACTTAGATCTGATCCTATTGTTTAAGAATGTTACTACTTTTATTATATTACCAATGTATACCTATCTGTATCTTCACCCACAGCACTGTTGGTATACTAAGTCTGTATTCTTTTTAACCTATGAAAATTGAATAAAAACTATTGAAAGTAAAATTATGCAAATAAGTAATTTTTCTTCAAACCTTTTGACCAACATTTATGTTGCTACATTTCTTTGGTAAAAATAACCCAAATCAGTGTGTATAATTTGTCTGTGTGAAATTTATAGAGTCTACACGCTATGGTGCCAATCATTAAAAAGTGATCATTTCTTGAGGCCCTAACATGTCAGGACAGTACACATATCTCATAAATGACCCCTTTTTGGTAAGAGGCATGACAATTTTTTTTTTAAGTTGTTTAAAATGAATAAATTAGGCAAAATTTATTTTTTTTCACAAAAATGTCATAATAACAAGTTATTTATCACACATGGCATAGGCATACTTGTAACTACATCCCAAACACACATTCTGCTACTCGTTCTGAGTATGGCGATGCCACGTGTGTGAGACTTTTTCACAGCCTGGCCACATAGAGAGGCCCAACATTCAAGGAGCACCTTCAGACGTTGTCCACTTTAAGGCCAGGCCTTCTTCTGACCCTTTTTTTGTCTCCAAGTAAAAATTATTATTTTTACTAGAAAATTACTAAGAACCTTATATATTTTTGTAGCAGAGACCCTAGAAAATAAAATGGTGGGACTTTGCTCATTTTTGTGTCATACGGTATTTGCGCAGGGGTTTTTCTAATGCAATTTTACACACTATTTTACACACTAACGCATGAATACACTTTAATGTATTTCAAAGCACACAAAGACAATATAATACCAAATTTTACCAATATCAAACATCAAGCTTTAAATTGTGCACGCTTGTGAAATGGCACCAAACTTCGGTATATTAAAATCTCCATAAACGTTGGTTTATAAGCCTTTATTGTTTATCAGTTTAGAGTTACACAGGTGGTCTGGTGCTAGAATTGTTGCTCTTGCTCTGACATTCATGGCAATATCTCATGTGTGGTACGACCGCCATTTACGTATGCGTATGGAACCAACATGTGCGTTCGCCTTTGCACGTGAGCAGAGGGGGGTGGGGGGCACTTTACATTTTTTATTTATATATTGGAGGGACACGGGTACACTGACAGATGTTTTTGTGCACTTGAAAATTATGGTGATCGTCCACCAACCGACAATGACAGATGTTGATCGTCCACCAGCAGACACTGACAGATGTTGATCATCCACCAGCAGACACTGACAGATAGATGTTGAAGTTGAAATGGAACACTATTGCAGATGTTTTTGTACACTGGTACAGATGTTGATGGGACACACTACTGTGCTGAGAGTGTGCTCCCTGTGCACTCCCAGCACAGTTACCGGAAAGTTCTTGATGCATTCTTGCGAGTGGAAGCTTTCAGATCATGTAACCCCTGTGGCTGCCAATCACAGTGGTCACATGATCGGAATGCCAGCCTCCAACTCCCAGCATATACAATCTCTTAAAGGGCCAGGAGGCACAGGGCTGCTGATAGGGGGACCACTCGTCCTCTTGTAGGGGGCCCAAGCACACAGGGGGGCCCACACAGAGAGGGGGATTAGTGGCAGGCAACAATTGCGTCTTTCTTCCTCCAGCAGATGAAAGCTGCTCTCTCCCTGATGCCAGCTTTCAGCTGCTAGAGGAAGAAAGACACAATTGTCGCCTGTGACTAATCCCCCTGCATGTGTGGGACCCCCCTCTCAGCCCTGGCTCTAATGTTAGCTCTGCTAGGTGAGTTTGCTATCTCTGTAATTTTTTTTCTCTCCCTGCAGTTCTTCCTATACTCCTTGTCCCAGCCTGTACATTTTCTTTTTCATCTCTCTTCCCCTTTGCTCTCTCTTCCTGACACAGTCACAGCTGATCAGCTGCATTCACATGGGGTAAAGAATTTACTATTACACTGGTTCCATAGCTGCCTGTTATCTTGTCCCAGTGCAGTTTAGTGTGCTTTATGTAGCTGGGCTTCCCACTCCTCTCCCCCAGACTGCTTCCTGACCTGTGCAACTTTGCTTCTTCTCCCCTACACAGTTCCCCCTGCAAGCATATTATAGAGCTTACATGTAAGTATAGTGAATATCTCCTAAACTGCACTCTCAAGGGACGGCATACTATCCATTGAGAGAGCTCTGCTGTGTCCATGACTCCTGCGTGCATGCGTGCGAGTTACATCATTGCAGTTTGGTCAAACGACTGGAGCCCAAGAACCCAGAGAGAAGACCAAGCGAAGATGGAATCCCTCCTAGTAGTAACAACACACTGCTGGAGAGATCTGTTTTTAGGTAAGCCTGCCATAATAATATTTCACCAAAGTAGTCTGTATGGGGCCCTGCAATTTCCATCAGCAGCCCTGGGTAACCCATAGCACCCTACTTCTCTATCCAAGTTTCTTCAGCAATACAATTTAAAATTATAAAAAGACATCCCCTAACCACTTAAGGACCACCTGTCGCAGATTTACTGCAGCAGGCAGCCCCTCCTGCGTGAACCAACGTAGCCCTACATCAGTCGCATGCCTGCAGCAAGGGGGCGAGCGCGCGACACCGGCAGCACGCACTGGCCCCCACTTGGCGGGGACTCCGATGCAGGGGGCTGGTGGCTCCGATTGCCGCCGGGCACCCGCGATCGCTCCCCACTGAGAGAGAAGGACGGTCAGCTGTGTTCTCTCATGAATGATCACAGAGCGCCTGTGATCCTTCTATATAGGATTACACGTCTCTATGGTCATTTCACAAGCCCCACCCCATACAAGTAGGATCACACCCCTAGGTACACATTTAACCCCTTGATCACCCACTGTGTTAACACCTTCCCTCCCAGTGTCATTTTTACAGTAACAGTGCATATGTATAGCACTGATTACTGTAGTAATGTCACTGGTCCCCCCTAAAGTGTCAAAAATGTCAGTTAGGGGTCCGATCTGTCTGCCGCAATGTCGCAGTCCCGCAAAATATCACAGATCGCCAATAAAAATGACATAAATCTTTCCCGTAGTTAGTAGACGTGATAACTTTTGCGCAAACCAATCAAAATATGCTTATTGCGATTTTTTTTACCAAAAATATGTAGCAGAAAACAAATTGGCCTAAAATGTTAAAAAATTTTGATTTTTACATTTTTTGGGGGGGGAATTTCATATAAAAAAATGTGAAAAATATTGTTATTTTTGCAAAATTGTCGCTCTTTTTTTGTTTATAGCGCATGATCCAAAAATCGCACAGGTGATCAAATACCACCAAAAGAAAGCTCTGTTTATGGGAAAAAAAGGACGTCAATTTCATTTGGGTACAGCATCGCACGACCGCGCAATTGTCCGTTAAAGTCACGCAGTGCAAAATCGCAAAATAGGCCCTGGTCAGGAAGGGGGTAAAATCTTTAAGTGGTTAAGGGGGGCAAATCCTTCCGGTCCAGAAGTGGTTAAAGGACTTTTTAGTTTATTTAAGTATCTTTGTGTGCAATTTTAAACTTCACCTTTTATGCACATGATTTATAATGGATGTTTCAATTTATTATTTATTTGTTTTTTTTAATTTGCTGTTGCTATAATAAGGCGCTGCAGCTTCATTCATTTTTATATTTAGGTTTTCTGTATGCTTAATAAACAGGCAAAAAATTTGGGGGAGCATACCCATGTATTTCCAAAGCTGCTGCAGCTATGAACCAAAAGACATGTATATTAAAAAAGAATAGCGCACAAATGCAAAAGAAATTACTACCAAATCTGAAGAGAGTCCATAAATAAAAATGGGGATTTGGTCCCACCATATGGCCATATCGTGCTCAAGCCCACTACTGCGTCAAAGTACCCCATTATCAGTGGGTCCTACACTATCCATGAAAAAGAGATGAATCCAGCCTTTCTAACCCTTGGAGATAACACTCCTTGCTGGGAGAGATGTGCAAATGCATTACAGGGGACTCCTCCTATATCCACTTGATGGTGGACACTGATTGAGTACAGGTGTATGTGGGGGGTGGGGAGGGCTGCTCAACCTCGATAGTCTGGTCAGACCGAATACATAATAAACAGGCAAAAAATTTGGGGGAGCATACCCATGTATTTCCAAAGCTGCTGCAGCTATGAACCAAAAGACATGTATATTAAAAAAGAATAGCGCGCAAATGCAAAAGAAATTACTACCAAATCTGAAGAGAGTCCATACATAAAAATGGGGTTTTGGTCCCACCATATGGCCATATCGTGCTCAAGCCCACTATTCTCAAGCCCGCGCTATTCTTTTTTAATATACACGTCTTTTGGTTCATAGCTGCAGCAGCTTTAGAAATACATGGGTATGCTCCCCCAAATTTTTTGCCTGTTTATTATGTATTCAGTCTGACCAGACTATCGAGGTTGAGCAACCCTCCCCACCCCCCACATACACCTGTACTCAATCAGTGTCCACCATCAAGTGGATATAGGAGGAGTCCCCTGTAGTGCATTTGCACATTTTTCCCAGCAAGGAGTATTATCTCCAAGGGTTAGAAAGACTGGATTCATCTCTTTTTCATGGATAGTGTAGGACCCACTGATAATGGGGTACTTTGACGCAGTAGCGGGCTTGAGCACGATATGGCCATATGGTGGGACCAAACCCCCATTTTTATTTCTGTATGCTTACCTATTGCTAGCAGCCTTTACTTATTATTTGCATATTATTGTTTTAGAGCTGACTTCTTACATTTTCTTCTTACATCTTAGGGGGCGACCTGTGAAGTCGCGTGCAGCGCAACTTCGGCGCGGCTTGCACGGGCTTCATAACATGAATGTCAATGCAAGTTGCCTCCAGGTCGCCCCGAAGTAGTACAGGACCCTTTTTCTAAGTTGGAGCGACTTGTGTCGCTCCTATTAGAACGGCTCCTGTACTACACAATGGGAGCGTGAGGACCGCGACTTGTCAGGCTGACAAGTCGCCTGACAAGTCGGATCAATGTGAATGGACACTTATATTTGTAACTTTCATAATTTCACTAGAGGCCCAGATGACTTAAATTGATTACTTCATGTTTCCAATGTCTTATTTTGGACATATACTGATTTAAAAAAAAATAAAAAAATGGAGCATTTTAAATATGGGAAAAGGTGAAATTTATCAATTTTATTTGGGTACATCGTAGCACGACCATGCAATTTTCCGTTAAAGTAACGCAGTACCAAATCGCAAAAATAGGCCTGGTCATTAAGGGGGCAAATCCTTCTGGTCCAGAAGTGCTAAACTTTATTCTGAGCTGGAGTGAAAGGATAATGCTGTGTGCCTGGCAGACTCTTCACTAATTCTTGGGAAAGAACCAGATAAATGACAGCAGCTCCTGCGAGGGGACTGCTACAATAGAGAATCTCCAGCAGAGCAAATGTTTTACTATTTTTCCACTCATTAGTAAAATCAGTTGGGTTTGTATTATGTTACAATGTAACCCAAAGCCTCAACATTTGAATAGGATAACAAAGCATTTCCATAGTTTGGTTGAACAAAATCACTAAAAAGAATCAGAAGAATGCGTATACTAATACTAAAAAAATTAATATAAAATATTAGAGTACCAATGTACACATCTCCCTGTGTTCCAGGAGATAAAACGCTGAGATCTCTCCCCACAACCTGACATGGAAACCAAATAAAAGTCTGGATATTTGCTGTTATTAATATTGTATGTTTAATTATCTGGTTTCTTGTGCATAAATGCAAAACGACTTTCTGTTAGTGATGGGCCGCACCAGAGCATCTCAAACAGGGAAAAAGTCTATGGGACACGAACATTAAAAATCAAAAGTCCTCGTTTTAAAGGCTTATATGCAAGTTATTGCCATAAAAAGCGTATGGGGACCCGGATCCTGTCCTGGGGGACATGTGTCAATACAAAAATAGTTTTTTCAAATGATTGTTTTTACAGGAGCAGTGATTTTAATGATGCTTAACCACTTAGGCCCCTTTCACACTAGTGCGACTTGTCCCGCGATTTTGTGTGAAAAAAAAAAATGATAAAAATGTGTCATATTGGTACAGTGTTACATGACCACACAATTGTCATTCAAAGTGTGACAGCACTAAAAGCTGAAAATTGGCCTGGGCAGGAAGAGGGTGAGAGCTATTACACTTACCTCCTCTGTGCAGTTGGTTTTGCAAAGGGCGGCCCGGATCCTCCTCTTCTCGGGTCCCTCTTCGCAGCGCCTGGCCCCTCCCTCCTGTTGAGTGACCCCACAGCAAGCAGCTTGCTTTGGGTGCACCCGAGCCGAGATGCAGCTCGGTGTGTCGATTCAGACACGGAGCTGTCATTCAGCCCTGCCTTCTTTCCTTCCTGATTGGCTAACTGACTTTGATTGACAGCAGCCAATAAGGAGGGAGAGTCCCGGATGGCCGACGGACTCATGGACATCGCTGGATAGAGATGGGGCTCAGGTAAGTATTACAGGGGCTGAGGGCACAGAAGGCTTTTTATCTTAATGCATGGAATGCACCTTCTGCCTTTACAACTCCTTTAAACACCTAAATACCAAGCATATTCGACCCCTTTCTGCCCAGACCAATTTTCAGTTTTCAGTGCTGTCGCAATTTGAATGATAATTATTCAATCATGCAACACTGTACCCAAATAAAATTTGTATACTTTTTTTAGATAAACAGAGCTTTCTTTTGGTGGTATTTATTCATCACTGGGTGTTTTCTTTTTTTGTGCTATAATTGAAAAAAAAAGGACCAAGCATTAAGGATGAGCTTCGAGTTTGTGTCGAGCCTATGTTCGACTCGAACATCGGTCGTTCGATCGCTCGTCAAATGACGAACAAATGTGCTTCTTCGCTGGAAATTTGAGTTTCCTATAATGCACTGCACGCGCGCATTATGTGATTGGCCAAAGCATGCACCCTGACCTCATGCTTTGGCCAATCAAATGATCTCTACCATGATTGGACTAAAGGCAAGTTGCCTTTAGCCAATCATGGCTCAGGGGCTAAGTAGCGTGTAGTGTCATTGTGTGGGCGATCAAACAGGGACAGGCACGTGATTCAGGCAGAGTCAGAAAGTGCAGAGAGACATTTCTAGCAGTGTAGGGAGGGTGAGATTCCTGTGTGAGGTAGGGAGAGATTTATTTCTTTACATCATATAAGACAGTATAGCGCCAGTGAGTGAGAAGCAGTGTAGGGAGGGCCAGGTTCCTGTGTGAGGTAGGGAGAGCTGTCTTTCTTTACATCAGATACCAGTCACAGTATTGTTCATCGGTCAGTTTCTGCAACATTCTATAATATTCACAGACCTGTAGGAATAGAGATCACTTCAGATATCAGCCAGAGTAACCATTAGTGATGGACGAACATCGGCCGGGCGGTTCGCGAACGTTATCCGCAAACTTTCTCAAATGTTCGCGAACCGCAAGTTCGCGGCAGGTCCCATTGACTTTAATGGCAGGCAAACTTTAAAAACCTTCAGGTCATATTTGCAGCCATAAAATACTTACTAGCTGTGCAGCACATGGACAATGTCATAACAGAAGTACTGCTATTGGAAAAGTTACCCTAAAATGTTTTTATTTTATTTTTTTCAGTAAAAAATGATTATTATTTTTTTTAAATCAGCCAGAACTGACAGCAGCCGGTAAATACGTGTCAAATACATATAGGGTCCATTCACACATCTGTAAAATGAGTCCGCATCCGTTCCACAATTTGGCAGAACCTTTACAGACCCATTGATTTTCAATTCCAGTCTGAAATATTAGGCATTCACAGGATAAATTAGTAAGTGTCGGACATTCCAGGCCCCAAAAATTTGCCCACATGCGTTTACCTGACAGCTGAGAATGTCGTATTCTGTGGCTGAAGGTACATTAGGCATTCACAGGATAAATAAATAAGTGTCCGCCATTCCAGGCCCCAAAAATTAGCCCACATGCGTTTACCTGACAGCAAAGAACGTTATATTCTGTGGCTGGAGGTACACTAGGCATTGACAGGATAAATAATTGTCGACCATGAAAGGCCCCAAAAATTAGGCATTCAATGGACATAAAATGCCTTTTATGCCACTGTAAATACTGAAGACAAGGACCAGGAATTGCTGTGGGTGGATGGCGGTCTGGCGGATATTTGTGGCCTGTCATGAAGAATTTTATTCAAACATGGTCTACTGGTCACATATGTTGAATTCCTCTGAGATCCATGCCTCATTCATTTTTATAAATGTGAGGTAGTCTACACTGTCATGAGCTAGGCGAGTGCACTTATCGGTCATGATCCCCCCTGCTGCGCTTAACGTCCTTTCGGACAGGACACTGGACGGGGGGGCAAGCCAACATTTCCATTGCAAATTGTGCAAGCTCTGGCCAGAGGTCAAGCCTGCCTACCCAGTAGTCCAGGGGTTCACTCCTCAGAGCGTCCACATCGGCCGTTAACCCGATGTAGTCAGACACCTGTCGGTCTAGGCATTCCCTGATGCTGGATCAGGAGTACAGTTGTCGATGGGTCGGCTGAAAGAAGGATCTCATATCAGAAGTGACCAACACATCTTCAAATCCCCCTCTTCTTGCAGGCACTGTTGGATTGCTACCCGCAACTGTTTTTCTGTGAGTGGAAATTCCTCTGCCAGTGCACGCAAAAGCAGAATGCAGCATTTCTCAAAGCAAGGCCTTGAAGTGCTGCATTCTGACCGCCCTCTGTGATTGTGGTAACATTTCCGCCATTTTTTGTTTGAACCGGGGATCTAAGTATGTTGTCACCCAGTACTGGTCCTTGCCCTTTATGCATTTTATATGGGGGTCCCCCTTAAAACACTGGAGCATTAAGGCCCCCATTTGCACTAAACTGGAAGCGGTATAGTGGCCTGGCTCCTGCTCATCATCCAGGATAATGTTGTCCTCGTTCTCCTCC
Source organism: Pelophylax lessonae (assembly GCF_965119305.1). Classification (NCBI taxonomy): domain Eukaryota; kingdom Metazoa; phylum Chordata; class Amphibia; order Anura; family Ranidae; genus Pelophylax; species Pelophylax lessonae. The sequence continues at coordinate 8,347,014 of NC_138773.1, read as the reverse complement.
CCCTATCCACGGACAACATCAGGGATCCCAGAAAGGTTTAAAGCATGCTCTTCTTGCTCCTCCTCATCCACCCCGGCACCATCCTCCTCTGACTCCTCTTCAGACACCTGTTGTTGACTTGTCTCAGATGGAGTAGCACCCCCTGTGAATTCATCCAACATTGGGACTTTCTCATCTTCCTGCTCCTCGACGGCTTGATCAATGACACGAAGCAATGCATGCTCCAGAAAGAAGGCATAAGGTATGATGTCACTTATGGCGCCCTGGCCGTGACTGACCAGTTTGGTGATCTCATCAAATGGCCGCAGAAGTCTGCATGCTTCGCGCATGAGCAGCCATTGGTGCGGTGAAAAAAAAAAACAAGCTCCCCAGAACCTGTCCTGCCGCAGAGTTCATACAGGTAGCCATTAACTGCAAGTTTCTTCTGAAGCAGCCTTTCAAGCATATACAAGGTTAAGTTCCTTCACGTCGGGCAGTCACAAATAAAACGGGCAGGTTGTGTCACCGCTGAATGTCAGCAATGCCAGCCATGGCTGTGTAAGATCTTCTGAAATGGCCCGAGATTTTCATGGCCTGCCGCAAGGAGTCCTGGACCCCAGGGTATTTGGCAACGAATCACTGCATGACCAAGTTCAGGACGTGTGCCATGCACGGCACGTGAGTAATTTTGCCCTGTTTCAGCACGCTCAGCAGATTGGCACCGTTGACGCACACCACTTTACCAACTGTCAAATTGAGTGGTGTCAGCCCCTATAATATTCACAGACCTCTAGGAATAGAGATCACTTCAGATATCAGCCAGAGTAACCATTGCTCAGTTGTGATACATTCCATAGGCATCACAGATCATCCATCTATAGGATTATAGATTACATCAGATATCAGTGAGAATATTGATAAATCGGTCACTTGCGTACATCTATATCCACCACAGCTCATCTATAGGGCTATCAATCACATCATATCAGCTCATTGAGTATCTATTGGTCAGTTGCATATACCCTATATTAACCTGTATGAACATCATGTCCGAAAGGCCGACAAGGAGAAGCCGACGCTCACAGGCCAAGAAAAGAGGGCAAGCAGCCTCTGTGTCCATTGTGAAAAGTGTTGATCACAGTCGACGGGGCACAGCCGTCCTTTATTTCCAGTGCTGCCTGTGCGATTCATCCACAATATGTGGAAGAGTTGGTGAAGTGGATCAATAAGCCGTCCTCATTCTCCTCTTCCTCTGACACCCACGCTCCCAGTAGTTTGCCTTCCACCGCAGCTGCCAAATCGGCCCGTTCCACAGGCTCCTTCTCCACAGCTACTCCTTCAGTTGCCCCACCATCATGCACGGAGGAATCACCTGAACTATTCGATCATAGTGTCAGTGACATGCTGCTGGAGGATGCGCAGCAATTTGAAAGCTGTGAATGTTGGTTCCCAGGTTGATGAATGGAATAAAGTGAGCCTAGAGAGAGGGGGTGACAATGACGGACGAAAAAACAGCAGTCATGTTGCCACAGCTGAAGCATATTGCCAAGTTTGCTCCAGTGACGAGAAGGGGGGGGGATGATGAGGTCACTGACTGTACTTGGGTGCCTGACAGGATAGAGGAGGAGGATGAGGAGGATGGACAACTCCAAAAAGGCAGGATGTGCTCCAGGGGCCACCATAGCAGTAGCCAACCTATTGCATCACAGCACAGAGCTTCACAGGTGCAGGGTGCTGCAAAATCCCCGCGGACTCCAAAAAGTTCATTAGTGTGGGCTTTTTTCAGCATCTGTGCAGTAGACCGCAGCGTTGCTGTTTTCATTATCTGTCTAAAGCGGATCAAGCGTAGCCAGAACACCAGCTGCTTGGGCACCACATGCTTGACAAGGCAAATGACAACCTGCTATGCAGTCCGTTGGCAACAGCACCTGAAAGAGCCACCAGATCAAAACAAGCATACATCACCTTGCTCCTCATCTACGATCTCTAACCCTACTATACCTCATGCCTTCTCAAATACCAGCATTAAAAGGGATGATGGTATAGCAATGAGTAGCACAGAGATTTGCACCCAATCTGCTAGCAGTACACCACCGCTTGATTTGAGCAGCAGGCAAATTTCACTACCCCAGTATTTGAACCATAGAAAGAAATACTGTCCCAGCCATCCACATGCTCAGCATCTTAATGCTAGCTTGGCCAAATTGCTAGCATTACAGTTGCTGCCTTTTCAGTTGTTAGACTCGTCTCCCTTTCACAAATTTGTGGAATGTGCTGCACTACAGTGGCAGATCCCAAAAAGGCATTTATTTTTGCGTAAGGCCATTTCGGTTTTCTACCGTCATGTGGAAGATAGTGTTTTGGCCTCGTTGGACAAAGCGGTCAGCAGGAAAGTGGACATTACTGCTGACTCTTGGTCCAGCAGGCATGGACAGGGACATTACATTTCTTTCACGGCGCACTGGGTAACTCTGCTGGTAGCTGGGAAGGATGCAGGACAGGGTTCGGTGTTGCAGCTTGTTTTGTCACCACGCCTCCAAAAAGCTGGTGCTGGTTCCGATACATCTGGCTACTCCACCACCTCCTCCTCCATGTCCTCTTCTGCTCAATTCTCCTTTGCAGCAGCAGTGCTCCCTAAGCATTCAAGGGGCTATGCAAGCAGTCAGGCTAAAATATGCCATGCTGTGCTTCAGTTGGTCTGTCTAGGGAATAGGAGTCACACCGGTGCAGAGATTCTGTCAGCTCTGCAGGGGCAGGCTCAGAGATAGTTGATGCCACGACAGCTTGAGCCAGGAATGGTTGTATGCGACAATGGTACTAACCTTCTCTCCGCACTCCGACAGGGACACTTGACACATGTTCGATGCTTGGCACATGTTCTTATCTGGTGGTGAAGCATTTCTTGAGCAGATACCCTGGCTTCAGGGATCTCCTGAGGCAGGCCAGAAACGTCTGTGGCCATTTCCGCCGTTCGTTCAATGCCAGTGCTCACTTATCTGTCATTCATGGGGAATTCAACCTGCCCACCAACCCGCCTCATTTGTGATATGCCCACCAGGTGGAACTCAATGTTGGCAATGCTGCAGCGGCTGCACACACAGCAGAGGGCCATCAATGAGTACCTGTGTGAGCATTGCACAAGGACAGGGTCAGGAGAGCTTGGCTTTTTTCACCATGCCAGTGACTTTTGATTAAGGATGCATGCATCGTCCTGTCACCATTTGAGGAGGCCACAAGGATGGTGAGCCCGGACGATGCATGCATCAGTGACACTATTTACCGCTTGTCTACCTGCTGGAGCACACGCTGCATGGAATCATGGACACGGCACTTAATGCAGGACAGCAGCAGGAAGAGGACTTACTTTCCTCACAAGGCCCCCTTTATGCAGATATAATTGCTGCAGGGTCACAAAACATACAGGAGGAAGAGGAGAAGGAGGATGAGGATTTTGGCAGCCTGGATGTAGAGGATAGCATACAGCATCTTCAAGGGATGGTTTTGATTCCCCAGAAACCCCAGGAGTTGTACGTGGTTGGGGAGAGGTTGCTTCCGCTGACAATGTAATTCTTAGTGACCCAGAGGACTCAGAAGCTCATGCCTCCTCCAACTTACATTGCATGGGCTCCCTGATTCTGCAAAGCCTGCAAAAGGACCAGAGGATTCGTGCTTTCAGGGAGAGGGATCTTTACTGGTTGGCAACCCTTCCTGATCCACGTTACAAGGGTAAAGTTGCAGAGCTCATCCTGCCTTCCCAGAGGGAGCAGAGGATGAAACATCTTGAGGAGGCCTTGAAAAAAAAATTTGTGTACCACCTTTCCAGACACTGGAAGGTCAACATTCTCTGGACATGTTTCTGAGGCATTGTTCAGCCAAAGGAGGAGTGGTGGAGAAGGCGGCTGACTGAGCGATGCCTTTAAACAGTTCTTTAGTCCTCAGCAGCACCCAGGGTTGTTAGGCTGAAGCAACCATTGGCAGAGTCTCCATCATATGGTGAATGATTATCTAGGCGCAAGAGCAGACTTGGAGACCTTTCCAGCTGAGCATCCACTGGGTTACTGGGTCTTGAGGATGGACCACTGGCCAGAACTTGCTCAATATGATGCAATTTAGCTACTGGCCTGTCCTGCTTCCAGCATGCTTTCCGAAGGGATGTTTAATGCTGCTGGAGGTTTTGTGACGGACAAAAGAGTGCGTCTGTCCCCAAACTCTGTTGACCAGCTGACTTTTATCAAAATGAACCAGTCCTGGATCAACAATAGCTATAAAGCCCCTGATGCTGATGTAACTGATTGAATTTGCTAGGGGTCTTCCATCCCTTGAAGACTGCATATGCTGCCTATCCTATTCCTCTACCTTGATTCTGCCAGCTTCCAACAATGTTTTTGGTTTAGGTCACTACCAACCCCCAAGGCCTAATTTTTCTGCACTTGTATGACAGGTACATACAATTTAAATGTTGTATGTCATTTTTAACAGCAGGCCCTGTCCCTGTGCCCTGCTGACTGTGAGGGGTTACGGTGTTCAGGCACCAACAACACCAAAGGCCCAATATGTTTGCATCTGTATGCCAAGTACATGTAATTTCAAATTTGTATGGAATTCTTACCAGCAGGTCCAATTCCGGCATCCAGCAAGAGTATCTGCAAGGGCTTGGTTATGGTGTTCAGGCACCACCAACAGCAAAGGCCCAATTTTTGGCACCTGTATAGCACATGCAATTTCAAATTTGTATGGAATTCTTACCAGCAGGTCCATTCCTTCACCCAGCAAGAGTATCTGCGAGGGCTTGGTTACGGTGTTCAGGCACAAACAACAGCAAAGGCCCAATTTTTGGCACCTGTATAGCACATGCAATTTCAAATCTGTATGGAATTCTTACCAGCAGGTCCATTCCTGCACCAGCAAAGAGTAACTGCGAGGGCTTGGTTACAGTGTTCAGGCACCACCAACAGCAAAGGCCCAATTTTTGGCACCTGTATGACAAGTACATGCAATTTCAAATTTGTAAGGAATTCTTACCAGCAGGTCCAATTCCTGTGCCCAGCAAGAGTACCTGTGAGGGGTTGCGGTGTTTAGGCACCACCAACAACCAATGCCCAATTTCAGTTTCAGGTCCTGCTGATACTAACCTTCCAGGTCCCCATCACTCCAGCCATGCATAGCCGCTACCCAACCTTGGCCAGGTCAGATGACAGCACAGCGCCCCCACTAGATCACTGAAAAAAACACTTGATCTTTACCAATATCAAATTAGTATGGAATTTTTACCAGCAGGGCCCGTTCCTGCGCTCAGCAAGAGTAACTGTGAGGAGTTGCGGTGTTCAGGCTCCACCAACACCCAAGGCACAATTTTTCTGCACCTCTTTGACAAGTGACAAGTACATGTGATTTCAAATTTGTGTGGAATTCCTACCAGCAGGTCCCATTCCTGCACCCAGCAAGAGTAACTGTGAGGGGTTACGGTGTTTAGGCACCACCAACAACCAAGGCCCAATTTTTCTGCACCTGTATGACAAGTTCATGCAATTTCAATTTCGTATCTAATTTCTAATGGCAGGGCCTGTCTCTGTGCCCAGCAAGAGTAACTGTGAGGGGTTACGGTATTCAGGCACCACCAACACCAAAGGTCCAATTTTTGGCACTTGTATGACAAGTACATGCGATTTCAAATTTGTATGGATTTTTTAGCAGCAGGGCCCTTTCCTGCTCCCAGCAAGAGTAACTGTGAGGGGTTACGGTGTTTAGGCACCACCAACAACCAAGTCCCAATTTCAGTTTGAGTTCCTGCCAATACTCACCTTCCAGGTCCCAATCACTCCAGCCAGTTTGCTTAGCTGCCACCCAACCTTGGCCAGGTCAGATGACAGCACAGCGCCCCCACTAGATCACTGATAAGAACACATACAACACTTGATCTTTGCCAATTTCAAATTAGTATGGAATTTTTACCAGCAGGGCCCGTTCCTGCACCCAGCAAGAGTAACTGTGAGGGGTTGCGGTGTTTAGGCTGCACCAACACCCAAGGCACAATTTTTCTGCACCTCTATGACAAGTAACAAGTACGTGCGATTTCAAATTTGTGTGGAATTCTTACCAGCAGGTCCCGTTCCTGCGCCCAGCAAGAGTAACTGTGAGGGGTTATGGTGTTCAGCTCCAAACCCATATGGTGTATAAACCCCCTTTCTCCTGCGCTCAAAAAACTCTGAGGAAGAGGCGTAGCCTCGAAACGCGTCAGTCATCATCCAAACAGGACAATGGACAATTGTGTGGACTACTCCTGACACTCAAGCTATTGATTCCGATATGATTATTTTTCACCTTCGTTTTTATTAATAAAGCCAATATTGAGGATAATGCGCTAGGGCACACCTTCTTTGTGTTTTTTTGTTTGCAGTTATGGTGTTCAGACACCACCAGGCCCAATTTTTCTGCACCTGTGTGACAAGTTCATGCAATTTCAATTTCGTATCTAATTTCTAATGGCAGGGCGTGTCCCTGCACCCGGCAAGAGTAACTTGAGGGGTTACGGTGTTCAGGCACCACAAACACCAAAGGCCCAATATTTCTGCACCCGTATGACAAGTACATGCCATTTGAAATTTGTATTTATATTTGTATATGACATTTTTTGCTTTAGAAATGCCAGTATAGCTGCAGCAGGCTACATACATCGTAGAGATCCGCTACTTTACAGGCACATTCAGGGGACCCCCCAGGCACGATATTTGAAGGATTTTTTTCATTTTTATAGTTTCACTTTAAGCCTCATTAAAATCAGTAAATCACTGCTCCTTTAAAAATTATTGTTTTTAAAAATGTTTTTTTTCATTGATACATGTTCCCCAGGTCAGGACCCGGACCCTCCATACACTTTTTTGGGGCAATAGCTTGCATTTAAGCCTTCAAAATGAGGCAGTTTGATTTTTGAGGTTCGAATCCCATAGACTTTAATGGGGTTTGTTTATTGGGACAAACTTTTCCTCTGTTCGCGGTGTTCTGGTGTTCGGGGGTGTTCGGCTCATCATTATTTATTTTGTACTGTTTTGGATACGTTTTTCTTTGACAATAAAAAACATCAGGGATATCTGTCACGGGCCCTACTTTTTTCCTCCCCCTAATTTTTCTCTTCCCTGCACTCCCAGGACTTTGCCCTTTTCCCCCCAGATCCCCCCCCCCCCCACCGTGCTGTCCTTCTCTCCTCCCCAGCCAGGCACCCAAAAGTCTGATTCCCCCCTGGGAACAAAGGACACACTCCTTGTGTGGGCTGGAGCAGAGGGGGGCGGGGCTGGTTGCCGAGGCAACTCGACGCCAGGCTGGGGGGTTACCTGGCCACCAGCATGAGTGCAGCTCCATTCTTAGATAGTGGAGCAGGGTCCTGGAAGGAGATTTCCACCTGTGTCTGCTCTGCTGTTTGTCAGACTGTGTGTCTCTAGGCTGCGGCCAGAGAACACAGACTCTCCTATTGGTTCTCGCTGGCCTCTTCAATTCTACCTGCCAATCCTCAGGAGTGGATATACCCTGTACCTGCCTACAACCTTGAGTGTGGATTTACCCTGTACCTGCCTACAACCTTGAGTGTGGATTTACCCTGTCCCTGCCTACAACCTGGAGTGTGGATTTACCCTGCCCCTGCCTACAACCTGGAGTGTGGATTTACCCTGTACCTGCCTACAACCTTGAGTGTGGATTTACCCTGTCCTTGCCTACAACCTAGAGTGTGGATTTACCCTGCCCCTGCCTACAACATTGAGTGTGGATTTATCCTGTCCCTGCCTACAACCTGGAGTGTGGATTTACCCTGCCCCTGCCTACAACCTGGAGTGTGGATTTACCCTGTACCTGCCTACATCCTGGAGTGTGGATTTACCCTGTACCTGCCTACAACCTGGAGTGTGGATGAATACTGTCCCTGCCTACAACCTTGAGTGTGGATTTACTCTGTCCCTGCCTACAACCTAGAGTGTGGATTTACCCTGTACCTGCCTACAACCTTGAGTGTGGATTTACCCTGTCCCTGCCTACAACCTAGAGTGTGGATTTACCCTGTCCCTGCCTACAACCTAGAGTGTGGATTTACCCTGTACCTGCCTACAACCTAGAGTGTGGATTTACCCTGTACCTGCCTACAACCTTGAGTGTGGATTTACCCTGTCCCTGCCTACAACCTAGAGTGTGGATTTACCCTGCCCCTGCCTACAACCTAGAGTGTGGATTTACCCTGTCCCTGCCTACAACCTTGAGTGTGGATTTACCCTGTCCTTGCCTACAACCTAAAGTGTGGATTTACCCTGTCCCTGCCTACAACCTGGAGTGTGGATGAATCCTGTCCCTGCCTGCATTCCTGAGTGTGGATTCCCCCTGTCCCTGCCTACAACCCTGAGTGTGGATTTACCCTGTCCCTGTCTACAACCCTGAGTGTGGATTCACCCTGTACCTGCCTGCTGGTGATTGGATTAACCCTGGTCCTACCCGAACTCTGCCTGGACTTTGTCACCTCATTGTTTGCCTCGACCTGTGTGTGGCCCAATCCCTTAGTGGCCAGGACTTTGCCCATTCTATCGGGAGCCCCCTCTTATGGACTACTCCTGTTATCTGGAACTCTGTCCTATCTACGTTGGGTCTGACCCTGGGCACCATTGTTTTGGTCGCTTTCTTTGTGAACCTACCCGCTACCATTCAATAAAAGGCTTTGTTGGCACTCCTGCTCTCCGTGTGCGTTCTGTCCCACCTACGCATCCGTTACAATATCCATTAATACTAACCAACAAATGAAGCCCCAATTTGTCCTGAAAAACACATGAGATCATTTGCCTGGTTATACTAAGTGGCTGCAATGATGTATGATGTAAAGTTTACTAAAACATGCCAACAATGGCAAAACAGGAACCCTACGTTTGTATCATTGCTCTTTTAATATACAAGTTTTTATGTGTTGTATTTACTACCCTCTTATATGGCACTTGTGAGTTAAAAGATCTGTAAGAAGCACAGAACTATTTTGTCATCTGATCTAAACCAAGGCTCAGTGGCTATTTGCATTGGTCTAACTCCAAATATCATTTTAAAATCACCAAGCGCTGTACAAAGCCATTCCCAGAGCAGAAAGCAGCAAAACAGCACCACAACATGTCTCCTTTGTTAGTTTCTATGTCTGTCATCATTCTGCTAGGGGGTTCAACTTCATTATTTTTAAATACATGCATCATACTGGAATCTGGGAAAAGCCTCAGCGATGGTGTCAGGACCAACCAGGTTGCCCTTATTCACCTTGTCATGGGGATCACTAACATCTTCATGTCTTGCGTATTTACTGTTGATAATATTTCTATTTTGCTCCCAAAATTTTATTCTCCAGATGTTTATCTTTTTGTGGTTTTACCTTTTATGTTTTTCATACGGTTCGGCTATTGTCTAATGGCCTGGCTGTGTGCCTATTACTGCACCAGTATCACCAGGTTCAGTCACAGAGTCTTCGTCTGCATGAAGAAGGTTTTTGCAGATTTCTTGCCTCATCTGCTCTTCCTGACCGGCATTGGGTCACTCGTCCTTACCCTAGTCCACTATAGACATGTCATGAATGATTACTCAGATCCCATGAAAGGTACATTTAATTCCACTGAAGTGAGTAAGTTGGACACATTGTATAATGTTTCAAAAATATTTTCCATTTCTCTGGACTATTTTTTCCCTTTTACTGTAATTGTCACCTCTCTCGTGGTCACCGTGTCCTCTCTTCTAACACACATCTGGAACATAAACAAGGCTGGTTCTGGTGTTAGGCAGAATATTCAGGCTCATGTCAATGCTGTAAGGACAATGATGTTCCTCCTTCTACTATCCATCATTTTCTTTATCTCAACAGTTTTTTCTTGCTTAGTGAAATACAGTCCTGAAAATCCGGGAAGTGTGATCTCCTTGACTATAGTGACCTTCTTCCCAACGGCTGAAGGAGTCATTCTTATCCAGGCTAGCCCCAAGCTGAAGAAAAAGTTTCTCACATGGCTATCTGCTGGAAGATTGGTTGGATGTGGAGACTGAGCCTTAAAAATAAAAGCTTTGTTCTAAAAGAGGTCATCAGAGAAGTATCTGTTGCACACATGGGGCAGACTGATACAATATGTCTTTGATTGTTTCTTGCATCATGTCAGAAGCCTCTAGCATGGCAATATAGAGATGTACCTTTGCTAACACCTCCTTATTTGACCATGTCTGTTATGATTTAGCCCAGTGATGGCAAGCCTTGGCACCCCAGATGTTTTGGAACTACATTTCCCATGATGCTCATGCACACTGCAGTGTAGTTGAGCATCATGGGAGATGTAGTTCCAAAACATTTGGGGTGCCAAGGTTGGCCATCACTGATTTAGTCCCACCAATGCTATTTAGAATGGCTACTTTTTGCATTATTTTATCTCATAATATATAATTTTATTTTTACCAAAATGTTCAGTTCATAGAAAAATCACATGACGAAGGATCATTAATTCTGGTGTTCTAATTCCTAACTAGTTTCTGTATTCGAGTGTAACTGTGTTAATAGGCTACGGTAATACTAATTTGGATATAGTTTATGTTTTGTTTAGTTAGTTATCTGATGCTGTGAGGGATTTGCATGTCATTTAATCGTTCATTTACTGTATAATACAAATACAATAAAATATAACAAAATATGGTAATTGATCTCCAATTTTATTGCATGCTCTTTTATCATCTATCTAATCATTCGCCCATTTAATCGCAGACCAATAAATCCAGTAGAAAGACTTTAGGTGTCAAATAAATACATTCATAAATATCTATAAAATTGCAACATTTGCCATTAATTACAAATTTGAGATAAAACAAGAGGTGGGCGGCACAGTGGTGTAGTGGTGGCACAGTGGTGTAGTGGTTAGCACTTTCACCTAGCAGCAAGAGGGTCACTGGTTCAAATCCCAACCATGACACTACCTGCCTGGAGTTTGCATGTTCTCTCTGTGCCTGCGTGGGTTTCCTCCGGGTACTCCAGTTTCCTCCCACACTCCAAAGACATGCTGGTAGGTTAATTGGATCCTGTATAAAAAAAAAACTACTTGTATGTATGTACTGTGTATGTATGTGAGTTAGGGACCTTAGATTGTAAGCTCCTTGAGGGCAGGGACTGATGTGAATGTACAATGTATATGTAAAGCGCTGCGTAAATTGACAGTTACCCATAGCGCTTGCTAAAATTGATCTAAATAGAGGTATTCAATAAATATTAATAATAAATAAATGGGTACTCCTCTAATTATATATAGTGATATACACAAATGATTCATACATAAAAGTCCATAACAGGTGACTGTAGTGAAGATTTCATGAAAAAGTTCAAATAAATGGTGAGTCTCTTGTGCAAATAATGCTTATTCACAAACAATGAGTGCAGGTGCTCAGCGTGATGATTTTTCAGTTCGCTCTGTGATTATCAGTGCAGCTTTTTGTTCTTTTTCCACCGCGATAAATGGTAAGAGTGAGTCACTTACCAAAAGATGTGGGTCATGTATGCCTTATGGCAGTGATGGCAAACCTTGGCACCCCAGATGTTTTGGAACTACATTTCCCATGATGCTCAAATACACTGCAGGGTGCATGAGCATCACGGGAAATGTAGTTCCAAAACATCTGGGGTGCCAAGGTTCGCCATCACTGCCTTATGGCATCAAGACCAACCAGGCATAGATAGCCTTCCAGGCTATGATAAGGGTCTCCTCGTGGCTTGCTTTGGGTAGATAGGATGGCGGGCTCCCCCTCTCTCTCCTCTTACCATGGTCTTTGCATAGCAAGGAAAACTCTGTGCTGTTACTTTCTGGATCCCTTTCTATCTCTCTGGGCAGAGGTGAAGAATACCTGCTCAATGAGGAAGCTTTTAATTTGGGGGTGGTGAATATAAACCAGAGTAATTCAACTTTGAGTTTTTTCTTCTCGGTCACTCCGACCACAAACTAGGAGAGGTGAGCCATCTGGGGCTTACAGGAGGCCAAATGGATAACTGTACCAGGGGATGGAGAAGACCAGAAACCTGCAACACTCTGAGCCCAGTCTCGATCCAGTAATGTGCATGAGAGCAGTGGCTCTCCCGGCTTTTTCCCTCTTTTGGCTCCTGCTGGCTCCATAGGGGGGGCAGGAGTGTCGGCGGGGGACCCCAGAAGTGGAGATTTGGGGCTCAATGACAATTTAGACCAAACAGGGGGGAGCTTTATTCACTTTGGTTTTCTGTTTCCTTTTATGTTATCCTTAATTTCTTGTAACTCGTGTGCGACTCCAGGGACACACGTCCAACATGTTTCGCCGCCTTTATGGGCTTCTTCATAAAGGCGGCGAAACATGTTGGACCTGTGTGACCCTGTTACTTTAGGATATGGTTCTTAAATTGTTTATATTGCACGAATCTCTATGTTTGTATTGATGCTTTGCATCTTTGTTGGTTATTACTTCATGTTCTATATGTAGCAATACAATTATTGTATTTTATCTAATTGCTCTTTATTATTTATCTATACATGCCAAGTCAACCTCGCCTCTAAAGTCCCACATTGGGTGTATCCTGTTCATCAGGGCCAGATTAACGTAGGGGCTATTGGAGCTGCAGCTCCAGGCCCCTACCTTTATATAGGCCCCAGGTTGGCCATATTCACTGTTACCGCTCTTCTGTCACTTGTAAACACAGAAGTCTGGCTTCTATGCTCGCTTCCCCAGGCAGCACCCTCAGAACCTCCCCACACAGCACGAAGGCCGGACAAAGAGGGACAGTTGCCGATGCATGGATGTGTTTATGGGCTTCAGAGACAGCATCCCATGTGGAATTAGGCATGCATGGCTGCACCCTTCCTCCTCTGGGTGCATGCCAAGGCACGGCCCTTAAGGACCTTCAAAATCCTCAGCACCAAGACCATGATGCTCTTAATCCGGCCCTGCTGTTCATACACACGGGTCCTGTGGGGCCATATCAGGGTCTGTTGTTTTGGAACACCTATTCCTTTCCTTGTTTCTCTATATATATATTAGGGATGTGGCGAAAGTTCTCTTGGTTCATACACATTTGGAGTCTGGCACCAATAACGTTCTCAAGAAAAAACTCAAAGTTGAATTACTCTGGTTTATATTCACCACCCCCAAATTAAAAGCTTCCTCATTGAGCAGGTATTCTTCACCTCTGCCTAGAGAGATAGAAAGGGATCCATAAAGTAACAGCACAGAGCTTTCCTCGCTATGCAAAGACCATGGTGAGAGGAGAGAGAGGGGGAGCTCGCCATCCTATCTACCCAAAGCAAGCCACGAGGAGACTCTTATCATAGCCTGGAAGGCTATCTATGCCTGGTTGGTCTTGATGCCATAAGGCATACATGACCCACATAAACAAGCAAAAAATTGGGGGAGCAAACCCTGAACATGTATATCTAAAGCCGGTGCAGCTATGGACCAAGCAACATGTATATTAAAAAAGAATAGCGCAACCATGCAAAAGAAATGACTATCAAATATGGAGACAATCCATAAATAAAAATGGGGGTTTAGTCCCACCATATGGCCATATCGTGCTCAAGCCCACCACTACGTCAAAGTACCCCATTATCAGTGGGTCCTACACTATACTATGTATTCGGTCTGACCAGACTTCTGAGGTTGAGCACCCCACCCCCACACACACACACACCTGTACTCTATCAGTGTCCACTATCAAGTAGATATAGGAGGAGTCCCCTGTAGTGCATTAGCACATCTCTCCCAGCAAGGACTGTTGTCTCCAAGGGTTAGAAAGGCTGGATTCACCCCTTTTTTATGGATAGTGTAGGACCCACTGATAATGGGGTACTTTGACGCAGTGGTGGGCTTGAGCACGATATGGCCATATGGTGGGACCTAATCCCCATTTTTATTTATGGATTGTCTCCATATTTGATAGTAATTTCTTTTGCATGTGTGCGCTATTCTTTTTTAATATACATGACCCACATCTTTTGGTAAGTGACTCACTCTTACCATTTATCACGGTGGAAAAAGAACAAAAAGCTGCACTGATAATCACAGAGCGAACTGAAAAATCATCACGCTGAGCACCTGCACTCATTGTTTGTGAATAAGCATTATTTGCACAAGAGACTCACTATTTATTTGAACTTTTTCATGAAATCTTCACTACAGTCACCTGTTATGGACTTTTATGTATGAATCATTTGTGTATATCACTATATATAATTAGAGGAGTACCCATGTATTTGTTGATTTATTTATGTATTTATTATTAATATTTATTGAATACCTTTATTTAGATCAATTTTAGCAAGCGCTATAGGTAACCTAGTATAGACTATTTTCTTACATCCTGTTTACAAAATCTCTATAGCAGCTGCTGCAAACGCACATCATTGTATTTTTTAGTTATTTATTTATTTACTTACACTATTGATTTATTTATTCACATATTTATCTTAAGACACCAGGCGTGGGGCATATGCTCTAGTATATTCCTTACACGTAAATTGACAGCGCTATATAAGTACCTGAAATAAATAAATTAAATAAATAAAAATATAAATTTAAAATTCCAGTGTTATCTATAATGTTATTCCTGCATTATTTATCAAATGGTTTTACAATATGAAGCAATAGAGCAAAGCACGTAGATTCAGGCATGTTCATACCAATGGGCCCCTATTAGGGTTTCAGTGCATTGCAGTGCTTGCTTTCTTTTCTTGTTTAACATTATTTAATTGATACTCATTCAATTCCATGTTCTACAGCAGGGATCCTCAAACTACGGCCCTCCAGCTGTTGAGGAACTACACATCCCATGAGGCATTGTAAAACTCTGACATTCACAGACATGACTAGGCATGATGTGAATTGTAGTTCCTGAACAACTGGAGGGCCATAGTTTGAAGACCCCTGGTCTATAGCATATTGACATGCACTGTTTGAGCCCATTCAGACTAGCGTGACGTCTCAGGCGACTTGTCAGCCTGACAAGTCGCGGTAGGTCGCGGTCCATTGAGTAGTACAGGACCCGTTCTAATAGGAGCGACACAAGAAAAAGGGTCCTGTACTACTTTGGGGCGACCTGGGAGCGACTTGCATAGACTTCCATTATGTGAAGTCTCTGCAATTCGCGCCGAAGTCGCGGTGCACAGCGGTGCACGCGACTTCACAGGTCGCCCCCCAAAGTCGGATCGCCTCAGCGTGAACCGGCACTTAAAGCGATTGTAAAATCTGTTTGTTTGTTTTTTTAAATACCAAACATGTTATATTTACCTGCACTGTGGATTTGCACAGAGCAGCCCTGATGCTCGGCTCCCTCTTCGGCTCTCTTGGCCCCTCCCTCCTGTCGAGTGCCCCCACAGCAAGCAGCTTGCTATGGGGGCACCTGAGCCGAACTGCAGCTCTGTGTATCAGTTCAGACACGGAGCTGTTGTTTAACCCCCCCCCTCTCTCTCCTGATTGGCTAACTGACTTTGACAGCCGCAGGAGCCAAAGGCACCACTGCTGTGTCTTAGCCAGTCAGGAAGGAGATTCCCGGACTAGTGGACATCGCTGGAAAGAGATGGGGCTCAGGTAAGTATTAGGGGGTGCTGGAGAGGCTGCTGCACACCGAAGGATTTTTATCTTAAAGTGGTAGTATACTCCACTATTTGACTTTTACCTACAGGTAAGCCTATAATAAGGCTTACCTGTAGGTACAAATAATATCTCCTAAACCTGCATGGTTTAGGAGATATTCGCCCTGCATGCAACTGCTGACTTCAGCAGCGCATGCGCTCTGAAGGTCCGGCGGATCTTCAGATCTCCTTGCCGGAAAGTGAAACTCCATGCGCATGTGTGTGGGAGTGACGTCATCGCGGCTCCGGCCACTTACAGCGCCGGAGCCGCAGAACCAGGAAGAGATGCCGAGGCAACATGACAGCGCCCTTAACGTTGTCCAGGCGACTGTGTCGGGGCTTCGTTCTAAGGTAAGTATTTCATAATGAGCTAGTATGCGATGCATACTAGTTCATTATGCCTTTGTCCTGCAGTTTTTCTTTGTTTTTTTAGTGAGTATACAACCGCTTTAATCCATAGAAAGCACCTTCTGCCTTTATAACTCCTTTAAGCCTAGCATACAACATTTGTTTTTTTTTTGGATGGAACGGACAGCTCTGTTTGGGGCCACTGTACTAACAATCTGATGTTGGTACAGTGATCTCCCCCGCTGAGCTGTCTTGTTCTGACAGGGGGGGCAGCCCCCCCCCCCCCCATCAAAACACTCTGGTCAGCATTCTGAGAGTGCTGATTGGGAGCCGGTCAGCTGCTGGTTTCCCCAGCATGCTCGTCCGATTAAAGCCGTCCGATTGGCTGACTTCTGTCAGACCAGCAGCCATACACACAGGCCGAATGTCGGTCGATTTGGTAAAAACACCCAACATTCGATCCGTGTGTACTAGGCTTAAGGCCCCATTCACATTATCGCGTAGCTGGAACTTTCACTTGAATGGGTTGCCTTATGCGCATTTGTTGCTCAAAGAGAAGCTCTTATTCCTTTTCGGGGGACAAGCTACACATGATTTGTGAAGGCACGGTTTGTGGCGATTGCCATGAAATCTTGTCATGTGACAATCACGGCAGAATTGCATCACATTCAGGTTTCCATTGAAGGATAATGGCACCCAAACATGCCACATGTTCTGCTGTGATTGCCACATGATTTGAGATTACGGGCAGAATTGCAGCGATTCTGACAACAATCTCATGCCATCAGATGTGAATGTGGCCTAACATGTCTTTTTCCATTGTGCTGCATAAAAATACAGCGTGTCTACATTTTTCCTTAACGCACACGGATGCACAAGTCCCATAGATAGCAATAGTTGCTGTGTCCCCTATAACTCGACTCAGATCGATGCAGCTTAACCACTTAAGCCCCGGGAGATTTTACCCCCTTCCTGACCAGGGCCTATTTTGCGATTCGGCACTGCGTGATTTTAACGGACAATTGCGCTCGTGCGACGTTGAAACTAAACGAATTTGGCGTCCTTTTTTTTCCCACAAACAGAGCTTTCTTTTGGTGGTATTTGATCACCTGTGCGCTTTTTTGATCATGCGCTATAAACAAAAAAAGAGCGTCAATTTTGCAAAAATAACAATATTTTTCACATTTTTTTATATGAAATTCCAAAAAAAAAATGTAAAAATCAAAATTTTTTAACATTTTAGGCCAATTTGTTTTATGCTACATATGTTTGGTAAAAAAAAAATTGCAAAAAGCGTATTCTGATTGGTTTACGCAAAAGTTATTGCGTTTACTAACAAAGGGAAAGATTTTTGTCATTTTTGGTGTTTTTTTTTTAACGAGTAATGGCGGCGATCTGCGATTTTTTTTGCGGGACTGCGATATTGGGGCGGACAGATCGGACCCTTGACTGACATTTTTGACACTTTTGGGGTTACCAGTGACATTACTATAGTAATCAGTGCTATACATATGCACAGTTACTGTAAAAATGACACTGGCAGTGAAGGAGTTAACTCTATTGGAGAGGGAGGGGTTAAGTGTGTCCTAGGGGCGTGTTTCTAACTGTTATTGGCTGTGGCTTGAGGTGTAAGAACAGTGATCAACGGTCCTACATAGTAGAACCGTTTGATCACCATTCTTACACAGGGAGAACTGACAGGCGGCTTTGTTTACATTAGCCGCCTGCCTTTCTCCCGCTGTCATGGACGATCGCGAGTGCCCCGGCGGACATCGCGTCCGCCGGGCACACGTGCGGGGGGGGGGTCCGTGACTGAGCGGGAGCGTGCCTCCGGCGGCGCGCGCGCGCTCCCAAAACCCTTACAGGCTAGCGACGTAGCCCTACGTCGCTCTGCCTGTGAGGGGCTGACTGCCGACGTAAATAGCCGTGCGGCAGTCAGCAAGTGGTTAACACACCTAGTATGAACAAGCCCTTAAAAGGGAAGTGTGAAAATCATAAAACAAAAAAGTATATACTGTATATATACACTCACCTAGATAGCTGCAACACTGATCCCAGGTTCATCTGTCCCCCTCCACCTCTAAGACCAAGAACTGAACAATCAAACACCACTGATCTCTCAGCCCTAACTGTCAGTTACTGACTCTCTGCTCTTCCCCTCCAATGCTCACTGGAGCACTGGGCTGTGGAGTGGGCGGGGGCAGCTGGGTCAGCCTCTCAGTGCCTCTCTAAGAGGCTGAGCCAGCTGTCAGTCCAGACTACTAGGTGGATCCTGACCATATAGTTGGGATCTTTACAGAGCCTTGACCAACTCTGTGAAGTGAGCTGATAGGGGGCTTTGGCACAGGAGTGCCAAACTAACTGCACCCCCGTTACCCACAGGAGAAGTATAGCCAAAAAAGCTTTGTCCATACTTCTCATTTGAAGGATATCTTCACCTTTATGAAAAAAATTAAATAAAAAAATGCACACATTTTTGCATAGAAAAAATGTGCATGTAATATGTTTTTCCTGCAGAAGCCTGGAAAGCATGGCACCCGGAATCAGTGGATGGCAGGTGCAATGTCAGGCTACTGCAGACAAACAAGCTACTACAGCTTTCAGGCAATACCTCCATACAGGCTGTCAGGTAGAAAGCTGCAGGGCTTGTTAATGAACTACAAGGGGGCACATCAGTGCTCTCACAGTACATTCAAAACTACACATTTTTGAGTTGCAAATTTCCATATTTTCTTTTCTCTTAATATTAACAGTGAACTTCACTGGCCTGAGCTCTGGAGGTGAGTAAGCTTATTGGAATCTGGAGACCCCCTTTAATAATAAGTGGACACTTAGATACTGCCCCATGTGAATTAGTAAGGGGTTAAATACATCCCCTACTCATTCACAAATGTACATAAAATCCTTTATTAAAAAAAATGTAAAAATACAATGTACATCCACAATGCCCAATGCTCACCATAAAATACCCAATGACCCTACCTTGATGATGCCATTGGCAATATAAGGGAAGAGGTGGGTGGACATTCCCAGCCATGCAAGTGAATGGGCTGGTGACATCAGTGGTTTGAAAGGATGTACCAGGTGCAAGCACCCACTGCTTTTGCACTTGTGGGCAGTCATGTTGGAACTTGAAGGGGGCATCCCCAAACTGTTCACACAAAGTTGGGAGCATGACATTTTCTAAAATATCTTGGTATGTTGACGCCTTAAGGCTTCCCCTCACTGGAATTAAAGAGCAAAGCCCAACCCCTTAAAAACAACCCCACACCATAATCCCCCCTCCGCCAAATGATTTGGACCAGTGCACACACCAAGGCCCATAAAGACATGGATGAGCGGGTTTGGGGTGGAGGAACTTGACTGGCCTGCACAGAGTCCTGGAAAAGAAAGGAGAGAGGAGGCACCTCTAAGTGTATTATAACAAAGATTTATTGGAAAAAGACATAAAACCACTCACAAATGTAGAGGAGTAAGTAAGCCTGTATAGATGTCCTTAGTGAAGCGTCAAATTTCCCCAGGCAATGATGGAGGATGAGGAAGGAAGTCCATGCTCCGTGATGGAACTGCCGACTGAATCGGTAGCAAGGGCTTCCCAGAAGATGTAGGCTAGTTGGAGGACGGGCCGATATCGAGGCCTGGATCACAAACACCGTCTTGATGGAGGAAGTGACATAACTAACACGTGACTAGTTTCTGAGCTGGCTGGCTGCGAAGACGCTTGCAGCGGCGCTCCTTCATCAATAGCGAGGACATTGAGCTAATGCAGACCTCTGTCTGCTTTTTATGTTGCCAAAGAGGGAGGGATTTAGGATAAACAAATATGGACCCAAAATAATGAAAAATAAGGCCGGGGAAACTACATGGAAGGGGAAGGCACAGGGGAAAGGAATTAGAAGTAATTTGGTATTATATAATGATAATGATAAATTTTGAAAAAAAAATATATATATATATAATTTTTTTTTTTTTTTTTAAATTTATCATTATCATTATATAATTGCGTCAATTGCGTGCTCTACAACTGCGGGAGGGGGAGGTCCGCCCTTAGCGTTCCTTCCTCCACGAGGTCACGGATGGTTCCTGTCCGGACCCGCCATTGCCCGCTCAACATGACGTTAGGATCCCAGGCGTATCAGCCAGCTTCGGGGATACATGGTAGGTCGGACACCAGTCTTTCTTTTTTTCACTATTTAACCTCCCCCTCGGCATCCTCCTTCTTTGGGTCAGCACCTTGTTTTTCACCATTCCCTCCATATCTCCAGGCTACCCGCCACCCCATGCGGTCACTAATCTTTTTTCCACCCTTTCACACCCACTCTCGCTCTATGCACGCTGTATTTTCCTCACACCCACTCTTTTCTTTCACCCAGCTTCTATCCTTCCCACTTTTCACATCAGTTCTTTTTCATCCATTCTTAACCTTTATTTCACACTATTGACAGCACCATGCTACATCATTTTTTCTTCTCCTTTCACACACACAACAGATTTGGAAGGTCCATTTCCCCATCATTCTCTCACCACCCACCTACCGCGGACCCCCCCTCTCTGGCTGCTCTCCATGGGACCCTTCAGCTCCCTGGTCAGGCTTTGGTCCGCCACCATTACACGGGAATCCAACTTCCATTTAGTTTCATCAACCTGTGAGTAAGTTATACTCCTGTGTAACATCATTATTCCCTTTTAATTTGTATACTATAGCCTTACATTCTCCAATACTTTCTCAAACTTATTGTTCTTTTGTAGATACATTCAAATACATAGATCTCTGAAGAAGGGAGATGTAGCTCCCGAAACGCGTCAGATCAATATGTAGCAAAATCTACCATCATGAAACTACTATTACCGCATCTAGGCTATTATCTAAACCAAGTGGTTACACCAGGATACCTATTAGCGTCCAATATTGTACATGTTATTACACTATGCTATTACGGCCATTGAGCTATGCTATGTGATATCTTTACATGCTATCATTATTCGCTACACTTGTCTATACAATGTAATAAAATTATATATTGTTTTACATATTTATTGTGGTATTCATTTAATCTCCAGCCATTAGCACCAACCTCATACAAAGTCCCACGGGCCATTTTTCTCTGTGTTCATATGTAATTTGGGATGGAGGCGTGCTTGGGCGGGAACCAGACCATTGCCCTCTTTGATTATCATTATTTAATACCAAATTTCTATATAGATATAGATATAGATATAGATGTAGATGTATATGTATATGTATATATATATATATATATATATATATATATATATATATATATATATATATATATATATATATATATATATATAATAAGTGTATAAAATTCTGAAGGGGAAAAAAAATAAAATAAACATTGAAGTATATGTATATATACATACACATGCATACATATATCTAGTTGGCAGTACATATTCATGATAGCAAGTACCAAAGGAAATGTACATACAGTAAAACCTTGGTTTGAGAGTAACTTGGTTTGAGAGCGCTTTGCAAGACAAGCAAATTTAAAAAAAAAATTTTGATTTGATATGCAAGCGATGTCTTGATATACAAGTAGCTTCATGTCACAACTGGGTATAAAAGAGAAGAGAGGCGCCTCTAAGTGTAGCAATATTGTTACATTTAATGAAGGTTCAATATTTAGCAGCTCACATGGTTGATGATTAAAACAGGCACATCTAAGTATGCAGGCATCCGGGGTAAAGCTTTCCACATAGACCATCCTCTGCACTGTAATCTTCATCACACCCTTCCACGCTGCGCTCCAAAGTCTCGCTTTCAGATCACTCTACTGCAGGGTAGTCTTCCCAATCACAATTGCAGACTGACATCGGTAAGAGCCAGTGGTGCAGAAGATGGTCTATGTGGACAGCTTTAACCCGGATGCCTGCATACTTAGATGTGCCTCTTTAATCATTTACCATGTGAGTTGCTAAATGTTGTACCTTCATTAAATGTCCCCATACTGCTACACTTAGAGGCGCCTCTCTTCTCTTTTATACTCTGTAGCTCCTGCTGGATTTTGCTTCTAATCCCCTTGTGGAGGCACCATTTGTGGATGGACATTTTATGATGACACAACCTATCACATATAATCTTTGTATATAGACTATAAACTGAAAGACTTATGAATAAATAGTTGTGGAACGGATCATCTGAGTTTCCATTATTCCTTATGGGAAAATTTGCTTTGATATAAGAGTGCTTTGGATTACAAGCATGTTTCCGGAACGAATTATGCTCGCAATCCAAGGTTTTACTGTATATGAGAGGATACAATGGATATTGAAACGACAATAACATTGTTTTTAAATAAATATATAAATAAATTAATTATATATGAAGATATATGTGATAAATGTAACCTAAATATCTTATTGAAAATATAATGAACCAAATAAATGTATAGTGATTGACACATACACACTTGAGCCTAAAAAAAAATTTTTTGCATGTATGAAGTATAAAATGTCATGAGAATAGATAAATGATTTTTTTATAGTTATTTGTGATAGCATGTAAATGTTATATATATTGCAATGACATTTACATGTTAAAATCTTTGTTATAAAAAGATAGAATGTACAAAAAAAACTTAGCATGTGTGAGGAGGTGAAAAAAGTGCTTAAATAAAGCACCTACTGTACATATACCCTTGTAGGACACGCCCATGTAAACATGACATGCTGTTGCATATCAGTGCCCATGGGATGTCCCCACCTTGCACATGCACCACAGAGTCCTCCTGACCTCAACCCGATAGAACACCTTTGGGATGAATTAAGGTGAAGAATGCGAGCCAGGCCTCTTCTAGTCCAACATCAGTGCCTGACCTCACAAATGCGCTTCTGGAAGAATGGTGAAACATTCCCATAGACACTCCTAAACCTTGCGGACGGCCTTCCCAGAAGAGTTGAAGCTGTTATAGCCGCAAAGAGTGGGCCAACTCAATATTGAACCCTACGGACTAAGACTGGGTTCATGTGTCAAAGTTAAAGTTCATGTGTGTGTAAAGGCAGGCGTCCCAATACTTTTGGTAATATAGTGTATTTAGTAGATAGATAGATTTAATAAATAGAGCCCCAAAAAGTAACAAAAGGTGAAAACCTTCCTGTTACTTATTAGACATAGACAGTAATGCTATCAAGAGACATTTGTGTATCCAGTAGTGCACAATGCAGCTCTGACATCAATAGGATTACAAAGTTTCCATTGCACTTGCAAGAAGCGATCATTTGTTTAATGTGAAGATCACAGATGTAATGTAGAGTGCTTATAATCAAATATCCTTCATTTTCATAAGGCAGATCTGGGAAAGCTGTGAAATCAAATCCCATCACCTGCATTGCATCATCTGAATGTCTAAAATCACATTTGAAGCCCAATGTTTGCCTGGGATGACCTGAATAAGAACCTTTCATTCGTAGATATCCCTGAAGACCGTATTGTATGAATATCATCAAGGAAATAATGTTTTTACCACCTTCTCCTATTTTCTATTTTATTGTGACCCCAGTTAGATGCTAAAATAATACATTTTATATAAAATCAAATGAAATATTGGTTTTTAAAAGCAGAAATCTATTTAACCGCTTCCCCTTAGGTGGACGTCATATGACGTCCTGGGGTTTAAGTGGGGATATCTGAACAATGCCTGCAGATATCATGTTTTTCCTCAGGCGATTCCCTTCCCCATAAGAAACATCTCTCCCCTCCCGCCCCCCTCCGGTGCTGCTACCGGCTCGTCGATCGGCGAGCTGGAGAAGAAATCAGCCACAGAAGTGTACCATAGGGACTGCGAGGACCAGATGGTCTCAATAAGGAATTAACAAACCAGGTGAGAGACAAAAAGCCTGAGCTGGATTGTTCAGACCCAAAGTCATCTCAAAAACCTGGTCTGGGTTACACTAGCCCTGTACATAGGACAGAAAGTGAGGGGAAATATATCGCCCCTCGATGACTTCCCTTTCCTTATGTCACAGTGTATATATATATATATATACACACTGTGCATGGTCTACAAGTGAACTCCTTATATTCCAACACTCTCGTATGCATACACTCCAGTGATACCAAATATTTCACTGCTACCACCATAAACTCATAGATATAACAAAAATAAAGCAACAGTGTATCACTTTAAAGGTAGAGCTGTGAATATCAAAAGGAACAATGTATCATTCCAATATAAATCCGTAAACACAAGTCCATAAAAGAAAAACACCCGGTGCTGATCTTCGTGAGAAAGATAAGTGAAAGCTCTTTTAACCACTTGCCGACTGCTCACTGGGCTGCTACTGCGGCAAAGTGGCTCGTTATCGTCTGGCGACGTAGACCTACGTCACCAGACTCTCCCCTCTCTCGGCGGCGCGCGCGCGCCACCGGAGGTTCGCTCCCGCTGTATTCAGACACAGCGGGAGTCGGGCCAGGGGAGGAGAGGCAGTGATCACTGCTGCTCTTCCCCGATCGTCGGGGATCGAGTGAGGAAATCCGCCCGCTTGTGTAAACAAAAGTGGGCGGATCTCCTCTGTGACAGGCAGGGACGGATCACAGGATTCAGCATAGCTCAACCCACGATCTGTGCCTGTGTCACACAACCCCCTCCCCCCACACACGTCAGTGAGCATGAGGCATACATTTAACCCCTTGATCACCAATAAAGTTAACCCCTTCCCTGCCAGTGTCATTATTACAGTAACAGTGCATATGCATAGCACTGATTACTGTAGTAATGTCACTGGTACCCCCAAAAGTGTCAAAAATGTCAGTCAGGGGTCCGATCTGTCCGCCGCAATGTCGCAGTCCCGCAAAAAAAATCGCAGATCGCCGCCATTACTAGTAAAAAAAAATAAACAATAAAAATGACAGAAATCTTTCCCGTAGTTAGTAAACGCAATAACTTTTGCGCAAACCAATCAAAATACGCTTATTGTGATTTCTTTTTACCAAAAATATGTAGCAGAAAACAAATTGGCCTAAAATGTTAAAACATTTTTATTTTTTATTTTTTTGGGGGGAATTTTATATATCAGAATGTAAAAAATATTGTTTTTTTTTTTTTTTCAAAATTGTCGCTCTTTCAAAAATTAAAAATCGCACAGGTGATCAAATACCACCAAAAGAAAGCTCTATTTGTGGGGAAAAAAGGACATCAATTTAATTTGGGTACAGCGTCGCACGACCGCGCAATTGTCTGTTAAAATAACGCAGTGCCGAATCCCAAAATATAGCCTGGTCAGGAATGGGGTAAAATCTTCTGGTCTTAAAGCGGTTAAAAATACGCTCATTGAGAATTTTGTTGTCAAAGACATGTAGCTAAATACATTTTGGCCTAAATATATGACAAAAATTGAATATATTGGATATTTTTTAACTGTCAAAGTAGAAAATGTCAATTTTCTCGCAAAATTTTTGCTCTTTTTTTATTAATATCGCAAAAAATGAAAAGTGCAGAGGTGAGTAAATACCACCAAAAGGAAGCTCTGTTTGTGGGGAAAAAAGGACGTAAATTTCGTTTGGGTACAGGGTTTCTTGACCGCCCAATTGTCAGTTAAAGTCGCACAGTGCCAAGTTGCAAAAAGTGGCCTGGACATTAAGCAGGAAATCCTCCGGTGGTAAAGTGGTTAAAATGTTGTGATATTCTTCCTTATTCCAAGGATTCGTTTCAAACCTCCAAAACACGTACAGCAAGTGATCCCCCTCCCAGCGGATGGCAAACTCACCAGCTATTGTTGCCTTCCATTCGCATGGTCGGCATAATCGCTTGTTTGTTAGTTAGACAATTCCAAGACATAAATCAGAGCACAGTTAAATAAGTCAAATATCATGTGGAAACAAATGGCATAGTAACCAACCAATCTGAAATTTATTATACAAATCTTATAAAAAAGCTGGTCACATTTATTACAGGTAAAATAGGCGTTAGACAAAATGGATCATGTATGTTGTATTAAAACCGAATCCTTATCTCACCACCGTTTGATGCCACCTGCACATCCCGGTGTCTGGGTCACGTCCAAGCACTCCCCGATGCGTTTCGTCACTTCTGATTTCGTCACAGGGGGTTCCATTGTTGCTGGGGTAAATCTATTGTTACTGGGAAGGGTCTATTTTTGCTGGCTGCAGAGGATCTGTTCTACTGCTTTTCTTGATCTATCATTTACAAATTCCATAGAAATTACTTAGCTTTACAAAATGATACTTGGCTCTGTATTCTCTAAAAGGGGCAGCGCTGAGAGTTGGTGCGTGTGGGGGGTGGATCAAGAAACAGTGCTCAAAGATGGGTAGGGGGCGAAGACAAGAATTGACTCACAAAGAGAAGTTCCTGCACCTATTTTGTGAGAGAAAATAAATCAAAGCAACGGTTTCACTTACACGATAAGTACCGTATATACTCGAGTATAAGCCGAGTTTTTCAGCATGTTTTTTCATGCTGAAAATGCACCCCTCGGCTTATACTCGAGTCACTGACTGGAGAGTCTTTTTAAAAATGGCGCCGCTCGGCGCCGACGTGTCACTGCGCATGTGCCGCATGCCCGAGAATAGCCGAACACCCGAGCATCGGCGGCGCATTTGCGGTGACGTATGGCGGCGCCGGGTGGCGTGATTTTTAAATCGAAGACGACGCCTCACCGACAGGTAAGCGAGACGCCTCCGCAGCCCCTGCATTTCCTCATGCAGTGCTGCGGGCATGGTACAGGACATTCTCCTGTACCATGCCCGCAGCACGGCATCTCCTGTGCCATGCCTGTAATTACTGTGCCATCCCTATACCTACTGTGCCATCCCTATACCTACTGTGCCATCCCTATACCTACTGTGCTATACCTACTGTGCCATCCCTATACCTACTGTGCCATGCCTGTACATACTGTGCCATGCCTATACCATCACCTGTGCTATGCCTATACCATCACCTGTGCCATGCCTATACAATGCCTGTACCATGACCTGTGCCATTCCTGTATCATGACCTGTGACATGCCTGTACCATGACCTGTGACATGCCTGTACCATGACCTGTGCCATGCCTGTACCATGACCTGTGACATGCCTGTACCATGACCTGTGACATGCCTGTACCATGACCTGTGCCATGCCTGTACCATGACCTGTGCCATGCCTGTACCATGACCTGTGACATGCCTGTACCATGACCTGTGACATGCCTGTACCATCACCTGTGCCATGCCTGTACCATCACCTGTGCCCTGACCTGTGCCATGCCCTTACTATGACCTGTGCAATGACTGTATTATGACCTGCACCATCTCCTGTACCATGCCCACAGCCCCTGTTTTGTGTCTCGTGGTGGTCCAGTTGGGTTCAGTAGCTGCTGCATTTCCCACCCTAGGCTTATACTCGAGTCAATAAGTTTTCCCACTTTTTTGTGCTAAAAGTAGGGGTCTCGGCTTATATTCGGGTCGGCTTATACTCGAGTATATAGGGTAAGTGGAATGCCAGCTGTAATGTAAAGTTTCATGAAGATACAGACTGAGCTTTGGTGTATGAGAGGTATGTGCACATTTATGTTTAGAGGGCATATGATATAAGAAAAACCTGTTTGGTTGGGTCTGTATTTCCTAAGCTAGGTCTGGGCTCAATGACATTGAGGCTATAAATATCAGATTGAGGTGTAATAATTCGCCAAATTTCATTTAAAATAGCTTTTTTACATTTTGGAGAACTTTGTAAGATTAAATCATCTGTTGGCTTCTTAACATTATCCATCACCCTTGGTTGTGAGATCCAGAGATAAGCCAATTGGTAGTAGGTGAATCAAATAAATCTGAAGGCTGCTTTTATTTTTAACCACTTCGGGACCGGAAGGTTTTTTTCCCCTTAATGACCAGACCATGTTTTGCGATTCGGCACTGCGTTACTTTAACTGACAATTGTGCGGTCGTGCGACACTGTACCCAAATACAATTGATGTCCCTTTTTTCCCACAAATAGAGATTTCTTTTGGTGGTATTTGATCACCTCTGCGCCTTTTTATTTTTTTTCCGCTACAAACAAAAAAAAAAAAACAACAATTCTAAAAAAAAAAAAACAATATTTTTTACTTTCTCCTATAAAACATTCCCCAAAAAAAAAAAAAATCATCAGTTTAGGCCAATTTGTTTTCTTCTACATATTTTTGTTAAAAATAAAAAAATCCCAATAAGTGTATATTGATTGGTTTGCACAAAATGTATCGCATCTACAAACTACGGGAAAGATTTATGTCATTTTTTTTTTCTTTACTAATAATGGCGATCTGCGATTTTTTTTGCGGGAATGCGACATTGCGGCGGACAGATCGGACCCCTAACTGAAATTTTTGACACTTTTTGGGGGACCAGTGACATTACTACAGTAATCAGTGTTAAACATATGCACTGTCACTGTACTAATGACACTGGCAGGGAAGGGGTTAATACCAGGGGCGATCACAGGGGTAAATGTGTCCCTAGGGGGTGCTTTCTAACTGTGGATGGGGATAGGCTTGCTGCATGAACACAGAAACCTGTGTTTCTAAAAAAGGGGATCCCTGTGTTCATTAGTGACAGAACAGCGGTCTGCCATTCTGTCTCCACAGGGAGTGATCGCGGGTGCAAATGGGTAGGTGGTTTTGCAGGATAGAGCCAATCTGCCACCATAAAACTACAGCGGCTGGTCGGCAAGTGGTTAACATAATTTTGTGCAGATAATAAGCCAATACTAAAGTAGTTTTACCACAATGATGTGAAAAAGTCCTGCTATTAAGACTGCATACAGCGGACGGACAGTCTGACAATTCATCACTTAAGTTTATTTTTTCATTATATGTAGAGCTCTTTTGTCATTATGTGTTATACATGTCCTTTTTTTCCCCCATAAGCTCCTACTTTGGGAATGTTTTTAATACGTGGTTTCAAAAAAATGTTTACATATTATTTTTTGTATAATTGATTGATTACTTGGGCATCGTGCAAAGTCCCCTTCTTTTCCCCTTTTTGCACTTGTGGTGGGTGCTGGGACAGATACCATATATATTCCTGTAGCCACTTGATTTATGGTTTATATCACAAAATGACCTTGCCCTTCTATATTTCAGGTCCAAAGAAGACAGAGGGCAGTCAACCCTACATCTGCATACCCCCCCCCCTACTCTCTACCCCCCCCTCCACTTTACTTTCCCTATTTTTGTCCTTTGCTCTCATATCAAAGACTCACTGTTACACATTAAGCTTTTTGGATCAGATACCCATGTCAGGAGTCTGGTTCTTGAGTGCGTTCTTTACTCAAATTTCTATACTTTGATATCTATCAGTTCTTATTATATCCTATTAATTATTATATCTTATTAATCCTGTTTAGTGTTGAGCGAACACGGACTGTATTATTACACGATGCCATTAGTAGGCATGGCTGTGATGGCTTCTATGGCACACCAGTTAAACGCTTGTTGATTGGCTGTTGAAAGCCCGCCATTAAAAGCATGCCATTACATACAAAACAGGAAATAAAATTACCGAACACGGATTTTAAACCCGAACATACAGTAAAGTTTTCGGGTCCGTGTCCGTGACCCGAAAACTTTACTGTATGTTCGGGTTTAAAATCCGTGTTCGGTCATTTTATTTCCTGTTTTGTATGTAATGGCGCGCTTTTAATGGCGGGCTTTCAACAGCCAATCAACAAGTGTTTAACTGGTGTGCCATAGAAGCCATCACAGCCATGCCTACTAATGGCATGGCTGTGATTGGCCAGCTGAAGCATGTGACCCAGGTCTTTATAAGCTCGAGACACAGCGCGCTGTGCGTCAGTCTGCTGTAGTGTAGGGAGAGAGCACACATAATGGTTCTGGCTGCTGCTGATTGGGGACAGACAGGGAAAAACAACATTGGGGCTGAAAAGAATGCAGGGACAGGTCGGAGTGTAGGCAGGGAAAGATATTTGAGCATTTTAGGGACAGGCTGGAGAGAGTAGGCAGGGACAGATAGGAGACACAGGACAGAACAATCGTCCGTTAGCGATCTACATAGATTTTGCTGTGTGGGGGGTGGTGCAGTGAACGATCTTTTTGCCCTCACTTGAGCCCACTGAGGAGGAGGAGGAGGAGGGAGAAAAAATATATTTTTATCAGTCTGTTGTGTGCAGCGTTCAGCTATATTTTACTACACAGTGCTGTTCTAATCTGCTATTTAAAAATTACAAATTTAAAGGGGAATTTTTTTTTTTTTTCCCTTCATAGCCTGCTGCTGACCGTGACATAAAACATAAGACACCGCTGTGTTCACATGTGCTATTGAAAAATCACCAATTTTATATACTTTTTTCTATTCCGCTATTCAATATACACCCTTTTGGGGTAAAAAAAATTAAATTGCGGCATAGTCTGTATCGGTACGTGTGAGATACACCTTCCAAATTCTCATCCTCTACCGCCTCCTCATCCGGTCAGCGTAACACCTTCACCACCAACTTCAGCACAGCCAGGGGTAAATGACAGCAGGCAGTTTTAAAACTTGCCTGTTTGGGGGAAAAACCACACACCGTGCAGGAGTTGTGGAGGAGCATGGAACAGCAGACAAATGAGTGGTTGCTGCCAGCGAGCCTCAAGCCCGGCCTGGTGGTGTGGAATAACGGGCAAAATCTCATAGCAGCTCTGGGCCTAGCCGGTTTGACGCACATCCCTTGCCTGGCGCATGTGCTGAATTTGGTGGTGCAGAGGTTCCTTAAAAATGTGGCACAGGATGAGGAGGAGGAGGAGGATGAAGAGGTAACATTTCCAAGGCTTTCAGGGCAGTCATTCACAAGTGGCTCCGAGGGTGGGTTCCTGCACCCACAAACGCCAGGTACACAATTGTCCAGCAGGGACACAGTTCTGGAGAATGAGGAGGAGGAGATGGAGGAGGAGATGGAACCATGTTCCCAGCAGGGTGGCACCCAGCTCATGGCCATCACTGGTGCGTGGCTGGGGGGATACAGAGGACACGGACGATACACCTCCCACAGAGGACAGCCTTTCGTTGCCTCTGGGCAGCCTGGCACACATGAGCGATTACATGCTGCAGTGTCTCCACAACGACCGCCGAGTTGCCCACATTCTAACTTGTGCTGATTACTGGGTGGCCACGCTGCTGGATCCCCGTTACAAGGACAACGCACCGTCCACAATTCACTCACTGGAGCCCGATCGCAAGATGCGCGAGTACAAGCGCACGCTGGTAGACGCAATGCTGCTGGCATTCCCACCTGACAGCGGGGCCACAGTGGAAGCACAAGGCAGAGGAGGAGGAGGAGGAGGAGGTCGCAAACGCAACCAGGGCACCGCCAGCACCTCAGAAGGCAGGGTTAGCATGGCCGAAATGTGGAAAAGCTTTGTCAGCACGCCACAACAAACAGCAGCACCAGCAGCTCAGATGGAACGTCTTAGCAGGAGGCAGCATTTCACCAACATGGTGGAGCAGTATGTGTGCACACGCCTACATGTAGTGAATGAGGGGTCTGCCCCCTTCAACTTCTGGGTCTCCAAATTTGGCACATGGCCTGAGCTTGCCCTTGGAGGTGCTGGCGTGCCCTGCAGCCAGTGTATTATCTGAACGGGTATTTAGCACGGCTGGGGGTGTTATCACAGACAAGCGCAGCCGCCTGTCCAGAGACAATGTGGACAAGCTCATGTTCATTAAAATGAACCAGGCATGGATTCCACAGGACTTTTCCGTACCTTGTGCAGAATAGAGATGGATACCGACCTTACCCAGCCATTGTTCTATTTTTAATCTTTCTCACTCTTTTGGGGTGTACCCTCATTTAAAATGACTGAAAAAAAGCAGTGTTGGCTACCTCATCCTCCTCCACCGCCGCTTCCACCTACACCGCCACATCCACCACCACCTCAACCTCCCTCCTACTCCATATGGGCCTCGTCCTTCACAGATGAAGAAAATTGTTTTATTTTTCATTTTTTTTTGTTGTTTTAAGTTATTTCCCTATCCACATGTGTTTGCAGAGCACTTGCCATGCTCTTAACTACATTTTGCTGCCATTTGCAGCACTCTAGCCCTTTCCATTGTTTTTTAGAGCCATTTTAGTACCTGAAAGTTCGGGTCCCCGTTGACTTCAATGGGGTTCGGTGTCCGGGAAACGTTCGGTAAAAGTCCGGGACACGGACCCGGACTTTCTTTTAAAGTTCGGCCGAACCCGTCGAACACGGACATCCAGGTGTCTGCTCAACTCTAATTATGACATGTTCACAGTGTCTTAGTTAGCGCTGCACTGGTTTTTATTTTTTCCGTTTGATACAATCTATGTCGGTTGTAGTGTTAGCTGCTTTATTACTTTCTAATCATCATCATTTACACTTCACATTGGTTAGCACAGTTTGACATCCATAAAATACTTCCTAAGTCACTTTACCTCCTAGGCATACAAGGTGTGGTTGAGGGGTTTGTGCATCCAATATTGGAGTATACACGGTAGTTATAGCGCCTTTAGATGCTGGATCACACAGACATACGTGTTCAAATGGTGTTTGAAGAGAGGAGGGCGGTTTGATTACCTGAGTGACAAAATTGTTAATTTTAGAGTATGTAAACAATTTGTGTACATTTTTAATAGCTGGGAAACTAAGGGTCTCTGTCCGGGAGATTCGATAAAAAAACATCCTATTACCCTTACTTGTCCCACATGAACCGTGTTGGTGTTCTTTTTAGATTATATATGGGATATGGGACTGTTTTCACATTATTTTTTTTAATTACAGCCTAATTGGATGATATATGGGAATGTTTTCACATTATTATTATTATTATTATTATTTTTAATTACAACCTAATTGGATGATATATGGGAATGTTTTCACATTATTATTATTATTATTTTTAATTACAACCTAATCGGATGATATATGGGACTGTTTTCACATTTTTATTTTTTTATTTTTTAATTACAACCTAATTGGATGATATATGGGACTGTTTTCACATTTTTTTCTGGACACTTATAATCTAATTGGATAATATATGGGACTGTTTTCACATTATTATTATTTTGTTCTTTTTAATTACAACCTAATTGGATGATATATGGGAATGTTTTCACATTTTTTTAAAAAAATTACAACCTAATTGGATGATATATGGCACTGTTTTCACATTTTTTCTGGACACTTATAATCTAATTGGATAATATATGGGACTGTTCTCACTTTCTTTTTTTTTCTCTTTTTTACGTACAACCTAATTGGATTATATAAGGTATATTTTCAAGGTTTTGACTTTTTTCTGCACATGATTTATGATGATTGCGTAATTGATGAGTGGCATTGTTTATATGCACCTTTGAATCTACATTTGATCTTTTATATTAGGGGTGCTTCACTGTTAGTAGGTTTACATATTGTATATAGTTTGTTAAAGACAAACAATAGTATTCAATAATATGAAAAGAAAGCCTCAGGTCAAGTAGGACATTTTAACGACACCAAGAAAAAACGATAACCAAATGTTATAACAAATTTTATTAATACATGATGTTTTAAAAAAAAAAAATACATATTAAAATGTATATCTCTCATATGTATATGCAGGGCTTTTTTTCTCAGAGAATAGGTGCAGGAACTCCACCTTTTAAGTTACTTTGTGTCTCCGCCCCCTACCCACCTCCGAGCACTAACCCTTGGTTCCACCCCTTCCAACCTCCAAGCACTGACCCTTGGTTCCACTCCCTACCCAGCTTCCAGTACAGCCACTTTTAGAGAATATAGAGCCAAGTTTAATTTTTTATTGGAATGTATAGAATTAGGTTATGATAACAAGAAAAGCAATAAAATAGATCCAGCAGTAATAGACGTGCCCCCCCCCAGCAGCAATAGACCCCCCAGAAGCAGAAAAAAAAACTCCCAGCAACCAGCATCAATAGACTCTCTAGCAGCCAGCAACAGTAGACCCCTCCCTAAACAGTAGATTCCTTCTAGCAATAATTAGCCCTCAGTATCAAAAGATCCTCCACCAGCAACAATAGATTGCCATGCAAAAATAGATCCCCTCCAGCGACAATAGATCTCCCAGCAGCCAGCATCAGTAGATCCTCCAGCACCCATCGGAGGTGGCGGAATTGCGTTCCCCCGCGTTCCCACTGAAAAAAAGCCCTGTGTATATGTATATGTAAAATGTATATCCCTCATATGAATGAGTTACATATGAACCCCACAGATCACATTCAAAAAGATGTGAAGTTGCACCCCAATGCAACATTGAAACGTCTTCCTCAGGGCGTATTGAAAAAAGAGTAGATTAAAATTTGTAGCACTGGTCAATCCAAAAAAGGAACACCCCAGAAGATTAGGGGACAAGACCACACTAAAAGAGGGGGGGGGAATTTAAGGGACATGTTGCCAATATGACCCGGACCTGGAAGTCTCTCAGGTCAGTGTAGTCCTATGAAGTGGTACATACCACCTAATGGGACAACACTGACCTGAGAGACTTCCAGTGACAGTTGTCAGCCTTGCCAAATAATATTGGGGTATCTCTATTACACCATGGGATGTTGATCTCCTTAGTGGGCTTTTTAAGGTCCTTCCAAGTGGGTGTACGCTGAACCCACATCTTTTTAGACATCTTGGGACATGGAATGTGCCACATTTAAATTCTAGCTAGATCTACCAACATTTCATCCCCCTTTTTCTAAGATCCACACCTGTTGCGCAACAGGATCATGTTGGCAACCTGTTCCTTGAAATTCCTCTCCCCTCCTCTTTTGGTGGTTGGTGTCAGTTGCCAAGAGTGTAAATTTGTGTTTATTAAAAATCTTACAAACATGCAACATAATAAAAACATATTTACATATATATACAAAATAAATAAATGATATCTAAACAAACAAAAATAGCTTACTTCGGCATAGAAAACAAACTGGCTTATTTTTCGAGTAAAAAAAAGGAACTAAATATACAAACCAAGACGTATGTTATTAATATTATTATTATAATAACAATAATGCCCCACAACAAAGCCCTGACCTCCACCTAAACACACCCTCAGACTCAGAAACGATTAGGCTACATTCACTCCTGAGCGTAGCGTTTTCGCGCGTTTTTTTACCGCGATTTTTACCACGATTTACAGGCGTTTTTTGTGCAGGCGTTTTTTGATTGAATAGATACCAATGGAAAACGCCTGTAATCTGCCCAAAAAGAAGCTCATGTACTTTTTTGAGCGTTGGGCGTTTTGTAAACAGCGTCAAAACGCTCAGATGTGAACAGGGGCCATTGAAATGAATAGGATTTGTCTTGTTGGGCGTTTTGAGAGCTGATCCTAGAGTAGAAAAACTCCCCAAAAACGCCTAGATGTGAACGGAGACTTAGTGTTGTGTAAAAAGTGTGCTGGATAAATAAAGTAAAGCTGCAAACCTTAGAAAAAATTAAATATTGAAAACTGAAGAAAGCAGGTGCGCTGAACTTATAAGGGTTAACCCCTTTGGGGTAGAGATGAACCAATAACGTGATTCAAATAACTTTGGATCAACCAATAGTGATACAAAGTGACGTGATGTCAAAGATTGTTGGATATAACCAAATATTGAGTGCCACAGTGCAAAAATTGAAAGGAATTAAAACTGGTGTACTACAAAATCAATATATATATAAGTCACACTTGTACATAAATGACAAAATTATAGCAGAATAGGTAAGGTGCAGTCCAATCCAAACAAAGTCCATGTTGTAATGTGAAATAAATAAATCCTCAGTGTCAAATTCACAGCAACTAGGGTGCAGGTGATCCCACCACCATATCTGGATTGGCTCCTTACCAGAGAATGGAAATGTAAGGGCGTATAAATGACACAATCCAGATGAGAGATTACCCAAATAGGATCCCAGCTGTAAAACACCACTCAGAAGAGAGGATGAGCCTCTTACCAGATGGCTATTAGAATAGGGCTATGCACACGCTCTCCTGAAGATGGATGGTCTCCCTTGTTGGTAAACTGGGTCTGGATATGTCCCCTCTGGTGCCTTTGAGTGTCTCACGGTATCCCAAAAATAAAAGATCGTACAATAGTGCAGTACCCTTCAACTTATTTGAATCACGTTATTGGTTCATCTCTACCCCAAAGGGGTTAACCCTTATAAGTTCAGCGCACCTGCTTTCTTCAGAAATGATTACACATTTATCCCATGCATGCAGCCATTTTACAAAAATCTGATCTTTTAAAAATCTAGGAAAAGAAAAGCTGCACACCCAGAGACTGAAAGACAGCAGTTACTGGGATGTGGCATTCCTCCAGGCCTTTGTCCAGGCTCCCGGCCCCCACCTGTCCTTCTCAAGACCCCAAATCTTCCCAACCTCACCCAGAATGTTGTGCACCACCACCTCGACAGGAAGGACTTTTTTTTCAGAGTGGAACGTGCATTCCACATGAAGTAACAAACTACTAAGCTAACTAGAAAAAGTGTCTCAAAATCAAAATCCCAATGCATCTCAAGAGACTCGTACGACCACTCTGCATAATTCAAGCAGGAAAGGAAAGGGATACCCAGAGCCCCACCCACCTGCTTATAGACTTCTATATTGAAGGGGCACTGAAGCAAGAAATAGTCCATCGTCTCCTCCACCCCACCACACTCCACTCTTGGACAATCATGGTTCTCCACAGAGTAATGCTTCAAATTGCCCTTCACATAGATTCTGCCATAGAATGAGTGCCAGGCCAAGTCCCAAAACTTTAAAGGGATTCTTTCCAGATTAATCAAATGCAGACCCTCCCTCATAACAGGGCCTGGGCAATCCCTTAAGGCTAGTGCCTCGCTAAAGGCAGATTCAACAACCCTCCTCTCCAGGACCTTCCTAGGAAGAGTCCATGTAAAGTATCTTTTCCCAATTGTTAATCATTGTGTGTAACAAAACGAGAGATGAGGACATTTGAAGGTCATATGAACACACGAAAGGTGCTGACAGTAATAACAGGTATACAGAGGTATGTGTACATTTATATTTACAGGTTATTGTGTGGGGAAAAAAAGTTGTTTGGCTGGATTCTTTTGTATTGTGAATATACAGTGATTATAAGCGGCAGCAGGAAAGTTTGAAGATGAATGGAACAGATTACAATGTATGGCCATTGAATTAGGATCAGGAGATGATCACTTACAGGTAATTGTAAACCTTTTCATAACTCCACAAAAAGAAATGAATAAACTAGTATAGGCCAGGTGACACCTGTGTCTTACATAAGCTAATGATAGGTATGGGGGGGGGGGGGGGTGGTTAGGGGTAAAGATGGATTTTCTTGAAGAGGTCTCACTTCCAGGGTCTCAGAGCATACTAGAAAAAATCATGCACCAATGGAAGGAGCACCAGGCCAAATGATAAAAAGAATCTATTTGGAAAAAAAAAAAAAGATAAAAAGAATCTAAATTAATACATTGTTTTATACAGAAAACACATTTTGGGAGCCAGAAAGCACTTACCATTTATTAGGGGTTTCAGTTCAAATAAGAGACTTGAAAGGACTCAAAATAGGAATTTATGTAATGCGGAACCTAAGAGAGTTACTGGTAGTGATGGGCCCGGGCGTGCTCAAATTGAGCCCACCAGGAAGCCATAACTGCACACCGCCAGCACTGCACTTGGCGGTGTGCAGTGCTGGTTTCCTGGCAGGCTCGATCTGAACAGGCCCAAGCCCATCGCTAGGTACTAGCCATCAGCATCTACATGAGCAATCAAGATATCTTGATTGCTCATACAAATACTCTTGGCTAGAAACTATCCTTGTCCAGTAATTTACTTCCTTACATAAAAATATCATCTTCAGCTCTGGAAGATTTACCCCCTTTCCTGACCAGGCCATTTTTGCAATATGGGACTGTATTGCTTTAAAGGAGTTGTAAAGGCAGAAGGTGCATTCAATGCATTGAGATAAAAAAAATCTCAGCCATCCGGGACTCTCTCTCTCCTGATTGGCTAAGACACAGCAGTGACGCCGTTGGCTCCCGCTGCTGTCAATCAAACTCAGTTAACCAATCAGGAGAAAGAAGGGGTGGGGCCGAACAGCAGCTCAGTGTCTGAATGGATACACATAGCTGCAGCCTGGCTCGGGTGCCCCCATAGCAAGCTGCTTGCTTGGGGGGCACTCAACAGGAGGGAGGGGCCAGGAAAGCCAAAGAGGGACCCGAGAAGAGGAAAATACAGGCTGCTCTGTGCAAAACCAACTGCACAGAGGAGGGAAGTGTAACATGTTTGTTATTTTAATAGAAAAAAATGAGACTTTACAATCACTTTAACTGACAATTGCGCCGTCGTGCGACACTGTACCTGAATAAAATTGATGTTCTTTTTTCCCACAAATAGAGCTTTCTTTTGGTGATACTTGATCACCTCTGCGGCTTTACATTTTTTGCGCTAGAAATGAAGAACGACCGACAATTTTGAAAAAAAAAAACAATATTTTTTCCTTTCTGCTCCAAAACGTATCCAATAAAAAATGTAAAAAAAAAAAATCAAATTTCTTCATAAATTTAGGCCAATATGTATTCAGCTACATATTTTTGGTAAAAAAAAAAAATCCCAATAAGCGTAAATTGATTGGTTTGCACAAAAGTTACAATCTCAAACTATGGGATTTTTTAGTTTATTACTTTCTTATTTTTTCTTTTTTTACTAGTAATGGCAATGACCAGTGACGGCGAAAAAATCGGACACCTAACTGACACTAATACAGTCACTGTACTAATAATGACACGGCACATACGATTTTAAGTCCCGGTTCACACTAGGGCGACCTGTGAGGCGACCTGGTCGCCTCACAGGTCGCCGCAGGTCGCCTCCCATAGGGAAGCTGCGGACCCGTTCTAATAGGAGCGACACAAGTCACTCCGACCTAGAAAAAGGGTCCGGAGCTTCTTTGGGGCGACCCGGAGGCGACCGCCATAGACTTCAATGTTATGAAGTCCGTGGTGGCCGCTCCGAGGTCGCGGTGCGAAGTAGCGTCGCCCCTATGTGAACGGGGCCTAAGGGTTGACATATTTTGTATCTATTTACACAACACCAGTCAACATTTTATATTTTACAAAAGGTAAAGTGTTATATTGTGTTTGTTTGCTGAGCAAATATTGTGCAACATAAAAAAATTGCATATACTGCAATCTTTATTCTCTGCTTTCAGAAAATATATAATTGTTTTGGGGTTTCAAAGAAAGGTTAGCAATTAATGCAGATATTAACATGTGTGTGAATTTTTTTTTTAAAACATTGCCCTAGTCGACAAAGTGGTTATTTTTCCAAAGTAGAAAAAGTTGAAATATTTCCAAAGTGGAAAGATTTGTCTCCAGCTGAACCTACTCTTAGTTGGTACATTGCTCGTATAACCTTACATACACATTGCTGGGGATTCACACAGTTCTGAGTAAGGAATTATACTCTACAGAAGTGCCTTGGTTCCAACATATATTTGCAAATGTATGCAGCAAAAGACCATTTTTAACCTCTTCCCGACCGCTCGCCACTTTTGTACTGCGGCAGTGCGGCCCTCCTGTACAAACCTGCAGCTAGGGGGCGAGCGTGCGCCGCCGAGGGCGCGCTCCCACCCCCACTCGGCAGCGGGGGAAGCCGATGCAGCTGGGCAGGCGGCTCCGATCTCCGCCTGACACCCGCGATCGCTCCCCGGTGAAAGAGAAGAGCGGTCTGCTATTGTAAACACATCTGACCGTTCTTCTCCCTGAAATGATCACAGAGCCCCTGTGATCCTTCTATATAGAAGCACATGTCTCTATGATAATTGCACAAGCCACGCCCCCCACAGTTAGACACTCCCCTAGGCTCACATTTAACCCCTTGATCACCCACAATGTTAACCCCTTCCCTGCCAGTGTCATTATTACAGAAACAGTGCATATTTTTAGCACTGATTACTGTAGTAATGTCACTGGTACCCCCAAAAATGTCAAAAGTGTCAGTTAGGGGTCCGATCTGTCCGCCGCAATGTCGCAGTCGTGCTAAAAATTGCAGATCGCCGCCATTACTAGTAAAAAAAAAAAACACCAAAAATGACATAAATATTTCCCTTAGTTAGTAAACGCGATAACTTTTGCGCAAACCAATCAAAATACACTTATTGTGATTTTTTTTACCAAACATATGTAGCAGAAAACAAATTGGCCTAAAATGTTAAAAAATTTTGATTTTTACTTTTTTTTTTAAGAATGTTATATAGCAGAATGTGAAAAATATTGTTTTTTTTTTGTTTTTTTTTTTTAATTGTCGCTCTTTTTTTATATATAGCGAAAAAAAATAAAAATGGAGACAGAATGGCGGTCTGCTGTTGTAAACACGGCAGACCGCTGTTCTGTCACTAATGAACCCAGGGATCCCCTTTTTTAGGAACACAGGTTTCTGTGTTCATGCAGCAAGCCCATCCCCATCCACAGTTAGAAAGCACCCCCCTGGGGACACATTTAACCCTGTGATCTCCCCTGGTATTAACCCCTTCCCTGCCAGTGTCATTATTACAGTAACAGTGCATATTTATAGCACTGATTACTGTAGTAATGTCACTGGTACCCCCAAAAGTGTCAAAAATGTCAGTTAGGGGTCCGATCTGTCCGCCGCAATGTCGCAGTCCCGCAAAAAAAATTGCAGATCGCCGCCATTACTAGTAAAGAAAAAAAATGACATAAATCTTTCCCCTAGTTTGTAGATGCGATACATTTTGTGCAAACCAATCAATATACACTTATTGGGATTTTTTTTTTACCAAAAATATGTAGCAGAAAACAAATCGGCCTAAACTGATGATTTTTTTTATTGGGAATGTTTTATAGGAGAAAGTAAAAAATATTGTTTTTTTTTTCAGAATTGTCGCTCTTTTTTGTTTATAGTGCAAAAAATTAAAAACCGCACAGGTGATCAAATACCCCCAAAAGAAATCTCTGTTTGTGGGAGAAAAAGGACGTTGATTTTATTTGGGTACAGCGTCTGTTAAAATAATGCTGTGCCGAATCGCAAAATATGGCCTGGTCATTAAGGAGGAAAATCCTCCAGGTTCAGACTGGTTAAGTTGTTCACAGAGTTTAGTAGTTTTTTCAATTTTTGTTTTAGTAAATATTCCTGTTCTTAACAGCATGGAGAAAAGTGTTTTACAATAACTCCAGAGAACTCATTGAAGTCATGTATTAAATATGTTTAAATGACTTACCCTGAAGTCTCAATGGGTGTTCAGGTTCGTTGTTAACAATGGTTTGGACAGCAACAATAACATACTTTGGTGCCACAACACTGGTAGAGTAGTCAAGGAAGTCAATATTAAATATTTTGTGGAATGTGCAAAGAGACAATATGGGTTTTATTCCCATTTGTTGGGAAGCAATATAAAAGAGCAACAGCAAAGCTGACATCGTACTCGTGAACAAACCATCATTGGGAGAAGTTGGTGTTGATGAAAGATCGATACAGAAAGAAGAATCCATAATGAGAAGCTGGATGTCTCTTCTCTACCTCCTGGTCCTGCTGGGTGCTCCTCATGGGACGGCTGGTGAGTAGATTCAGGTCAAACCTGTGATTAAACCTGGGTGGGAGGGTTGGGGGGGGTCTATGGCATAGTGGTTGATGGTGGAGAGTAGACACCTAATGGAGGACCTAGATCCATTCCTCAATAAAACATCCACAGACCCATCAAGGGAGGCTTAGATCCTGCACTTAGAATGTGTGAAAGATACATCACTATTCCCCTGCATATATCATTTATCAGGTTGGCAGAAAACGTAATAATATAAAATATGATGTATGAAATCACATAATTCGGCTGGCACAAACCCACAAGAATTCCTAAAATATATTTAACGTAAAAAATAAAGTCTGAGCATGCAGTTGTCTTACAAGATAGTTCATATTTGGTGACTGTGTCCAAAAGTAAGGCAAATCTATAAAATACCTTCTTCAGCTTTATCATAATATTATCACAGCCTCAAATAAACCACAATAGCTCAAAATCAAAAGGGTCCAAAGACAGTTAGACACATTAAAGGTGAATAATGCACCAGGACCAGGTGGATTACACCCATGTGTCCTTAAGGAGCTGAGCTCTGATATTTCAAAGCCATTGTTTTCAATTTTTATAGACTTTTAATGGCTAGCTTGGTAGCATGGGATGGGAGAGCCTGAGCAAGCTGCGGGAAGGCGGTGGGAGGGAAGGGGGGGGGGGCGTCCCTTCCGACTGCTTGTAATAACAACTGAGTGGCTGAGTGCCAAATGTTCCATCAACTGAACCCGGGTATATTTAGCCCATCTGTACTTACTAGGAATGAAAGGTATCAGAGCTGAACTGATACAGCCCTTAGCTAAAATGTGCCATGGCTCACACCTCTGCACATTCATAACTCCTCCATTTCCTTTTTATAGATCAACGTGTTTAAAAAAACAATAAATAAGTAAATATATATATATAGATATAGATATCTATATCTATATATATATACACTGTATATATATATATATATATATATATATATATATATATATACAGTGTATATATATATATAGATATAGACATATATATATATATATATATATATATATATATATATATATATATATATATATATAATAGATAGATAGATAGATAGATAGATAGATAGATAGATAGATAGATAGATAGATAGATAGATAGATAGATAGATAGATAGATAGGTCTATATCTATCTATCTATCTATCTATCTATCTATCTATCTATCTATCTATCTATCTATCTATCTATCTATCAATCTATCTCTATATCTATATCTATCTATCTATCTATCTATCTATCTATCTATCTATCTATCTATCTATCTATCTATCTATCTATCTATCTATCTATCTATCTATCTATCTATCTATCTATCTATCTATCTATCTATCTATCTATCTATCTATCTATCTATATATCTATATATATATACATATTCTTCTACATCTTACATATTTCCCAATTATGATGGGGGTGGGGGAGTTGAGTTTGAGCAGACAGAATAGTTGAAGTTGTTGCTTCTTTTTGTAGAGAAGAATACATTGTAGGGATCTCATATAATAATGTTTCCTTTTCTGCAGGTACTGATGGCTACCACTGTACACAGAGGGGTAAGTCACCAAATGAGAGTTCTCTGATACAAGAATTCAGTCCAACAAACACCAAAAAAAAAAAAAAAAACAATTTTAATGAACACAATTTCATTTTTTTTTGGGGTGAAATAAGCAAGAAAATGCAAATTTTGCACTTAACCAGTTTGAGCATTAGGTTAGGAGATGAAAGGAATGAAGATGATGATCTTCTAACTTAATGCTCAAACTGGTTAAGCGCTAATCACATGATGGAAGTGAGATGCTCGACAAAACCAACAGCGTTACACGGCCATCATTGTGAAGACTAAAAGCCCAGATGACACCCATATATGGAGCGAACTTGCTACAGTGGAACTTCATTTCATACAGTTGGATCCCTGATATGTATCGGGAGTTCATTTTGAAGTATGGGGTCAGTGCAGTGGAGTATTATATCATGCTGTATGACCACTGAGGGTTGGTGAGCGGCCATTATCTATCAATTAGCATGGT
This sequence comes from Pelophylax lessonae, assembly GCF_965119305.1. Classification (NCBI taxonomy): domain Eukaryota; kingdom Metazoa; phylum Chordata; class Amphibia; order Anura; family Ranidae; genus Pelophylax; species Pelophylax lessonae. The sequence goes on along the minus strand of NC_138773.1, from coordinate 8,303,505 downwards.
GGTGGATCACTAAGCACCTGGGGGAATATTTGTACCAGCACATTCAGCTTTGTTTCACTGGCTGTGGATTCTTTTTTCACCATTCACTTATGGGGCTTTTCTTTAAGAAATGCTAAAGTTGATTGCAAATCTTTTATGTTCACAAGGTTATTTTGCTCACTTTGTGTTAATATTTGTTGTAAATCTTTTTACATTGTAACTCAGAGACACTTTACGGAATGTTTATTTATGTTTATAGAATACTCTTCAAGAGAGGTATTGTATACAAATGTATTTGTGAGATCACCAGATAGTGCACTAGTACTTTTTATAACACGTTTTATTTCTGGTGTTCAGGGATTTCTAAGTGCAGCCAGGGACGGTGCTAGACTATTTTGCACCCTAGGCAAGACTAGCTACTTGCACCCCCTCAAAAAAAAAAAATAAACACATTGCCCCCCCCTTCCTTTACATAATGCCCCCCCCTTTTAACCCCACTCTCCCTCTCCTGTACACACTGTCCCCCCTTCCTGCACACACTGCCCCCTCCCTTTAACCCTACACCCTCCTTCATATACACACTGCCTCTCTTTAACCCTTCACTCCCCTTCATATACACACTGCCTCTCTTTAACCCTTCACTCCCCTTCTTATACACACTGCCCCCTTTGACCCTACACCCCCCTTTATATACACACTGCCCCCCTTTGACCCTACACCCCCCTTTATATACACACTGCCCCCCTTTCACTCTACACTCCCCTTCATATACACACTGCCCCCTTTAACCCTACACATCCCTTCATAAGCAAAGTGCCCCTTTAACCCTTTACACCCCTTCTTGTACACACTGCCCCCCCCTTTCCTGTACACACTGCCCTTCTTTAATTCTACACCCTCTTCCTGCACACACTGCCCCTCTTGAACTCTACACCCCCTTCCTATATACACTGCCCCCCTTTAACCTTACACCCCCCATTCTATACACACTGCTCCACTTTAACCCTACACCCCCTTCATATACACACTGCCCCCCTTTAACCCTGCACACCCCTTCATATACAAAGTTCCCCCCTCTCTAGAGGTGACATCCATTGGGGATGAGGAGGTGACAGGAGAGGAATGTGGCACTGGCCATGGCTGCGCCCTAGGTGGCAGTGCGCCCTAGGCGGCCGCCTAGTTTGCCTAATGGTAGCACCAGCCCTGAGTGCAGCAATCTGTCAGTCTGAGCTAGCGAATCCTATTATCCTTTTTCCAGTCATTTGTTACAATGTTACCAGTGATCCTGAATGTGTTTTATAAAGTATCATTAGAACATTGTTTTATCCGATGGATTTGTGTTACAGAGGGAACCTCCCTTACTGTATTGATGGATGGGTATTTAGCCTATTGGGGTTATTCATACTACTATCAGAAAGTTCTGAATTATCTATCATCCAGATTCCCCTGCGTCACACGACAATATACTACAGTACTCCTGGACTATGCAGGTAAATACAAAAAAAAAAAAAAAAACAGTACTTTACTTGATTTATTTTAACAGTTCAGTTTCTAAGCAATGTTTAATTTTTTGTAGACGTTAAAAAAAGTATCTCTATGAGTTTCAGGGTATTGCTGGAACCCTAAAAAAAATAAAGTTTCACTGTAAATTGAAAAATAATAACTCTTGCATTACATCTACTTTTCTGCAAATAGATTATAGACATAGAGCTAACACACTGAATGAGCCTTTCATTAACCACTTTAAGACCGGAAGGGTTTTCCCCCTTCCTGACCAGGCCCTATTCTGCGTTACTTTAATGGACAATTGCGTGGTCGTGCGACGCTGTACCCAAATAAAATTGATGTCCTTTTTTTCCCCACAAACAGAGCTTTCTTTTGGTGGTATTTTATCACCTCTGCGATCTTTATTTTTTGCGCTATAAACAAAAATCAGCGACAATTTTGAAAAATGTTAGGCCAATTTGTTTTCTGCTACATATTTTTGGTAAAAAAATTGCAATAAGCGTATTTTGATTGGTTTGCGCAAATGTTATTGCGTCTACAAACTACAGGAAAGATTTATGTCATTTTTATTGTTTGTTTTTTTTTACTAGTAATGGCGGCTATCTGATTTTTTGTGGGACTCTGACATGGCCAGATCGGACCCCTAACTGACATTTTTGACACTTTTGGGGGGGGACCAGTGACATGACTACAGTAATCAGTACTAAAAATATGCACTGTTACTGTAATAATGCCATTGGCAGGGAAGGGGTTAACCCTGTGGGTGATCAAGGGGTTAAATGTGAGCCTAGGGGAGTGATTCTAACTGTGGGGGGGGGGAGGCTTGACTTCTGAAATTACTATAGAGACATGTGATCCTATATAGCAGGATCGCATGGGCTCTGTGATCATTCCAAGGAGAAGAACGGTCAGCTGTGTTTACAACATCTGACCATCCTTCTCTCTCAGCGGTGAGCAATCGTGGATGTCAGGCAGCAATCGGAGCCATCTGACCTGTGCATCAGCTTCCCCGCTGCCGAGTGGGGGTGGGAGCGCCGCCGCCGGTGCGCTTGCCACCTAGCTTCCCGCGCATGACCGACGTAGGTCTACATCGGTTTGCGCAGGAGAGCCACCCTGCCAGTAAAAAGGCGACGAGTGGTCGGGAAGCGGTTAAGGGGAACTCAAAATAGCTGGGGAGTACTAAGCAAGCATTAAATGTTGAAACAACAGACACTTTGGCCAGAAGTATGTAATGTATAGCACAACTTACAGAATACATTGGTCAGGGGTATGTAATATACAGCATAGCCTACAGAGCAGGCCATGTAATGAGCAGCACAGCTTATAGGGCGCAGTGATCAGTACTATGTGACATACAGGATAGAGTACAGCAGTCATATGTACAACATAAAGCACAGAATACAGAGTGCAGCAGTAAGGAGAAGGTTATGAGCAATGCTAGCTAAGATTATGATATGTAACACATACCACATTGAATCCTTGTTTGTTCTAATCAAGTCATTCAGTGAAATTTGGCAGTCATGGAGAGGTGATAATGCCTGAAAATTGATATATTTGGACTCCTTTTTGTGCATTTATTTCTGAGCAGAGCTGACATTAACACATTACTTTGCTAACCCAAAGATATCAAGACTTTGATGTATGGATTTTGTTCTCTTAACATTTCATCTGCTGCTATTAGTGTTTAAAACTTTTTTCAGAAACCAATGAAACTATCACCAACAACAAGAGTGATTTCTTAAAAAGCATTGCAAGAAACTATGGGGATGACCCTTCTGTTTATTATAATTACCAAAACCATATATCATACTGCGACCAGTCCCTCCTCTATGGGCTGAAGAGAGCTCTGGAAATTTCCCCCGCTGAGTCCATCATTTGGGTTTATACATCTGGTTCCATGATAGATTACAATGACACTCAGCTCCTGTCTGCTGTTTATACATTGCTGGAGGAAAAGAAGTCCCAAGTAAGTGTCTTACATATAAAGTCTTAGAACATCATCTACGTATCTCTAATCCTTAGCTAAACATTTATTTCTTTTTTTTAACAGGTTTATTTTCTGTGGCACCCCTGGTGGAATTGTGTACAGAGAGCTTCCCAGGCTGATGTATTTAATGACATTTCATCCCTTAATTATGGAGAAGTGATTCCTATGTATTATACTGATTATTTTAAGGTAAGAATCATATTAGAATCATGGGAAGCTTGTAGTATTAGTGAAGGCAAATAAATGTTGGTGGTGGACACTTTATATATGGCTCAATTTCAATCATACTGTATACATCTGCAGACTTCTTTAGTTTTGATAATTCACAATGATCTGCCATGGGTCAAGTTCAGCAGGAGTTTGGTGAAATTCAAAAAAAGTTTAGATGCTGAACCTCAACCCAAACCCCATTGAAATCAATAGAAGATAAATCTATCAAAATAAAAATACCCATTTTCATGTCTAATAGTTAAAGGTGTGTCAAAAAAATTCTGTGGGTGGGAAATTCTTGCACCAACGCAAACATTTGAAAAACATTAATCCAGCAGTAATTTTTAAAATGCTTAGAATGAAGGATGTCTAATTCTTTTTAATAGCATGACTGGGAAGTGTCCCAATTCTGTCTGTGAAGGGGCATCTCTGTCATGTACAGAACATGCTGTAACAGGACTGAGATTTGCAAAAGCAAAAAGTTTTACAATTTCTGGAAATTCTGTGTTACAAAAAAAAGAAAAAGAAACACCACACATAATTCTCCAAGGTTCTGCGATGCATTTTGGGAAGAGTGTTGTTTTTTTTTTTTTAATTAATATTTAAATTTTAAATTTAAACTGTATCTTTTTTTTCTTTGTAAATGGCTTTTTTTTATTTTGTAGCACATTCTACAGCAAGAGTAAAAAAAAAAAAATGTGTACCTGGGGATATCTCAAAAACATCAAAAAGTTTGACAGTCCCCAAGGAAAGCCACACCAGACCCAAAGTTGTTTTAGTCAATGACATTGACTAACTGCTTCCGGACTGCCCCACGCACATATACTGCGTCAGGGCGGCCCTTCAGTGCAAAATCACATACCTGTCGTTTGTAGACACTAAAACTTTTGCACAAACCAATCAATATACACTTATTGGGATTTGTTTTTACCAAAATTATGTAGCAGAATACAAATTGGCCTAAATTGATAAAAAAAAAAAAAATGTATGTTTTTTATTGGATATTGGATAGCATTAAAAATATATATATATTTTTCAAAACTGTCTGTCTTTTTTTGTTTATAGCGCAAAAAATAAAAACTGCTGACGTGATTAGGGATGAGCTTCGAGTTGAACGTAAGTTCAACTCGAACATTGGCTGTATACTCGTTCGTCAAATGACAAACAAATGGGCTTCTTCGCGGGAACTTCGAGTTCTTGTATTATCATGGACTCTGAGACCAATAAATCACCTTGCTGACCAGGGGAGTCGAACCCACAACCATTTCAATTGCCAGTCAGATATTCTTCCACCTACACCACCATCAAGCTGGTATAGGCTATACACACTCTCCCTAAGGTATTCTACCACCTACGCCACCGTCAAGCTGGCATAGGCTATACACGCTCACCCTAACTTTTATCTCATCCACTGTGTGTAGTGTGAGATAAAAGTTAGTTAGTTAGGCAGGGAAAGTGTGTTTAGCTTAAGCATGCTTGACAGTGGCGTAGCTGGTAGAATACCATGCTTGCAATTGCAAAGTTGTGAGTTTGAATCCCTTGGCTACCAGGTGATTTATCAATGGAATTTTATAGTTAATAATACATTGCTGGCAGGGAGAGAGATTTTTGCTTTTTACAGTTTGTTGAGATCAGATCAGATACAGTGCAGTGTATACTTCAAAGTTTTATATATATATATATATATATATATATATATATATATATATATATAGGCACTTCAGTTTACATAAGTCTATGTCAGTATTGCTGAGAAATGGTGTGAGGGGTCCCCCCCCCAGTCCATACTAGACAAAAATTTTAAAAAAAGGTGCGGGGTTCCCCCTAAAATCCCTTATAGACCCTTATCTGAGCACACAGCCTGGCTGGCCAGGATGGGGGTGGGAGGGGAGTGAGCGCCCCCCCCTCCTGAACCATACCAGGCCACATGCCCTGAACATGGAGGGTGGGTGCTTTGGGGCTGGGGAGGTTCTGCCCCCCCCACCCCAAAGTACCTTGCCCCCATGTTGATGGGGACAGGGGGTCTCTTCCCAACAACTGTGGGCTGTGGTTGTGGGGGTCTGCGGGGGGAGGCTTATCGGAATCTGGAAGCAAAGGGGGCCCCCAGATCCCGCCACCCCATGAGAATGGATATCGGCTAACCATTCAAAAGTGTACATCAAGAATAAAGACAAAAGCCAGTTTTGGAAAAGTCCTTTATTAATAAAAAAAAATAGAAAATAGTGTGCCCCGATGATCAGTCGCCCGCCCGAAAAAAAAAAGAAAAAGAAGCTCCTGCGGATGCTTCCCACGCTATGAGCTCTTTTGAGTTTGACACCTCTTTTATAGAGATCTGACGTCACGAGCCGCCCCACAATGCCTTTCTCAGGTGCATTGAATAAATTGCTGACGTCATGTACCTGAGCAGTGCATTGTTGGGCAGCTCGTGACGTCAGATCTCTATAAAAGAGCTGTCAAACTCAAAACAGCTCATAGCGCAGGAAGCGTCCACATAAGCAGAAGCTTCTTCTTTACTTCTTTTTTTTTTGGGGGGGGCGGACGGGCGACTAATCATCGGGGGACACTATTTTTTTATTTCCATTTTTCAATAAAGGACTTTTCCAAAACAGTTTTTTGTCTTTAATTTGTTTGTACGCTTTTTTGGTGAATGGGTAGGGGTACAATGTACCCAATATCCATTCACATAGGGGGGTGGGATCTGGGGGCCCCTCTTTTAAAGGGGGCTTTCAGATTCCGATAAGTCTTCCCCCGCAGACCCCCACAACCACAGCCCAGGGTTGTGGGGAAGAGACCCCTGTCCCCATCAACATGGGGCCAGGGTGCTTTGGGGCAGGGGGCAGAGCCCCCCCTGCCCAAAAGCACCCACCCCCCATGTTGAGGGAATGTGGCCTGGTATTGTTCAGGAGGGGGGCGCTCGCTCGCTTGCCCCCACCTCCATCCTGGCCTGCCAGGCTGTGTGCTTGGATAAGGGTCTTGTATAGATTTTAGGGGGGACCCCACGCCATTTTTTTTTTACATTTTGGCGTGGGGTTCCCCTTAAAATCCATACCAGACCCATACCAGAAATGTCAGCATTGCTGCAGCAGGCTTCATACATCACACAAATGCACTACTTTACAGGCACATTAAGGGGTAAGGGGGCCCCCAGGCACGATATATTTAAAGGAAATTTTCATTTTTATTGTTTCACTTTAAGCATTAATAAAATCACTGCTCCTGTAAAAATTATTGTTATAAAAAAAAACATTTTTGCATTGGTTCATGTCCCCCAGGGCAGTACCTGGGTTTCCATACACTTTTTTTGGGCCAATAACTTGCATTTAAGCCTTTAAAATGAAGACTTTTGATTTTTCATGTTCGTGTCCCATAGACTATAATGGAGTTTGCATGTTCGCTAGAACATTTTCCCCTGTTCGAGATGTTCAGGTGCGAACCGACCAGGGGGGTGTTCAGCTCATCACTAGATGTGATCAAATATCACCAAAAAAAGCTCTATTTGTGGGGAAAAAGGACATACTATTTATTTGGGTAAAGCGTTGCATGACCGCGCAATTGTAAGTTACAGTAACACAGTACCGTATCGCAAAAAATGGCCTGGTCATTAAGGAGGTAAAACCCTTCGGGGCTGAAGTGGCTAAATATGGCTACATTAGTTTCTATGAGGGAAGAATTTCCGAGCGCCATCTCTAGAAAACAGAGTAGTACTAATACTACCAATGTCATTGGTCAAATATTTTAAATGTCCAAATAATTGTATTATTATTTATTTTTACTTTGTTTTTAAAGATTTTTTTCATTACAAGTGTACTTTATTTTTTTATTTACCCAGTTGCTGATGCCACTTACCCCCTTGTTTTGGTCTAGCTATCCCCCCCGGATGCTGCTGCTTCTTCTGACCCAGTAGGGGTTAAAGTGGTTGTAAACCCCATATTTGACCTAAGCACATATATCTGTAGCGTTTACTTATCTCTCTCCAAAACTCGAAGTCCCGTTTCTTTCTGCTGCTACGTTCCTCGGTTATCAGCAGAATCACTTCTGACAAGTTCTCCGACACATGAGATAACAGCAGCTGAAAATTTGTGTCGGGAAGGATCTCAGAGGTAGATAAGCAGAGAGCTTGTCTATATAGAGCACAGCTCTGCATGTTCCTTTATTCTTCTGCCTATGTGTGGGGGTGTGTGCCTTTCCTCCAATTACACAGTGTAAGCCCAGACACCACACCCACTGCTGAAAGAGAAAACAAGATTTCTAACATGATGTGCATTTTCTAAAGAGTGTGGAAAGGTAAAGATGGCAGATATTCATCATCTGAGCTGTTCACTTCACTGGGTATATGTGAGGGTTTACATCCACTTTAACCAGTTGCCGACTGCGCACAGTGTATTTACTGCGGCAGTCAGCCCCGGCCAGTCAGAGTGACGTAGGTCTACGTCGCTCGCCTGTCACTGGGTTTAAAGCCAATAGCGGGCGAGCGCGCACTGAGGCTCGTTCACGGAGGAGTGCGGGCGTGTGACCGGCGGACCCGATGTCCGCCGGTAACACTACGATCGTCGGTAGAGCGGGAGAAAGGCGGGCGGCTTATGTAAACAAGCCGCCTGTCATTCTCCCCTGTGTAAAAATGGAGATCAGACGGTTCTACATCTGTTTTTATACTAGTAGCCATGTCCCACTACAGTTAGAATCACGCCCCTAGGACACACTTAACCCCTCCCTGTCCAATACAGTTAACCCCTTCACTGTCAGTGTCATTTTTACAGTAACAGTGCATATTTACAGCACTGATTACTGCAGTAATGTCACTGGTACCCCCAAAAGTGTAAAAATGTCAGTCAAGGGTCCGATCTGTCCGCCGCAATGTCGCAGTACCGCAAAACAAATCGCAGATCGCCGCCATTACTCGTTAAAAAAAAAAAACACCAAAAATGACAAAAATCTTTCCCTTTGTTAGAAAACGCGATAACTTTTGCGCAAACCAATCAAAATACGCTTTTTGCGATTTTTTTTTACCAAACATATGTAGCATAAAACAAATTGGCGGAAAATGTTAAAAAATTTAGATTTTTACATTTTTTTGGGGGGAATTTCATATAAAAACATGTGAAAAATATTGTTATTTTTGCAAAATTTACTCTCTTTTTTTGTTTATAGCGCATGATCAAAAAATCGCACAGGTGACCAAATACCACCAAAAGAAAGCTCTGTTTGTGGGAAAAAAAGGACGTGAAATTTGTTTAGGTACAGCGTCGCACGACCGCGCAATTGTCCGTTAAAATCACACAGTAAAAAATCGCAAAAAAAACCCTGGTCAGGAAGGGGGTAAAATCTGCCGGGGCTTAAGTGGTTAATCTCTGCACAGCGATTTGTACTTATTTATCCCTAAGTAGTGACTCAATAGACTGATGAAGAGGAAGTGAATTTTCTCAAAACAGTACATGTTCATTAAAGCCCCGTACACACGTACCGATGGTCGGCTTACAAATGTTCCTCTTTTCTCCCCGGGATGTCGGTGTCTGCTGAAAAGTGCAAAGACAGCACAAGGACAGCACAAGAATTTTGTCCGCCGACTGCAGAAGTGATGTCATGTAATGGTTAACTTTCCCTGTGTTTTCTATTTTCTGAGCATGCCCAGTCTTGCAAATCTGCGGTCTGTCGGCCGAATTGTGTACTGACAGGCGAACAATCGTCCGTTCTGGTGTCGGCATACAAATATTTTCATGTTTGCAAGAAAGACTTTTGTCCGCGGATTGTGCGCAGACATCTGTCGGAGGCACCATACTAACACGCGTACAATCGGCAGATCCTTCGTCCACCGACGTTTGTATGCCGACGATCGGTACGTGTGTACGGGCCTTTAGTTACATAGTAGTTGAGGTTGAATAAAGACAACAGTCCATCCAGTTCAACCTGTACAGGTGTGTGTGTGTGTCAGTGGCCTGATCATTTCCCATAACCCTGAATGTTGTGATCCGTGAGATGCACATTCAAGAGTCTTTTAAAAGTAGCCATACTCTCCGCAGTTACCACCAATTGTGGAAGAGAGTTCCACATTCTCACTGCCCTTATAGGGAAGAACCCCTTACGCATCTTAAGGTTAAACCGCCTCTCCTCTAATCTCAGTGTGTGGCCACGTGTCTTTTTGCACTACTTGAAACTAAATAGTTTTTTTACCTATGCTGAGATCACTGTTGAGGTATTTGTAAATTGCTATCATGCCCCCTCTCAGGTGTCTCCTCTTCAAGGAGAATAAATTAAGCACTTGTAATCGCTCCTCATAATTAAAGTCCTCCAAACCCCTTATTAGTTTAGTTGCCCTTCTTTGGACTCTCTCCAGTTCCAGCACATCCCTTTTCTCAGGACTGGTGACCAGAACTGGACAGAATACTCCAGATGCGGTCGGTCCAGAGTTTTATAAAGTGGTAGGATTATAGTTTTGTCTCTGGAATACATCCCCTTCCTTATGCATGCCAATATTCTGCCGGCTTTGACAGCTGCAGCTTGACATTGCATGCTGTTACTTAGTCTATCTTCCACTAGAACCCCCAAATCCTTCTCCATTCTGGATTCCCCCAGAGGTTCCCCCCCCAGAGCATAATTTGCGTTTATGTTTTTTGCCCCCAAGTGTAATACCTTACACTTCTCTACATTAAATCTAATTTGCCACATAGTTGCCCACTCTGTTATTTTGTTCAGATCATTCTGTAAGATTTCTATATCTTGATGAGAAGTTATTGCCCTGCATATCTTTGTGTCATCTGCGAAAACTGAGATTGAGCTACTGATTCCATCCTCTATGGTATTAATGAATAAATTGACCAAAATTGGTCCCAGGACTGAGCCCTGGGGGACCCCACTTACCACTCTAGACCAGCCTGAATACGCGTTATTTATCACCACCCTTTGGACGCGCCCATGTAAACAGTTTTCTATCCAAGAACAAACCTTGAGGTCGATGCCTGCAGACCTTAGTTTGTAGATTAAGCATTTGTGGGGAACAGTTTCGAAAACCTTAGCAAAATCCAGATACACCACATACACAGGTCTCCCCCTATCTAGCTCACAGCTCACCTCTTCATAAAATGTTAACAGATTGGTTTGGCAAGAACGTCCTTTTGTGAACCCGTATGGATTACTGCTGATGATACTGTTGTCCTTAGCAAATTCTTGGATATAATCCCTTATCAACCCTTCCAATAATTTACATACAATTGATGTCAGGCTGACCGGTCTATAGTTTCCTGGAATATCCCTCCTCCCTTTTTTTAATTATTGGTATCACATTAGCTTTCCTCCAGTCACCTGGTACAGTTCCTGTCAATATACTGTCTGTGAAGATTAGGAACAACGGTCTAGACATAACCCTACTGAGTTCCTTGAGTACTCTCGGGTGCAAGCCATCAGGTCCGGGTGATTTATTAGTGTTAATGTTATCAAGTCTTTCCTTGATTTCGCCCTCTGTTAGCCACTGCGGCAAGTCTTACAATGTTGTGCTACCCAGACAGTCCTGGTCTGTATACCCCTTCTTTTTTTGTGTAAAAACCGAAGAGAAGAAAGTATTTAGCACAGTTGCCTTCTCTGTGTCCTCTGTAACCATCCTCCCCTCATTGTTAATTATGTGTGCAACGTGTTCTGACCTCGCTTTTTTACTATTAATGTGTTTAAAGAATTTCTTAGGATTTTTTTTTACTCTTCTCTGCTATGTGTCTCTCGAAGTCATTTTTAGCAGTCCTGATTCCATTTTTACATTTCTTGTTAGATTGCTTGTATTGGTGAAAAGCTGATAAAGTCCCCTCCAATTTGTATTTCTTGAAGGTCATTTTTTTCGCTCTAATAAGCATTTTTACTTTACGGTTTAGCCACCCTGGTTTGACCTTAGCTCTTCTAAATTTATTTCCCATTGGAATGCACTGTGCGATACTTTTGTTTAATATGTTCCTAAAGCATTCCCATTTTTCCTCTGTGGTCAGGGATCCCGGGGTTTGGTCCCAGTCTATGTTCTCTATTATTGAGCACATTTTAGGAAAGTTTGTCTTTCTGAAGTTTAGAGTCCTTATATTCCCCTATTCTATGATTTGCTTTAAATGTAATTATCCTGTGATCACTAGAGCCCAAGTTGTCCCGTACTTCTACATCTAAGAATCGTTCATAATTAATAGATCTAGCAATGCATTCTTTCTAGTAGGGGAATCTACCATCTGTGACATGTAGTTGTCCTAAAAGCCATTCATGAAATGACGGGCCTTTACTGAGTGAGCTGTCCCCTCTTCCCAGTCAATGTTGGTATAATTGAAGTCCTGCACTATGATGACTTGTCCCTGCTTAGCTGCTATTCCCAACTGTGAAAGAAATTCCAGCCCTACCTCCTCGCTTTGGTTGGGGGGCCTATAACATACCCCCACTATTATTTTTTTCCCCCTTATTTCTTCCTTTGGAGTTCTACCCATACAGATTCCACCTCAGCCCCCATCCCTTCCATAATGTCACTCCTCTCTACCACTCTTACGTTATTTTTGATATACAGTAGAGACATACCCCTCCCCCTCTTTTGCCTTCCCTGTCCTTTCCTATACACAGAATACCCTTCAATATTTGCCAGCCAGTCGTGTGAGGGGTCAAACCAAGTTTCTGTTATTCCTACCAGGTCTATGTCCTCCTCGTGTAAAAACAGTTCCAATTTCTCCATTTTATTTGCTAGGCTCCTGGCATTTGTGTATACCCCTCTTAGTGATGTTGGAGATGATACTGATTTATCATTACGTTTATTCCTACTTGGTTTGTGGTATGTCCACTTATACCCCCCAGTAGTTGTCGGTATGGTTATATAGTCACTGCTGCCCCCCCCCCCCCATAGTAGCTGCTGTCCTTTGTTCACTATTAAAGGTTACAGAGCGCAGTCAGATAGCAGCACTCTGAGCACTAGACAGTATGGAAAACAAAAGCAAAACGCTAAATAATAGGGTGCCACATCCTAAATATACTAGAAAAATGTTTGAGTAGTTTAGGCAAGGACTTTAACAGCACCAAAGTAATTTTTATAAAATAAACAATTTATTATAAAGTTATTAAAAACCATTAAATATGGTACATGAGCCCCAAAAAGAAAACAGAGGCATCAAACTGGTACTGCAATATACACAGAATAAACAAAAATGTGGTATTATATAAATGTTATCATACTACATCACAAAAGATGGATCTCTTGAGGATCCATGGGAGGGAGGGTCTTATAGGGACATTAAATACCAGGAGTGCATTATATGCATAGTGCAGAGTTCAGGGAGAGGGTTACACACAGAGTGCAGAATTCAGGGGTGCACTACACACAGTTCAGCCTTCTTCCACAACTGCTTGCCTCTGCATGCCCCATCCACATTCCACTTTCACCCCTCTTCAGCTCTGACCTCTGCATCTAACCCCCCCTTCCACTGCCCCCATCTTCTCCCCACATCCTTAGCTCCACTGTCTTCCACACATCTTGATTTTGTTGCTATATTAAGCTGAAGCACCCAGTTGGCTCTAGTACCTCCCCACATACTGTAGTTGTCTCCGCCTCTCTCACTTGTGGGAAGATCGGTCCTCTTGTAGGGGACCCACACAGGGAGGGGGATTTGTGATGAATGACATTTACAGAAATCTTCCTCCAGCAGCTGAAAGCTGATCTCTCCCCCTCTCCCTGCTGCCAGCTTTTATCTGCTGTGAAAGAGACAGTTGTCCCTCATTAATCCCCCTCCCTGTGTGCCCCCCCCCCCTCCCAGCACTGGCTCTAATGTTAGCTCTGCTCCTAAGTTTGTTATCTCTGTAACGTTGTTTCTCTCCCTGCAGTTCTTCCTATACTCCTTGTCCCAGCCTGTATATTTTTTTCATCTCTCTTCCCTTTGCTCTGTCTAACTGACACAGTCACAGCTGATCAGCTGCATTCCCATGGGGTGAAGAATTTACTGTTACACGGTTCCATAGCTGCCTGTTATCTTGTCCCAGTGCAGTTTAGTGTGCTTTATGTAGCTGGGCTTCCCACTCCTCTCCCCCACACTGCTTCCTGATCTATGCAACTGTAGCCCTGCCCCCTTGGGGATGGCTTGTTGCATGGGTGTCCTCGTCACCTCTTACACCCTGAGCCTGCTCCGAACCCATCTGACACTATCAGTTCTGTCATAGTAAATGATTGAGACCACAAAGGTTGCAGTGAATAAACAATTTACTGCTCTTTTAGTAGCAGACTAATCAAACAAAAATCAGAACTAACACAATCATCCCAGCCAAGGATTAATGCCTTTTTACTCAGCACTCAGGATCCAGAACACAGACCACACATACATACACAAACAAATGTGTATGTATGCTAAGAGGATAGTGTTCCAACAGTGAGCAATACCTCAACTAATAAATGTGGTTTGAGAGTGACCGCAGATAAAGTTATTATACTAAATGACTTTAATGCAAAAAAATTAACAGTGTAATGCTATAATATCAACTTAGCAGAGTGCACTCTGTATACTGACGGGGCCCCCTTTAAGATGAACTGCAAACGTCTCCTGGAGAGTGAGGCCTCATTTATCTTCACCGGCAAGGAATCCCACAATCCAAGAAAGTATTTGTAATCCAACAAAGGGAAGGGATGTTGAACTATGTTCCCCAATGTAATAATAGTTGTAATCCACTGAGAGGCAAATACACGACAGATTTAGCAGCCTAGAACTGGATTGAGGGCTTAAGGCCTAATGGACCCACCTCACACTATATTTGTATTGGCAGTGTCCGGTGGTTTGACTAAGTGTCAGTAAGAAAAAAAGCTATACTGGAAGGGGCCAGGGATATCACACCCAACTATTTCAGCTAGACCATTCCCCCCCTTTTTTTGTAAGTGTCAGTAAGGCCTGATTAAAGTACACAATCTATATGCCCTTTCCAGAATCAGTCTAGGTCTGTATTGTAAGAGAGATGTAGACACTGGATGTCTCTCACCCAAACCGGGAGATCCGTTTCCCTCTGCGAGCAGGCCCGGCTCTCATCAGCGTCTCTGTCTGCCGGTCGCAACCTTCCGCTCAGCCACGCCACCGAGACTCCTCCGCACAGTCACATTGCTGATTTCACTCCGGTGTCCATCACTAGGCCTCAGCCTAAGTTCCTGCGATCCACAGCAGCTCCTTCCCCTCTGTCCAGTACGCTGTCCTCGAGGCAAGAGAGTGAAGCAAAGTCCCGCCTCCCTTTATATAACCACCCCCAGCAAGCTCTGCGCGTCCTGATGCTCCCTGGGTGAAAGGACCTTCTGTCTCAGCAGTCTATGAACCTGGCTCCTCCTGTACTACATCTCCCATAATGCCGAAGTCACTGTCTTGCAGAGCTTTAATAATAATAACAACGTGAACAACACCAGCCGTGTGACCCGGCTACACAACTTTGCTTCTTCTCCTCTCCTCTGAATCCAAATCCATGTATCAACTCCTTCTATTTACCTATTTACTAACTGATATGGCAGTAGTAAACTCCATTTAATATATTCTATCTGCAGGTAACCCTATAATATGTAGGTTCAGTGAATATCTCGTAAACGTAGCAGCCGGTGATAGCACCAGCGCATGTTCACTGTGCTCTCAATGCATGACATACCATCCATTGAGAGAGCTGTGCTGAGAACATGACACCCACATGCATGCATATGAGTTACATCATTGCCGTTTGGCCAAACGACTGGAGCCCAAGAACCCAGAGAGAAGACCAGATGAAGATAGAATCCCTCTTAGTAGTGACAGCACATCGCTGGAGAGATCTGTTTTTTTGGGTTAGGAAAATAAAACTAGGGGCTCATTCACACAGGTACTCTAGCTGTGTGAAGGAGGGGGTTGGGCTGGAAGCACCTGTCATTCTATGGGGATGCAGCACCAGTATGAACACAGCCGCAGGCCCTAATTGGACAGGTGTGCAGGTGAACGGTCCCCAAATGCACACTGTCTGTGTTTGGGCCATACACCTGCACTCCCATGCCTGTTAAATTAGGACCTTCAGCTGTGTTCATACAGATCCAGGGGGCTCAGGCCACAAAAATGAACCACTAATTCACACTGTACAGACCACAGCACCCATGTGCATAAGCCCCCCCTCTACACACACACACACACAGATTTATTTATCAACTCAGTTTCATCTTTTAGATTTAGCAGGATTTCTGTGATTTATATTGTGTTTTTGTCTGCTAATAATGATTTTGTTGTGTTTTATCAGTGGCAGCCGGAGCGTTGGCATCATCTGATTAGAGCCAGAGGCTCTAGTAGGCTGCAGCAAAGGGTGGACCCGGGGCGCAGGGCAGTGCGGCCCGAGCCCACCCATTGTGTGACAATAGAGAATGAAAATTCGCTATTGTCACAAGGATCCTCCTCCTGGCCAATCAGGGAGCGGGTCCGATACGCTCTTCCTGATTGGCCGCAAGGCAAACCCCATGCCATTGGCTGAGGAGGAGGTGGGAGCGGGAGGACTCGAGGAGACGCCGGGGGATTGAAGAGAAGCCACCGCCGGGACACTGAGGAGAAGCCGCCGCCGGGACTGAGGAGAAGGCGCCGCCGCGGCTGCTCCAGGGCTCAGGGTAAGTGCAATGGTCTCGGGGGGGGGGCGCACTGCATTGAAGGGGGCATGTACGCTGGTCACTGCATTGAAGGGGGCATGTACGCTGGTCACTGCATTGAAGGGGGCATGTACGCTGGTCACTGCATTGAAAGGGAGCATGTCCGCTGGTCACTGCATTGAAAGGGGGCATGTACGCTGGTCACTGCATTGAAAGGGGGCATGTATGCTGGTCACTGCATTGAAAGGGGGCATGTATGCTGGTCACTGCATTGAAAGGGGGCATGTACGCTGGTCACTGCATTGAAAGGGGGCATGTATGCTGGTCACTGCATTGAAAGGGGCATGTACGCTTGTCACTGCATTGAAAGGGGGCATGTACGCTGGTCACTGCATTGACAGGGGGCATGTATGCTGGTCACTGCATTGAAAGGGGCATGTACGCTTGTCACTGCATTGAAAGGGGGCACGCTGGTCACTGTGCATTGAAAGGGGGCACGCTTGTCTCTCTGCATTGAAAGGGGGCACGCTGGTCTCTCTGCATTGAAAGGGGGCACGCTGGTCTCTCTGCATTGGAAGGGGGCACACTATACCTTAATTACTGAAGGCCCCTTTGAGACTTTCGCGACCTCAAAGTCACGCAATTTTTTACAGCGTTTTTTGCCGCAAAGCAATGCCTATTACATTTTTCTGTTTGCGCCCCCCCCCAAAAATTTTGAGCACCAGCCGCCACTGGTTTTTATTGAGATATAACTTTAATATTTTCTTGGAGGGGCCCTGTCAGGTATTCTGTACAGGGCCCCATGATTTCTATCAGCAGCCTTGGCTCTGTGAGTGCTGCCTTGTGGGATTTAGAGGTTATATAAAAATTATACAACATCCTGACTGTGGGAATGCCTAATTCAGGGTTCCTTGGTGGTTCCCAGGTCAGTATATGGAGCACTCAGGTCAATACACATTTCAATAGTGGCCACTGGACCAATTCTTGTAGGACAAGGCCCAAAAATGTCATAGCTCAGTGGTATCTTTAATCCGTGATGTACTAAGGTAGATTGCCACAACTGGTTGTATTGTATATAGGAAGTAAATGTGGGTTTCAAAGATAACATAGGGTTTGTCCATAAATGTATTCCTTACTAATAAACTGTATTTACTCTCTTATTTTTGGCAGTTATATCACTCATTGGAATTATTATTGTCTAAACCTCTAAATTCATCTGTGCGCATCCTGAACATCAACAAGAATGTCACTGACATATATACTGACACGTTTAATGTTCCAACTTCCTTAACATATTTACTGATCACAGGAGATGAAACATTCACTCTTAATTTTACTGATCCAAATGGTAAGTTTGTGACTGAAGATTTACAGTAAGTTTCTGAATGTATATACAACAAATTTAATAAGATCAAACTGGTGTCCACCATTTCTACAGTCAAATTAAAATCAATCCTTACTGACATAAATCACAAAAAGTGTCCTGTGAGTCAATGGGTTTCATATTATTTAAAAAGTCAAACCCAAACTTGGGACAAGAGAATTATTTTCTTTTTTGGCTCACCAGAAACCTGATATGTGAACACATTTAATGGATTTGTGACCCTGGTTCCAGTTCATTCTAAAGGTCTTGGTTGATGGGCTTTAAGTTTGTGTCGATGGTGTCACATTGACATGAGTTTGAAATACTTATAAGATCCTTCAGGATCCAGTGACAGGTGCATTTGAACTGCAATTAACCTTCTTCTGACCTGCATTTGACTGCTTTAACCACCCACCGAGCACCAGCATGTGCCCGGGGTGTCTGCATCTGCACTGCACCCCAGGCACATGCATCTTCCTAGTCCCCATCCCACTCAGTGGGAGCTGTCCAGGAGATCTGATCTGTGGGAGCCGTTGAAAGACAAACTGTCACTTGTAAGCACAGAAGCCAGACTTCTGTGTTTACAAGTAATAGTGGTGAGCGGGGAACAGAGGGCCTGAGCCAGAGGTGGTGGAACTGAGTTCCACCATGTTCCAGCCGAAAAAAAAGCCCTGTACTAGATCTATTAGGACCCTGGCAAAACTGCTGTGCTTTTTTTTTTATATCATAGACTAAAAATGGTGCAGAATGTTGGGAAATGAAAAGAAGCCCAAATCAGTGTCCAGTTAATCATTTTACAAACAACAAAGTGGGATGAAAAGCTCTACCCCCAGCCAGGCAAAACAAACTTGCTTGCAAAATTGAAGTACAAAAGTCTTAGTTTATTGACAATGAGTGCTTCACAGTAGATATTCCAAATCGTAGAGGAATCTGGCCACCATCTGAAATAACACAAATGGAAAACGGCAGTACCTTGAGTGGAGCCAGTGCAGATGACTATCAACTTCGGCTTCCCAGAAGGGGGATGGGATTTGGAAGCGGGCAATGCAGCCAGGCAACAAAATGATAAGAGGCCGCACACTCCCGTCAGTGATCTGCCTGTTCAGCTGATCTTGTGTACTTTGTGGTCACTGCTGGCACCTCTCCTTGATGTGGCCGGTGCAAGATGGCTTCTGTGGCGTTCCCTCTACTCTTCATCACAGAACCCTTCCATCTGGCCTCTTGCCATTTTGTTGCCTGACTGCATTGCCCGCTTCTCATCCCATTCCCCTTCTGGGAACCCGAAGTTGATAGTCATCTGCACTGGCTCCATTTAAGGTACTGCTGTTTTCCATTTGTGTTATTTCATATGGTGGCCAGCGTCCTCTACGATTTGGATTATCTACTGTTTGTGAAGCACTCATTGTCAATAAACTAAGACTTTTGTACTTCAATTTTGCAAGCACGTTTTTTTTTCCTGGCTGGGGGTAGAGCTTTTCATCCCACTTTGTTGTTTGCATTATCTATCTTGTTGGGTTTGAGTGTGGGTTAGCAGCACCCCTGGCAGCCCTATTTATTTACTATTTGATCTCATTTTAGGACAGTCCTTCAGCGCCTGGTTATCTCTGTGTGTTCAGTTAATCATTTTGACTGGTGGGTTCGTCTCTGTTTAAAGACTGTCATGAACATGCAATAGTGTCTGGCAGCTTACCTTCTCCTCCATGTCTGCATTAGAGGCCAGACTCTCCTTCTGGCTGCTTTTTATCATCTCTCCTCCATGTTTGGCTCCACCCCAGGCCATCACAGAAAGTCTATATTAACCAGCGCACTGCAGGTCTGCTTTGCTGTTCAACAGTGTTTGTTAGTTTGTGTTCCTGTCTGCCTGTGCTACATCCACCTTTCTGTGTACCGACTTCGGCTCATCTTTGACTATTCCTGTTTGCCTGTGACCCTGACCTTTGGCCTGTCCCTTGGTTACCCTCGTCTGCCTGTTGCCCCGACCTCGGCTTACCCATCACTATCCCTTGTGTCCTGAGTGGCTGCTTCCCCTCTATCCCTACGGAGCGTGACCCGGGGGACCCCAGGGGCCGCGACCTGGGCTCAATTGCAGCCAAGTCCATCTTCACCTCTAGAGGCTCTGGTAAACACCTGCTGGGTCTTAGACTCTGCGCTCTGGGGAATCTTGGGCTCACATTTCCTGTCTATCCGCAGCAGTCAGCTATTGGGTTCACTACCCTGCGGTGCACCCCTGTCTCCAACAGGGTGCAGTTGTCACCTGACCACAGGTGACCTGACAAAGACATTAACCACACAGACTCTTCTGATACACAGAAAACATTATAAAGATCCTTGCTACTAATACAGGAAAATACAATTATTAATATGTCATACGAAAGGCATCTAGCCAGATTGGTGTTACTATGGAGCAGGGAGTGTGGGACTTTTAAGGTGCTCAGACAGAAAGTAGCAAATGCATATTTATAAAAATATAAACATTTATTTCTCAAAATATTTTAAAAACATTAAAGTACAAACACATATTTTGTATAAAAAGAGACAATGTCTAATCTCACATGATAGATCGAGTGCAGTTTATTTGGATCACTGCAATCTATTGCATTTACAGTATGTACATGAATTTTTTCCACTCTTTAGTACTCATTGTATTTTGTGTTTTGTTCATTAATAAAGATTCTGCAAAAAATCTTCATGCGTTTCCCTGAAGAAGCCATTTTGGCAAAACCGGTCAGAGACAATAAAAATGCAGTGAAAGATGCTTTTTTTTTTTCTCTTTTTATACCAACTTTGTGTTTGTACTTTTATGTTTTTAAAATATTTTGAGAAATAAATGTTTATATTTTTATAAATATGTATTTGCTACTTTCTGTCTAAGCACCTTAAAAGTCCCACACTCCCTGCTCTCTTTCGACCTTAAATATATATATATATACTGTACATACTTGTTGCAGAATTGTAGAATTTGTTCGAATTGCATTTCTACCTTTTTGATATTTATCATCTCTAGAAGCTTTTGTCTGAAATTCTTTAACCAGATAAAAATTGAATCTGTCTGTGCACCGCCCCTCCTCCCAAATGAAATGCTATTGTTTGAATATTACACTTACAAACGTTTGGTAACAAAATGCATTCATTAGCCTTGTTTTCAATGTATAAATGTATTTAGATTGTATCTATTTATGTATCCTTTTTTATTTTAGGAAACATGTTTACATTTGAAAAACATCCATATTATTATAATTACTATTACTACTACTATGATCATGCTATTCTAAGTTCCCATTTGTTAAAAAGTCCCGCTGCGGGATCCTGGATTCTGAATGCTCAGGGGAATACATCACTTTCTGTTCAAATATTAGGATTTACTGGTAAGTTCTATCATCTCAGTGCATATGGATAATTCTGACACTGACAGGTTCTCTCCTATAACTTAGAGTGCTTCTCAATATTTGGATAATGTTAAATTCAGATGAGATTTCTTGTATATGTTAAATTCAGGAAAATATGAATCCCAAATGTCTTCTGGAAACCATGTGCCCTCCATGGAGATAATCTTTTTGCTGTGATGCTACAAAATGTTCTATCCATTCTGGGATGAAAGGGAGCTCCTCCCAGAGTTCATCTCTCTCCATTGTGGTTGAGGGAGAAGGTGGTGTATGGAGAGACTCTTGTGGTGGGATAGAGTTCAATAGAGGATAGAAAATCAGCCATTTACAGCACATGACTACAGTGCAGAAAGCACAGGCTAATGTCAGTCTCCTCTTAAATTGTTTATTAAAAAAGAATAGCGCACACATGCAAAATAAATATCAAATCAAATATGGAGACAATCCATAAATAAAAATTGGGATTTGGTCCCACCATATGGCCATATCGTGCTCAAGCCCTCCACTGCGTCAAAGTACCCCATTATCAGTGGGTCCTACACTATCCATAAAAAAGGGGTGAATCCAGCCTTTCTAACCCTTGGTGGGAAAGATGTGCTAATGCACTACAAGGGACTTCTCCTATATCTACTTGATAGTGGACACTGATAGAGTACAGGTGTGTGTGGGGGGTGGGGTGCTCAACCCCAGAAGTCTGGTCAGACCGAATACATAATAAACAAGCAAAAAATTGGGGGAGCAAACCCTGAACATGTATATCTAAAGCCGGTGCAGCTATGGACCAAGCAACATGTATATTAAAAAAGAATAGCGCAACCATGCAAAAGAAATGACTATTAAATATGGAGACAATCCATAAATAAAAATGGGGATTTAGTCCCTCTTAAATTGTTGTCCGAAAAGAGTCTGTGCCTTTTGACTTTTGGAAGTCACTGTACACTATTGTAGTCTATTGACTTGCCAATTGGCATCTGGTAAAATTTCTGGAATTAATGTCTCACACTATGTACTGTATGCATCTATGCCTACTGCTATTGTTATCTATCCATCTCAAGGCTCCGGCCACCTTCCAGGCCCACTCACCTAGTAATATCTAAGCATCCTTGGCATCATTTTTGGAATACGCGGCTGATATGATGTCACCCCACACTGCTTCTGGCTATATCCTTTACTACTGCTGTCTGGGACCACCTTAGCTGCCATCCATGCAAACCCATTGGAATACTTTTTTTTTAACTACATTGTTAATGTTATGTATAAGAGACTTCCCAGGTTGTTGTTTTTTTCAATTTCTCCAGACTGTATCCCAATTTTTTAATTTTTTTGGACTCATTATTAGTGATGTCACGAACCTAAAATTCGCCATTCGCAAATGTTCGCGAACCGGCGAACCGGGCGAACCGCCATAGAGTTCAATAGGCAGGCGAATTTTAAAACACACAGGGACTCTTTCTGGCCACAATAGTGATGGAAAAGTTGTTTCAAGGGGACTAACACCTGGACTGTGGCATGCCGGAGGGGGATCCATGGCAAAACTCCCATGGAAAATTACGTAGTTGACGCAGAGTCGGGTTTTGATCCATAAAGGGCATAAATCACCTAACATTCCTAAATTCTTTGGAATAACATGCTTTAAAACATCCAGTGTGTGAATACGATCAGGTATGATGTTTTATCGGTCAAGTAGTGTAAGGGTTACGCCCGTCGCCCGCTTCACAGTGACAGACCAAACTCTGACAGACCAAACTCCCCGTTTAACAGTCAGTCAGTCCATTTGCACAACCGCAAACTCCCCATTTGCACAAGGTTGGATACCAAGCTAGCCATGTCCCGTTCCTTGTCCTCACTGACATCATTGAAGGTCTCTTCCTCCACCCAGCCACGTACAACACCAAGGGTCCCCGAAAGGTGAGAACAAGCCCCCTGGGACGCCTGCTGTGGCTGGTATTCCACCTCCTCAAAGCCACCTTCCTCCTCTGACTTCTCTTCTTCAGACTCCTCTCTCTGCGTTGCCACAGGTCCAGCAATTGACAACGACAAGGCTGCTTCTGGTGGTGATGAGGACCACAACTCTTCCTCTTCATGCTCATCTACAGTCTGATCCAGTGCTCTTTGCAGGGCACGCTCCAGAAAAAACGCATATGGGATGAGGTCGATGATGTTGCCTTGGGTTCGACTGACCACCAGGGTTGTCACCTCTGCAAAAGGACGCATGAGCCTACAGCCATTGTTCATGAGCATTCAGTAACGCGGCCAACAAATACCCAGCTCCGCAGAAAGAATGAAAGAAAATGAATGTTTTTTATATGAAAAATTATCCTGCGGATCGCTTTTGGTCTGTTCACAATGAAGCAACGACCTTATCATCTGGGGTGTGCCAACACACTCCTAGAGGTGATGATTGCTTCATTGTGATACGCAAGCCCCTTCACCACAACAAGGTAACGATCACGAAGGGGAATTGACACATGTATGTGCCTTTTTTTTTGTTTTTGTTTTTTTGCAGCCACAGAGGCCAGAAAAATTAGGCATGTACACATGCATGAAAAAGTAGCTATTGTTGCAGCCGCTGCTGTAGCAGCGGCCTGAAAAATTGAGGTTTTCAAGGCAGAAAGTGCACTAAAACATTGCGGCTTGAACCGTAGTTGGTGGCGGAGACGTCACGTAAGTCATCCGGCATGCAGAGAATGATTAAAGACAGCAGCGTGTGGACCATTTTTAGGCCAAGGCATCTCAGTCATCACAGCCTTTTTTAGTCAAATGCATCCCCCACTGTCAGTCCCTTCGGGATCCATGCCTCATTCATCTTAATAAACGTGAGGTAATCAAGACTTTTTTGACCTAGGCGACTTCTCTTCTCAGTGACAATACCTCCTGCTGCACTGAAGGTCCTTTCTGACAGCACACTTGAAGCGGGGCAGGCCAGAAGTTCAATGGCAAATTGGGATAGCTCAGGCCACAGGTCAAGCCTGCACACCCAGTAGTCAAGGGGTTCATCGCTCCTCAGAGTGTCGATATCTGCAGTTAAGGCAAGGTAGTCTGCTACCTGTCGGTCGAGTCGTTCTCTGAGGGTGGACCCCGAAGGGCTGTGGCGACGCATAGTACTAAAAAAGCTCTGCATGTCCTCCATCAACAAGACGTCTGTAAAGCGTCCTGTCCTTGCCGGCGTGGTTGTGGTGGTAGGAGGAGGATTACTTTCACCTCTTCCCCTGTTGGATTCCCGTTGTGCTGTGACATCACCCTTATATGCTGTGTAAAGCATAGTTTTCAACTTATTTTGTAGCTGTTGCATCCTTTGTGACTGCCGGTAATTGGGTAACATATCAGAGACTTTCTGCTTATACCGGGGGTCTAGTAGCGTGGCCACCCAGTACAGGTCGTTCTCCTTCAGCCTTTTTATACGAGGGTCCCTCAACAGGCATGACAGCATGAAAGACCCCATTTGCACAAGGTTGGATGCCGAGCTACTCATGTCCAATTCCTCGTCCTCACTGATGTCTTGGAAGGTGTGTTCTTCCCCCCAGCCACGTACAACACCACGGGTACCAGATAGGTGACAACGAGCACCCTGGGATGCCTGCTGTGGTTGGTGTTCCTCCTCCTCAAAGCCACATTCCTCCTCTGACTCCTCTTCCTCACACTCCTCTTCCAGTGTTGCCGCAGGTCCAGCAAGCAATGGTACGGCTGTTTCTGGTGGTGGTGATGGTGACCACAACTCTTCCTCTTCCTCTTCACGCTCATCTACGGCCTGATCCAGCACTCTTCGCAGGGCACGCTCCAGGAAAAAAACATATGGGATGATGTCGCTGATGGTGCCTTCAGTGCGACTCACTAGGTTTGTCACCTCCTCAAAAGGACGCATGAGCCTACAGGCATTGCGCATGAGCGTCCAGTAACGTGGCAAAAAAATACCCAGCTCCGCAGAGGCTGTCCTAGCACCCGGTCATACAAATACTCGTTGACCGCTTTTTCTTGTTGGAGCAGGCGGTCGAACATTAGCAGTGTTGAATTCCAACGTGTCGGGCTGTCGCAAATCAAGCGCCTCACTGGCATGTTGTTTCGCCTCTGAATATCTGCAAAGTGCGCCATGGCCGTGTAGGAACGCCTGAAATGGCCACACACCTTCCTGGCCTGCTTGAGGACGTCCTGTAAGCCTGGGTACTTCTGCACAAAACGTTGCACAATCAGATTCAACACATGTGCCATGCACGGCACATGTGTCAACTTGCCCAAATTCAATGCCGCCAACAAATTGCTCCCGTTGTCACACACCACTTTGCCAATCTCCAGTTGGTGCGGGGTCAGCCACTGATCCACCTGTGCGTTCAGGGCGGACAGTAGTGCTGGTCCGGTGTGACTCTCTGCTTTCAGGCAAGTCAACCCCAAGACAGCGTGACACTGTCGTATCCGGCATGTGGAATAGCCCCTGGGGAGCTGGGGGGGTGCAGTTGGTGTGGAGCAAGACGCAACAGCAGAAGAGGACTCAGCCGAGGAGGTTAGCAAAGAGGATGGAGTAGGAGGAGTAGAGGAGGTGGCAGCAGGCCTGCCTGCAAGTCGTGGCGGTGTCACCAACTCCTCTGCAGCAGAGCCACGCATTCCATGCTTGGCAGCCGCCAGCAGGTTTACCCAATGCGCAGTGTAAGTTATATACCTGCCCTGACCGTGCTTTGCAGACCAGCTATCAGTGGTCAGGTAGACCCTTGCCCCAACACTGTGTGCCAGACGTGACATGATTTCCTTTTCCACAATAGAGTACAGGTTGGGGATTGCCTTTTGTGAAAAATAATTTCGGCCGGGTACCTTCCACTGCGGTGTCCCAATAGCGACAAATTTTTTGAAGGCCTCAGACTCCACCAGCTTGTATGGTAAAAGCTGGCGGGCTAAGAGTTCCGACAAGCCAGCTGTCAGACGCTGGGCAAGGGGGTGACTCTGTGAGATTGGCTTCTTACGCTCAAACATTTCCTTGACAGACACCTGACTGTGGGCAGGTGAGCAGGAACTGCTGAAGGTGAGAGGCGGAGGGGCGGGTTGTTGATAGGGGGCATGGAGGATAGCAGTGGTTGACGTGGCTGAAGATGCTGGACCAGGAGGAGGATGGTGGCTTTCAGTTTGTGTGCTGCTTTTACTCATGTGTTGATCCCATAGGCGTTTGTGATGTGAGATCATGTGCCTTCGCAAAGCAGTTGTACCTAGGTGGGTGTTGGACTTCCCACGACTCAGTTTAGTTTGGCACAGGTTACAAATGGCATCGCTGATATCAGAGGCAGACACACAAAAAAAATGCCACACTGCTGAGCTTTGCAAGGACGGCATTCTGGTGGTGGCAACAGCTTGCGTTGATTGGCGTGCTGTCTGGCTGACCCCGGGTGCCGAATCTACATGCTGTCTGACTGTGCCACTAGCTCCTTGCGATGACCTCCTCCCCCTGCTTCCAACTCGTCTCCTCCTCCTCTCTGTCTCCCCATCTGAACTTTCCCCCTCTTCTTCTGCTCTTCGAGCAGGCACCCAGGTGACATCCACAGACACATCGTCATCATCAGCCGCTTCACTTGACAACTCAGCAAAGGCAGCAGCAGGTACAACATCATCATCACAATGTACGTCCATGTGTATAATGCTGCCTGACTGAGACATATCCCCGTTATCTACATCCTCTGGCACTAATAGTTGCGCATCACTTATTTCTTCCAACTGATGTGAAAATAACTCCTCTGACGGATCAAGTGAAGCGGCTGTGGTGCTAGTGTTGGTGGTGGTGCCGGCGGGCTGGCGAGTGGTAAATTGAGAGGTGCCCGAAGCTGAGCTGGAGGAGGATGGTGCATTAGGGTTCCGAGCGGAAGCTGTAGACGATTGGGTGTCTTGTGTAAGCCAGTCAACTATGGCCTCAGAATTTTTTGAGTTCAGGGTCTGTGGTGGCCTCTGAACACTGGGCATTATTCTAGGGCCTAAGGAAATCACAGCACCACGACCACGACGGCCCTTGCGGGGTGGCCTGCCTCTGCCTGTCATTTTTTTTTTTAATGTGTTGTGTACTATGAGTGCAAGGTGCTGTGCCACCCTATAGGAGTGTTGGGCAGTGGGTACAGTACACTCTGTGGACCTGACAGTCACTGGCACTCAGGCAACTGCAATTAAAAAATATATATACTACTTCCGGTTCCGGCGCCGAATGGAGAGGAGCTGAGAAGCCGCGGCTCCCGCCTCGCACCCCGCTAATTCAGCTTTCTATGCTGCACACCCCTCCGGTGCATCTAACCCTCACCTCCCGTGGACGGAGAGCCACACATGGACCGCTTCTTGGAGCGGCCCGTGCCGCGCACGATCCCTGCTCCCACGCCCGGGACAGAGGACACAGCACACGCTGCAGCCAATATGGCCGCCATACATGCTTCTGCTCTGCCACAGCCCTCTGCCTCCGCACAGCCGGACCAAGCCACAGCAACACCTACGGACATGCCTGACCCTGCATCACCTGCCAGCATAGCACAGGCTGTGGTAGCCCTTATGACCCCCATGCTCACTGAGGCAGTTGACAGAGCTGTTCTTAAAGGGCTAGAACACCTGCACAAAGAATTACAATCCCAGGCTCAGAGGATTACCCATACTGAGGAGAGAATCTCTCATATTGAAGATGATGCTGATGCCACTGCTGCGACCTTAGCCAGAATGTCTGTGATCCAAAAGGAACTCCAGGCCAAAGTGGATGACCTGGAGAACCGCTCTCGTCGCAACAATTTGCGCATTATTGGTATTCCGGAGTCCTATACCGCTTCCTCCCTGGCTACCATCTGCGCCACCACCATTCCAGAACAGCTGGGCTTGCGCACCCCTTGCATGGTTGAGAGGGCACATCGCATTGGTCAGCAAAGTGACTCGCGCACCAAACCGCGGCCCGTTATTGTCCGATACTTGAACTATGTGGATAAGCATGCGATACTTCAAAAATTTCGCAGGAATCGCAACCTAACTCTAGATGAACATCCCCTGCTTATTTTTGCCGACTATTCAGTAGACGTCATGCAGCAACGCAAGGCCTTCTCTACGATCTGCTCCTCTCTCCATGCACAGCAAATCAAGTTTACGCTCGCATACCCAGCTATCCTACATGTCCAGCTAGCCTCGGGTGAACGGGCTTCTTTCTCTTCCCCATCTGAAGCTGAACAGTACTTCAACACGCCGCAACAAACAGACATGGATCAAGATAATGGCTCCGCGTCATCTGACTTCCCTCCTCTCGGGAGGCCTCCACACTCCTCTAAACAGCTATACAGCCCCCAGAAGCCGCCATTCAAGAGAGTTCGGGTTGGCAATTCCCGTGAACATAGACGCTGACTCACTGTCCTATACCACTGAAGTTATTTCAAATCCTCTGCCCATGATTACCTGAGATGCCTTTAGATTTACTATTGGACGGTTTGCTACTTATGCCATTGTTGACCTCTCCCTGAGATCGGGGTCTATCTTTAATATGCGGTTATATCAGTTTTAGGATCATCTGTTACTCGGGCCCCCTTTGCCTTCTTCTCTCCCTCCCTCACCCTCTCTCCTTCTTAGTCCCACCCCTCTGCCCTCTTCTCCCTCTCCATCCCCTCTACTGCCCTCTGTCACCCCCCTTCCCTCTGCCCCCTCCCCACCCTCCCATCCCTCCTTTCCCTCATCCGACGGAGGGGTATCCCCTCTGCTTCCGGGGGATGCGCCTTTGGCGGTGGCTTCGTAGGTGGTGACTCCATGAGGAAAAAAGTGAAGTTGCTAGATTTGTTTTACTGGAGGCTGTACCTCCATACTGGGGTTCTTACTGGTATCTGTTTTTTTAACATTCATTTTATGTACTTGACTTTAGGTAACGTTTCCTTCCTGGGTGGCTCCGGATCCGATGGGGCGATGCCTGTGGTGCGCCTGTATTCTACAGAGACTGCTACTTCTTACTCAATACTTCGGTCATGGCTCCCTCGGATGATGGACATCACCTAAAGGTAGTTTCTTGGAATGTAAAGGGGCTGCGCTCCCCCCATAAACGTATGCAGATTTTGAGGCACCTCAAGCGTCTGCGGGCAGATGTGGCTCTTCTACAGGAGACACATCTGGCCGCGGAGGACTTCTTTCGGATGCAGAAATTGTGGGTGGGAAAGGTTTATGGCTCGCCAGCCGTGGGAAGGAAGGCAGGAGTATTAGTGTTGATTCATAGAAGACTCTCACACTCCCTTAGAGCCCTTGACGCTGACTCATGCGGGCGTAGGATTACACTTCACCTAACGGTGGCCTCTAGGGACATCGCCATCTCCAACGTTTATGCTCCAACTTCCCCAAACCAACTCTTTTTTAGAGACCTCACTACTTGGGCCTTACAGGTTGCTGAACCACTACACCTGATTGGAGGAGACTTTAATTCGGTCATGAATGTCTCGGAAGATCGTAGCCACACACTTAGACAGTCAACACAGTCTGACGACCCCTCCACCCCCCTAGCCCAGGCCATTTCTTCACTTCGGCTCACGGATATCTGGCGCCTCACACACCCTACAGATAGGGACTTCACCTTCTTTTCGGCACCCCACGCGTCCTTTTCTCGCATCGATTATATTTTCTGTTCCCCGGACTTGCTCCCTTTCATCACTGACCCAGTTATCGCTGACATGGCTATTTCTGATCACTCCCCTGTTACGGCCCAAATTGATGGTATTCTCTCCCCAAGGGTCTCTGCCCCCTGGCGTTTTCCAGCGTACTTAATGAAAAGTGAGGACTTCAAACATATGCTACGTACATCCTGGGAGGAATACGTCCTCAATAACCGCATCCACCAATCCACTCCCAACCTCTTCTGGGAAGCGGGGAAGGCTTTCCTCCGGGGTCGTGTTATTTCCTACACTGCTCAACTCAAAAAACAGAATCGCAGACAATACATGATAGCTAGTGACTCCCTTCGTAAAGCACACCAGGCTCTTTCCCTACACCGCACCCCCTCGAACATTCAGGCATGGCAGGCGGCCAAGCGTGCGTTCGACCATTGGTCTGCCCAGGCGGAATTGGTCCACCACTCCCACTTTACGCTACAGCTACACAGGTATGGTAACAAAGCTAGTAGACTCCTGGCGAGACTAAGTAAGGGAGCGCACAAACCTACATACATTGGTGCACTCCGTACCCCCAGCGGTACTATTACTAACGCTCCCACGGAGATCGAAGCCCTTCTTACTGACTACTACACTGCCCTCTACTCAGAAGATCCCATAGATAGGGAGGCGGCCTTAAAGCTCCTAGGGGGCTTACAACTCCCCCGGCTACGCGCAGAACACCTGGAACAGCTGAATGCCCCTATATCTTCCACTGAGGTCCTCACCACGATTAAATCCCTTTCTTCTGGGAAGGCCCCGGGCCCAGATGGATTCTCCTCTGAATTTTATAAACTTACTGCAGATTTTCTCCCTGACACCCTCTGCTCAGTTTACCAACATATATGGGAGGGGGGGCCCTATTTACCCACGGGATCCAGAGCTCATATTAAGCTTCTAGAGAAGAAAGGTAAAGACCCACTGCTCCCGGGATCGTACAGACCCATTTCCCTCATAAATGTGGATGCAAAAATTCTTTCTAAAATCATAGCTTCTAGACTAGCTCCCATCCTTCCGTCCCTCCTACACCAAGCCCAATCAGGGTTTGTCCAAGGTCGGTCTGCTACCCTCAATCTACGCAAGGTCCTCCTCGCTCTAGACTATGCCAAATCTCACCCTGACGCTGACACTGCCATCATTTCTCTAGATGCCGAAAAGGCTTTCGACAATATTAGCTTTGCCTGGTTATTTATGGTCATGCAGTCTCTAGGATTTACAGGACCCATACTACAATTCGTCAAATCGATGTACTCATCCCCCTCGGCACGTATCGTTACGCCTTCCTTTACTTCCCCTGATATCCCGCTCAACAAAGGCACTAGACAGGGATGCCCCCTTTCCCCTCTCCTCTTCAACATGGCTATCGAGCCTCTCTCGCGATTTTTGAACTCGGATTCAGGGGTTAGCGGTATTCGCGTAGGAGACCAGCTGTTTCGGTCGGCTCTTTTCGCCGATGACATCCTGCTTTTTTCTACGTCGCCTTCCTCAGACATTACACTACTCAGGGACGTATTTTCAACTTTTCGCAAGTGCACGGGGTTGCGCATCAATTTTGATAAGAGTGAAATCCTGCCTCTCAACACTCGGCTGGCCAGCTCCTGGATAGGCTCGTCACCGTTATTGGTGGCAAATCACCACATTACGTATTTGGGAGTTAAGATAGGAAGGGACCCCTCATCACTATATTCTCTCAACTATCCCCCAATTCTCAACAAAATGGTGCAGGAGATGGAAGCCTGGGCGGATCTCCCCCTCTCGCTCTTTGGGAGATGCCACCTTTTTCAAATGGTATCCTTCCCGAAACTACTGTACCCCTTACAGACTCTCCCACTATTACTGAAACATTATGATGTACGCAGGTTACACTCTGCCCTCCAGAAATTTCTATGGAGGGGGAAGAAACCTCGTATCTCCTTGAAAAAACTTTCTCTCCCGAAGGGCGAGGGGGGAGCTGGGCTGCCAAACATCAGACTGTACAACCTCTCCTGCCTCCTGAGACAAGGTATTGACTGGCTGGTCGCTAAAAACCGTTACTCCAACTATCAATTAGAATCAGCACTGGTGGCACCCTTTAACTTGCAAGCGATTCTCCACACAAGACCTTCTGCTTTACCACATCACCTGGGGAAGAATGTACTCATTAGGGACACAGTGATTGCCTGGAGAGAAATGAGGAAGCTCATGGACCTTCCCTCCATGATATCTCCCCACCTACCTATCACTGGTAATCCGATGTTCCTCCCATCCACGGACTGTAACACTTTCAAAAAATGGGCCTCTCTGGGACTAACCTCTGTTTCAAGAATGATAGACCACAAGTCGGGCTCTCCTCTCCCGTTTGCTGTTATCGCGCGGCAATACTCCCTACCGCCCTCACACGTGTTCCAATATCACCAACTGTGCAGCTACATTAGGGCCTGCTCCCACCCGGACAAGAACCCTTGTCAACGCTCACCTATTGACACCCTCATTGATCAAGACTCTTACTCTATTTCGGAGATCTACCATAAACTAGTGGCCCACCAAGCATCCAAATACGGCACAATCCCTTTTAAACCATGGTCACCCGTCCTAAATTCCCTGGAAGCACCGGAACAAATCCTCCTGGGCTACAAGAAAATTCGCTCCCTGGTCCTCAACGAAACCTGGCGTGAAACCCAATTCCGGATAGCACATAGAGCTTACTTTCCCTTTCGCCATGACAAACTGGACCCCTCTTCAGCCACCTGCTCATGGTGTAATACTCCTCGGCCAACCCTTTTTCACAGACTGTGGGAATGCCCCCCTATCGCTACATTTTGGGATCAAGTAATGCGCTATATCTCCAAAGTCACATCTCTATGTCTCCCGCCAGAACCACTTTTATGCCTTTTTAGCTATGATATGTCGACGGCCAAATCTTCCTCGGGAACTATCACGCCAACTCCGCAGTGGGCTCATATCTGTCTTCTTGCGGCTCGCAGAGCTATAATGCAATCCTGGATCCATCCTGCCCCCCCACGGCTGGCGCTAGTTAAACAGGCTCTTCTCAAACTTTTCCTACTGGAAAAAACTGACTCCATGACCCAGCCATCTGGAAACATGAAGAAATTTGAACGCAGATGGCGTCAGTTCATGGACTACTCTCTTCCCTCAGAGGAGCTTTCTCTTCACACATCCTCCTTCGCATTCAGTAACTGGAACACCCGCATGGACTTTGCAAGCACTCAGAATATAACAGGGTCTACTTCTCTACCTTAAGCCCCTGCCATACGGAACCCCTGTTGCATTCCATTATCCTCTTATACATTACCAATTATTTCATCGCTACCAGTCTCATGTTTGGCAGTCTATTCGTGCCTACCCAGCATCTTACTTCCCTCATTGACCCAGATACCACGTACTTTACTCGTTCAGTGTTCCTTAATTTGTTTTGTACTGATTTATGCTTACCCCATTGCGCCGGGGGGCATTAGGTCCCTAGGCCAACTGTACCATGTGTATTAACCATGCTGTTTTATATCTTTTATACCCTTTGTAAAAAGAGTTCGATCTCATGTTTATGTTTATATGTATTTTTCTACAAATCTCAATAAATATAGTATAAAAAAAAAAAAAATATATATATTTTTTTTTACTTGGCAAGCTGCTGTGCCACCTTATATATCAGTGGTGGGTGGGCAGTGGCACAGTACACTCTCTGTGGACCTGACAGCAGTCACTGGCACCCAGGCAACTGCAATTAAAAAATATATATATTTTTTTTTTACTTTGCAAGCTGCTGTGCCACTTTATATATCAGTGGTGGGTGGGCACACAGTGGCACTGCAGTGGGCACAGTACACTCTGTGGACCTGACAGTAACTGGCAGCCCAGGCAACTGCAATAATAAAAAATATTTTTTTTTTAAATTTGCAACAAGATGCTGTGCCACCGTATATATATCAGTGGTGGGCAGTGCACTGCAGTGGGTACAGTGCACTCTGTGGACCTGACACAGCACTCACTGCAATTATGACAGAGGAAAAGAAAAAATATTTTTTAAAATGCCAGGTACTGTGCCTGTGCCACCCGAAATGAGTGTGGTGTGCACACAGTACAGTCTGTGGTGGGTCTGTGGCCTCTCACACACAGCGGGCAGGCAACTGCAGTCACAGTGTACAATAGATTATATATATAAAGAAAAAACTCTATTACCTTACCAGCCCTTAAAAGGGCTTTTGGGGACACTAGATATATATATATATATGTATATATATATATAAATAAAAAAAAAATCCTCAATTACCAGCCCTTAAAAGGGCTTTTGGGGACGCTAGGTATATATATATATATATATATTAAAAAAAAAAAAAACACAAATACCAGCCCTTAGAAGGGCTTTTTGGGGTGCTGATATTACAGCAGTAGTGGACCAAGAACACTGCAAGACCAGGAACACTGACTAACTGTCCCTAGCTTAACAGCAGCAGTAGCAGCAGCAGCAGCTCTCCCTACTCTCACTACACACACTGCTTCAGAATGATCTAAGATGGATGCTGCCCTTGCTTATTTATAGGAGGTGGGAGGGTGTGGGAGGGAGGTACGCTGATTGGCTGGAAATGTGCCTGCTGACTGTAAAGTTCAGGGTCAAAGTTTGCCTCAATGATGTATTATGGGGGGCGGACCGAACATCGCATATGTTCGCCCGCAGCTGCGAACGCGAACATGCTAAGTTCGCCGGGAACTGTCCGCCGGCGAACAGTTCGGTACATCTCTATATACTATATGTCCCCCCTTGTTCATTTCATACATATCACCACCGGAGCATTTACTCGGAACAAGCTGAGTATTGAAGCATAGCACCGTCCCTTCCCCCTCCCTCTGGCACAGAGAAGTACAGAAGCAGAGGACCATTAGGAGTACACATCTCTATGCTGTGGTATACAACTTGAATATACCCTGCCTAATACCCCTGTGTGGGGTTGGGCACTCTGGTGAGTGCAATCTTTTTTACAACCACCCTGGGCACCTGTCTTTGTGCACCAAGATTTTGGAATTGTCACTTGAAGACCAAGCACTTTCATATATGAACTTTACCTCTAGAATTTTTTAAAGTCTATTTCAACATGATCTAATTTTGCACTATAATTTTGGAGAGCCCCATCATGCATACCTGTATTTACACCATTTTCCCCCCTCTCCTTTTCTGTTTTCGTTTTTTTTTTTTCGTTTTTTTCCTTGATTCACTGGAAATCATTAATATATTTTTTGCACCATTCACTTTGCACTTTCTCCAGTGTACATCTTGATCGAGGCAAACACTGCGGCACTTTATCAATAAAATCATTATTCACTTATTGTCACTGTATTCATTTTAATATTGTTATATTTTTATATATATTTTTATAATCCTATTTGTCAAATTATTATTTTTTTTTTTCCAAAAAGGTCAAATTATTAACCTTTCACAGTCACCATATCACTTTGCACTTATACCACAGAGGCACCTTATTGGATTGTACCTATACACTTTATTTATATTTATGTATTTATATTGGGATTATTAACCACTTGCCGTCTGAGTACGGTAATACTACTGCGGCAAAGTGGTTCGTTATCATCTGACGACGTAGTATTAACGTCGTCAGACACTCCCCCTTCTGGGCGGCGCTTGAGCGCCGCCGGAGGCTCGCTCCCGCTGTTTTCATTCACAGCGGGAGTCAGGCCAGGGGAGGAGCAGCGGCAATCGCCGCTGCTCTGCCCCGATCGCCGGGGATCTAGTGTGGAGATCCGCCCGCCTGTGTAAACACAAGCGGGCGGATCTCCATAGTGACAGGGAGTGACAGATCGGACTGTTCAGCATAGCTGGACATCCGATCTGTCCCTGTGTCACTCAGTCACCTCCCCCCCCACACGTCAGTAAGCACCAGGCATACATTAACCCCTCCCTCTCCAATAAAATTAACCCCTTCCCTGCCAGTGTCATTTTTACAGTAACAGTGCATATATATAGCACTGATTACTGCAGTAATGTCACTGGTACCCCCAAAAGTGTCAAAAATGTCAGTCAAGGGTCCGATCTGTCCGCCGCAATGTCGCAGTCCCACAAAAAAAATCGCAGATCGCCGCCATTACGCGTTAAAAAAACCCCACCAAAAATGACAGAAATCTTTCCCTTTGTTAGTAAACGCAATAACTTTTGCGCAAACCAATCAAAATACGCTTATTGCGATTTTTTTTTACCAAACATAGGTAGCAGAAAACAAATTGGCCAAAAATTTTTTAAAAAATTGGTTTTTACATCTTTTTTGGGGGGAATTTCATATAAAAAAATGTTAAAAATATTGTTATTTTTTCAAAATAAACGCTCTTTTTTTGTTTATAGCGCAAAAAGTAAAAATCGCACAGGTGATCAAATACCACCAAAAGAAAGCTCTGTTTGTGGGAAAAAAAGGACGTAAATTTCGTTTGGGTATGGCGTCGCACGACCGCGCAATTGTCAGTTGAAGTCGCACAGCGCCGAATCGCAAAAAGTGGCCTGGACGGAAGACAGCAAAATCCTCCGGTGGTAAAGTGGTTAATTATTTAATGTGATAGTTATATCAATTTATATCTAATTTTTCATCTATTATTATTTATTCTTCCACTTTGTGAACAGACCACATTTATATTTATATCTATATTTATCCACTGTGTATTATTTGTGATAACTACTAGATTGCACCTACCTAATTCCCCTTTGGGCAGCACCAATTCCCTACCCTATACAACTATAAAACATGAACAGTGTCAGTAGGGCAGTGGATGGTGTCAGTGGGGCAGTGGACTTGTCAGTAGGGCAGAGGTTGATATCAGTAGGGCAGTGGACTTGTCAGTAGGGCAGTGGATGGTGTCAGTAGGGCAGTGGACTTGTCAATAGGGCAGAGGTTGGTATCAGTAGGGCAGTGGACTTGTCAGTAGGGCAGAGGATGGTATCAGTAGGGCAGTGGATTTGTCAGTAGGGCAGAGGTTTGCTATCAGTAGGGCAGTTGACTTGTCAGTAGGGCAGATGTTGGTATCAGTAGGGCAGTGGACTTGTCAGTGGGGCAGAGGTTGATATCAGTAGGGCAGTGGACTTGTCAGTAGGGCAGTGGATGGTGTCAGTAGGGCAGTGGACTTGTCAATAGGACAGAGGTTGGTATCAGTAGGGCAGTGGAGTTGTCACTAGGGCAGAGGTTGGTATCAGTAGGGCAGTGGAGTTGTCACTAGGGCAGAGGTTGGTATCAGTAGGGCAGTAGACTTGTCAGTAGGGCAGAGGTTGGTATCAGTAGGGCAGTGGACTTGTCAGTAGGGCAGAGGTAGGTATCAGTAGGGCAGTAGACTTGTCAGTAGGGCAGAGGTTGGTATCAGTAAGGCAGTGGATGGTGTCAGTAGGGCAGTGGATGGTGTCAGTAGAGCAGTGGACTTGTCAGTAGGGCAGTGGATGGTGTCAGTAGAGCAGTGGACTTGTCAGTAGGGCAGAGGTTGGTATCAGTAGGGCAGTGGACTTGTCAGTAGGGCAGAGGTTGGTATCAGTAGGGCAGTAGACTTGTCAGTAGGGCAGAGGTTGGTATCAGTAAGGCAGTGGATGGTGTCAGTAGGGCAGTGGATGGTGTCAGTAGAGCAGTGGACTTGTCAGTAGGGCAGAGGTTGGTATCAGTAGGGCAGTAGACTTGTCAGTAGGGCAGAGGTTGGTATCAGTAAGGCAGTGGATGGTGTCAGTAGGGCAGTGGATGGTGTCAGTAGAGCAGTGGACTTGTCAGTAGGGCAGAGGTTGGTATCAGTAGGGTAGTGGACAGTGTCAGTAGATTTTTGTTTTTGATATTTTATTTCTTTCATTTCCCCATGGGGGGGGGGGGGTCTTTGGTGAAATAACAGCAGGGGGAATCTGCGCCACACAGGGTGATTGGGTGTGCCCAGGCACATCCTGCACGCTCCCCTGTGCAGGCCTACGGGGGTGGACCTAAAGAGGTTAAACAGGACAAATTACAGAATAAAATGCACACATTTTATGTGCAGTAACACGATTTACTTTTAAACTAACACTGCTGAAAAAAAAAATAATAAAAGTTCCTTTTGTTTTGTTATGTTTGATTGTTTAAGGATTTCTAAAACAAAAAAACATTGTTGCAGGACAATATTCATGAAAAGAAAGCCTTGTTTGTCCTTAAAAAACGATTAGGCCCCTTTCACACAGGCTTTCCGATCCGGTCCCTGTCAGTTTTTCAGGCAGACCTGATCGGATGCTTCATGTACCTCTATGGAGCAGCGGATGCCAGCGGTGACATTTCCGCTGACACCCTTCGCTATCCGATCCGATCCCCTCCATGAAATCCATATGGATGGAAACCCTATTTTGTATCCGTCTGGAGTATCAGATCGTATTGGATGAAAACGGACAGGCAGTCCACCTCTGCACAGTGAGCAGGGACAGAGCTGTCATCCGCCTGCTCAGCGGGGATCGGCGGATCGATTCCCACTTAGCAAAACGGAGTCCACCGGGTAATAAGCCCATGTGGAAGGACCCTTACGTTCTTATCTTAAGTAATCACCAAATAAACAGGCTCATCGCAGAAATGTGAAAATTGTTCTGGGCCATAAGGGATGACCAGGTGTGAGAGCCGATGTGGATATACATCAGTTATGTGACAGGAGGATCCCATGGTAAACCGTTGTCAAAAAAGGTCAATCCATCACAAATCTATTTAGATGCCATTTATTATATCAGTATGATATTTATTGAAAAGCATTTCTACAATATTTCTTTTCATATTAGCGATAGTTTTGATATTCGCCTAAATAACAATGATCCCAAAAGATTACCATCAAAAAACATTTCTGAATCCTAAGATTTCCCTTAACCCATATACAGTATATCTCCTATTGGTCCCACCTATAATTGATACCTTGGAGAAACGTCCTACTTTGGGCAATTTTTTATTCTTATAGAGGTTTCCAAATTTTTCACCCGCCTTTGTATTTTATTCTTCTTCTGGCTATGCTGGTCAGCAAACTTCTCACACTTTTATCAATGTGTTCATGTTGGATTTCATTGGTTTGCCAGGAACTTGGACCGTAGTAGTTCTCCCAATATGTCCCATCTTGCCAAGACGTTGTAAGCAGTAGAGGATCACTCTTTGCTTTGATTATTTATAGACCCCTTCCCCAATATGTACAATTACACCAATCTACAAATCTGATGCCAATTTACACGGATGGGTCAGTATAATACTAGTACAATAGTAACAGGAGAACAATGGCAGAGATGAAGAGCTTTGCAGTTGGGACAGCAGTGCCTGGAAGACAAAAAACAAAAACGATTATTATTAAATATCCATAAAGTTTAGATGGCAGTCACCCAATCTGTACACTGTTTTCCCCAGTAGGACTAAATAATAGAATGATGCAGTGAAGCTCGCCCCAGCAGTCTGTGTATAAATCCAACTATTCAAATGTAAGAACTTGCCTACAAAGTAATTTGTCTAGGATAATAAGATTATACAAGGATATCCCACCCCATGCTATTGCCCATGGGCACCATTAGCTATCTACAGTACTTAGTTCCCAATGGGCAAAGTAGATGTAGGCCCATCTTCCTAATTGCCCTAAAAAACTTGTTGTGACGTCAGAGAATGTTCCCCCTCATTACACAGCTAGCCAACAAGCAACTAGCACGGAGATGGCTGCTTTGCTAGCGAGTGTTTGTCTCTGGCTCCCAGTACTTGCCAGAAGCAAGGGAGGTGGACAAGTTTGGGAAATATTGCTCTGTGAGGACTGTCATTACTGTCTGGTTGTAATACAACGTGCAGGTTAAGAACTTATGCAGACAGCAGTTGTAGACCATCAGTGTTATGTTGTTTCAAGTATCCTTCCTATCCACTTATATCAGTGTCTGCTGTCAACCATATGTGTAACTGATTCATTTTCTTAATGAAATAGACAGACAGCAGCTGGAGCTTGGCCAGTCTTCCAGATGGCCTTCAAACACACCTTTACATCAGTCCTTAGGATGTTCTTGGGTTAGAGGAATTATGAGGAATTGTGGGAAATCTTCTATATACCATCCTTGGGAAGGGGCTTCCTCAGATAAGACTGAGTTTGTCTCATTGGACGAATGACCCTGATCCCTCTATACAGAGGAAGACCTCCACATTTCTGAAATCCCACCTAACTTCACTGATTATTTATAAGGGAACACACCTTCCCTGGCATAGGGACACAGAGTAGTTATTTAGTCCTTTGTTAAACCAACGTGTTACTTCACCAGCCAACCACGTGTGATCCACTATGACTAAAATGTTATTGCTCTGTGAGGACTCTCATTACTGTCTGGTTGTCATACAATGTTCAGGTTAAGACCTTATGTAGACAGCAGTTGTGGACTGTTGCTTCAAGTATTAATATTTATTTTAT
This sequence comes from Pelophylax lessonae, assembly GCF_965119305.1. NCBI lineage: Eukaryota > Metazoa > Chordata > Amphibia > Anura > Ranidae > Pelophylax > Pelophylax lessonae. The sequence continues at coordinate 8,263,523 of NC_138773.1, read as the reverse complement.
GTATGTATATAGCACCATTACCTTACAAAGCACTTTACATATACATTGCACATCCACAGTCCCTACCCTCAAGGGGCTTATAATCTAAGGTCCCTAACTCACATTCATACATACTAGGGCCAATTTAGACAGGAGACAATTAACCTATAATTATGTCTTTGGAGTGTGGGAGGAAACCCACGCAGGCACAGGGAGAACATGCAAACTCCAGGCAGGTAGTGTCGTGGTTGGGATTCCAACCAGTGACTCTTTTGCTGCTAGGTGAAAGTGCTAACCAATTACACCACTGTGCCGCTATATCCTTCCTGTCCACTTATATCAGTGTCTGCTGTCAAGCATATGTGTAACTGATTAATTTACTTAATGAAATAGATCGGCAGCAGCTGGAGCTTGGCCAGTCTTTGAGATGGCCTTCAAACACACCTTTACATGAGACCTTAGGAGAGTGCTTCTCAACCTTTTTACTGTGGGGGAACCCTTGGCAAAAAGTTTGAGATCTCATGGAACCCCTAAAAACAATTTTCAGATCTATAGCTCACAGAACATTGGATCTAATCAGCGAGCTGTAGATATAACAAATAACAAACAAGTGCAGAGCAGCGCAGGGAAGCTGCTGTTTTAACATACCTTTTCCCCTTGATCTCAGCTAGCCCACCTCTCTTCCATCCCAGGTGATATCCCATACAAGAGCCTGGGACAGACAGAAGAGGAGGACCTGTGGGGATTAATGTAGCAGGAGGTGACATCCAGTGTATGGCAGCACTGAATGCAGACTGAAGAGAGGGGGGCAGAAGGCAGGGGCACATGGCTGGATGAGACTGATTGTAGTAGCCAATGGGATAGCTTTATCTACAGTTATGGCATAACATGAAGCTATTATTATCTCACCTCTTGCTACATTCAGTCTCAGCTAGCTGTGTGCCCCTCCCCCCTCTCTGCAGTCTGCATCACTGATGCCATACACAGGATGTCACCTCCTGCTTTAGTCATATGCTCCCTCTCTCTCTGCTCAACCCCCAGTCGGTATTCACTCCTGCCTTATACACACAGTGCTCCGACTCTCTGCCCCCCTTCCCCCACACTCTGAATAACACTGCCACCATACACACAGTGCTCCGGCTCTCTGCCTTCCTCCCCCCACACTCCAGATTACATTGCTGCCATACACAAAAAGTGCTCCTGCTCTCCTCCCCCCTTTCCCAACACTTTGCAGCACACTTCTGCCATACACACAGTGCTCTGGCTCTCAGCCCCCCTCTCCTCACACTCTGGATCACACTGTTGCCATACACACACAGTGCTCCGGCTCTCTTGCCCCTCCACTACACTCTGCATCACACTGCTGCCATACACAGACTCATCAGGGGATCTCACCTCTTTATCCAGCCATGGGCTTGCCCTCTGTGCTCCCTCCCCCCAGTCTGTAATCATGCTGCCATTGGAAGTCCCCTCCTCCTTCACCTACAATGTTCTGCACCACTCCCGGCACCTCTCTCTGAGTTCACAGGAGCTGGAACTTCAGAGGAGGCATCGGGTACCATAACGTGCTGACAGTACTGACTGTCAGCATGCATTGAGAACAACACTACAAACAACATTGGGTGGTTTACATCCACCACAATGTTGAATTACAGAGGAACCCCTCTGGACTTCTCATTGAACCCTCAGGTTCTGCAGAACCCTGGTTGAGAAACTCAGCCTTAGTATATTCTCAAGTTGGATTAATTGTGAGAAATTGTCTATATATCATCCTTGGGAAGGGGCATCCTCAGATAAGAGTCTTAGTTTGTCTCATCCGATGAAAAACCCTGATCCCTCTATTCAGAGGAAGACCTCCACATTTCTGAAATTCCACTGAACTTGTCAGAGTGTTTGTCAGGAGCATGTAGCGCTCCTGCTCCATCACAGCTGCTGGTCTCATTCCAGCCTCCTTGTTTAAACTGTGATGAACTCTCCCTGTCTGCTTGTTCACCTGCAATGTGATTGATGTAGCTAGTCTCTGGGTGGAGACCAAACCTGATTTAGACCAAACCAGCCAAGCCTGCAGGTCTCATGCTTGTAATATTGTATTTAACATGTGTGCCAAGCTCCACATTTGTCTGCCATGTCTTCTAGTTTGGATTCCCTTGTTGACAACCTCATTTCAGTTATCATATATGCTCAGTGCTCTGCCTGCTTTTTGACTATGGATTGTCCCTGACTATTCTGAACCTTGCCTGCCATATCCCTGGACTGTCATTAAATTATTCTGCCTGTCTGACTACTGCAATTACCTATTTAAGTTTGCTCCTGCCCCAGCATTGTGGCCCGACAATATAACATTGTTTATACTTCCTGAGGGCAACCAAGTACCGCTAGGCCTGCTTGTCTTATGGGAAAGCAACCTGCTATAGGTGAAGAACACCAAAGCCAGCTGCAGTGCCTGACCACCTGCATTAGGGGGTTAGAGTGACAATATATGCAAGGAACACACCTGACCCCGAATAGGGGTACAGATTATCTATTTAGTCCTTTTTATCCCAATGTGTTATCCTATAAACCAGCCCAGTGTGATCCACTTTGAATAAAACACAATTGGTTATAATATTTATGATTCTCTCTTACCTCCACCAGAAGACAGAGCCGCTAGAAACAAAAATGCAAAACAAAGTCAGATTTTTTCTATAGCAAAACTATGTTACTCATTACATTTGTTCTATAGAATCTGAAAAAAAAAAAAAAAAAAAAAAAAAATATATATATATATATATATATATATATATATATGTGTGTGTGTGTGTGTGTGTATATATATATATATATATATATATATATATATATATGTGTGTGTGTGTATATATATATATATATATATATATATTGTAACAGGAAGTCAGCTAAATCTGGGAATGTAGTCACAGGAAGGAGATACATTTCCAGCTGACTTAGAAAGTCCATTAATTAATTTAGGGTGTTGGCTACAGAGCTAGCCAGCAGGAAGTTGAAAGGCCTTCAGCTGTTCAGAATGAGGAGATCAAGGCCTCTATAATTTGTCCAGAGAAAATCTATTGAGTGCTGCCTCCTGTCGCCGTGTAGGCTGGGAGAGGAGGACAGACATACGTGTACCTCCCGAAGCTGGTGGGCATGGGAGAAGGACTGCTGCCGCCTGTCGCCGTGTAGGCTGGGAGAGGGGGACAGTCGGATGTGTGCCTCCCGACAAGCTGGTGAGCATGGGAGAAGACCCCCTACAGCGATGTGAAGCTAAGGAGGGTAACCACGAGTGAAGACGTCTCAAAGGTGAGAAGACAAAGTGTTCCATGTGAAGAGTGTGAAGAGTAAAGGATCCTGTTATAAATGGACATGTGCTGTGTGAAAGAAAACAAAGGGACATGTTCAATGGACAATGTTTGTGCTGTGTGAAAAGCAAACAAATGGACATTTGAGTGTCTGCTGTAGGATCAGCAGTGTCGGCCCAACAGTAGGTTGGAAAGACTTCTTAGGTAGGTTCCAGCGTGAGAAGGTAGCCGCCCACAGAGGCAAGGATTTATTTTGTTTTATTTTATTTTGATGTTTTTGCTGCATGCACTTGTTTGAAGAATAAACCTGTTGTTTGCAAGCACTTTTGGGCTATTTCTCTGTGAAAACGCACCCCCCAAGGAGTCATCTACACCCGCCACCGAGCTAATCCCTCACATATGGTGGAGGTATGCAGTGGGCATAAGCAGAGATCCCTGCAAGGAAGTGCAAATGTTTGATGAACTTTATCTGGTGCATGAGATTGCACAATCTATGTGTGCAGGAGAGAAGATCCTGACAGAAAAAAAAAAAGTGTTTTAAAGAGACAGCGGTCTCAAAATTATTTGATGAACTTTGTTGTGTCTGGTGCAAGTGACTGCACAAACTGTGTGTGCAGGAAAAGAGATCTTGCAAGAGAGAGAAAAACTACATGTGTTAAAGAGACAGTGGTCTGAAAATTTTTTGCTGGACTGTGAAAAATTTGTAGAGTTATTGAAGATGGGGCGTTCAAAACGCCTGAAGAATGCAAAGATAGATGAAATGAGAGACCGGATTCTATGGATGGAGGGGATGTTGCCGTCTGAACCAGCCCCATCCATGCCTAAAGAGAGTCTACTAAAGAGGAAGGTTGTTGTCCCTAGCAACACTGATGAAACCGCTATGGAGACGCAGTGTGCTCAGATGAAAAGTAAACTCAAAATGGAGGAGATGTTGAAACATCTGATTATATCAAATGCAGCTCAACAGCAGGCAAATGCGGATTTTCAGCAGAGCTTTGCAGCTCAACAAAAGGCTCATCAAGAGAGCATGGCAGGCTGGAAACAGAGACGCCAGCAGCCAATGGAGGCCATCGGTTTGGAAGAAACCGAGTATGTGTGCAGGGCTGAGTTGGATGCCTTGCAACGGAAAATGGAAGAAAAGGAACAAGCCTTGGAATTGCTTAAAATGGAGCATAGAAACTTGCAGGAAATGAATGAACTACTCAAGTCTCATGTGTTACAGTGGGAAGAATCCACTGCTCTTCTTTTGGTCGAGTTGCAAAAATGTCAAGACACTATAAAGGAGAAAGATACCATCCTCATGGAAAAGGAAATTGAAATTCAGACTTTGCAGAAGCAAAGTATGTGTGAAATGTTGGAGTTGCGTAATCAGCTGGAAAAAAGTCTTCAGTGTTTGGAAGTTACAAAAATAGACCTGCAGGAGTCGCAGGAACAGAATGTTGCTCTGAAAGCGACATTGTCTCTCAGCGACAAAGAGAAAAGTGAAAGAGAGGCTAAATTACTGAGTACTGTGTATGAGCTCACTACTTTGAGCAATGTGGTAGATGAATTACGTGCAGACTGTGAAAGTTGGAAAGGTGAAGCCCAACGTTTCCAGCAGCAGTTAAAGGAGAAAGAAGCCTGTGTGGCAGAATTACATTCTTATTCCCAGATGCTAGCCAATGAGGTGAAGGCTCTTATGCAGGGAAAAGGAGATTGTGAACATAAGAGGGAAAAAGTAGAGGCACAGCTTCTGGAATCGCAAGTCAAGGTGTCAGAAGGTGACCGATTGTGTGCTAAGCTGTCAGAGAAGGCAAACCGACTGCAGGTTGAGTTGGACAATGTTACAAATCAGCTTTCTCAAGCAGACAGCAAATCTAGAGAAATTGCGGAAGATTTTTCTATCTTGGAATCGCAGCTGCAAGACACGCAGGAACTCTTACAGGAAGAGAGGTGTCAAAGGCTGAGTTTTAGCACAAAGCTCAAACAAATGGAAGATGAGAAAAATGGCTTCCTGGAACAATTAAAAGAGGAGGCGGAAGCAAAGAAAAACCTATCAGAGCAAGTCGCAACATTGCAAGCTCAGATAGCGGATATGAAAAAACGCATGGAAGAAAGCGTTGGTTCATTACAGTGTGTTGAAGATGTGAAAAAGAAGTTTGATCAGATGCTTGGTGAAGAGAAGACTGTGTCTGCAAAATATGCAGAAGAACGCGACCGTGCAAAAACGGAGGCGCGTGATAACGAGAGCAAAGCCCTGTTCTTGGCTCGCTCTTTGGAGGAAGTTCTAGAGTGTAAGGCTGAACTAGAAAGTGTTAACAAACAGCTGCGTACAGAAATGGAAGAATTGGTCAGCTCCAAGGATGATGTTGTGAAAAGCGTTCAGGAGCTAGAAAAGTCTAAACGAGCCTTAGAACAGCAAGTAGAAGAGATGAAGATTCCGTTGCAGGAACTGGAAGAGGAATTCCAGGCAACAGAGGATCTGTCCCAAAGAGGGGATAGTGTGCCTGATGCAGTTTTTAAAAGGATCAGTGTTTTGGGGTCTGTCCTGAGTGAGCCTCAGAAATGTGATGACACGTGGCTTGAATCACCCCTTTGGAATAAACCGTTCCTTCAAAAACTTCAAGCATTGGAAAATGTATCATTAGAACTTCAGCAAATAAAGGAGTTGTGTAAGAAATGTGATGATTTCTCAGTTCAGGCTGAAAACCTAGTGGAGAAAACTAAAGCGGAGAAAACTAAAGCAAGTGATATAAATCTGGGAGGAAAAAGCAAACGCCACCTAGTGGAGAAAACTAAGGCTGTTGGTGAAAACGTGAAGCAAATGAATTTCAAGTGCCTTTCAGAGAATATTTCTAAAATGAAACTGGTAAAAGACGGGTGGCAGAAGTTTGATCGTGATCTTGAGATGCATTCCATGTGGAATTCAGATAGAGAAAAAGAACTAGGTGACCTTGAGCGGTCAAATAGTTCAGCAGAAAGTGCATTGAAGAAACCTGTAAAAGAATGTGTTGCAGTTCCATGCTTCTTCACTGATGCAGAGAGGAGGTCTATAATGGATACCACCCAGATCGCTGGGTTCAACTGTGTTGTTGCCTTTGACCCCTATGTTGGTGGAAGGAAAGTTGATGATGTTCTGGTTGGCTTCTTCTGTGAAGAGTTTGGCAAGAAATATAAACTGAATATCAAATCAAATAGTAGGCCTTTACTGCGACTCGCTCAGGAGGGCGAAAAGTTTAAGAAGTTGATGAGTGCAAATGCTTCAGATCTGCCTATGAATATGAAATGTTTGGTGAATGATATTGATATCTCTGGGAAAAGGAACAGGGGTCACTTTGAAGAAATGTGTGACAGCCTGTTGTCTCAATTGGAAAATCCTCTGCACAGCATCTTAGAGCAAGCAAAGCTCAAGAAGGAAGATCATTCCCTTTTACAACAAAAAGTCAATGATTGTGTACAGATGTATGGAGAGGCAACTCAAGTCACAGAGGGATGTCAAGAGTCCCTACTTGGAACAAAGCTTAGTGAAGCAAAGGTTCTCAAAGTTTTGTGGAAAACATTTATGGATTGCAGAGAGAGGCGTCTTAAGAATGTTGAAGACATTAAGACTAGCCCAATTGAGTTGCCT